>NC_136477.1:71537866-71904646 GCF_902686455.1 Sciurus vulgaris
GGGAGGGCTTTCAGAGGTGCCTAGATAGGTCACTAATAGGATGTGAAGAGGGATATATGAGAGGTTTAGGAAGACTTTATTACTGATTAGAAAGGCTATCTCAGTAGTGTAGGGAGGGTCCTTTTAAGGCAACAGTGAGATATATCTAATATGAGTATGGAGAACACACTGAGGTGTGATGGGATTGTTTGTTGAGGATAGTGGATGAAATCAGAGTCATTTTAGGAGGGCACTTAATGGAATATCTGAGTTTTGTACTTATGGTGTCTGGAGGCGAATAGGGAGGGTATTTTGCTGGGTAGTGAGAGTTATCTAGTAGATATATAGGTAAAGTTTTTTGAAGTTTGTTTAAAGAGCATTCTATAGTTTGTATGGAACTCTGAAATTTGTAGGGAGGACTCTTGATTGGGGTGTATAGGGATGGTGCTCTTAGGTGAGTATTAAGAACTCCCAGGTTGTGTATGAATATCCCCCTAATGTGAATAAGAAGAGATATCTGAAATGAATTGGGTAGATTAACTGAGGTTTGAAAGGAGAGTTCTATGAAGTGGGTTACAGGTCCACTTGATCTGAAAGCAGGGCATTTGGGGATGTGCAGACAACTGGTGTTAATTGACTGTTCTGAAATGTGTAGGAATTGCTCAATGAGATTTGTGGGAAGTTTTTCTGAAATGTGTATGGAAGTCCCTCTTAGGTGTAAGGACACCTGTTGTGAGCAGGAAGGGCTTTCTCAATTTTATAGGGAAGTGTCTGTAATGTGTGTAGGTAGGGTATTCTGAAGCATGGACAGAGTTCTCCCTGAGGTTTGTAGTTCAGGTGCTCCAATATGTGTTGGGAGGTATCAGGTATGTAGTATAAATCTCTGAGGGTGAAAATCATTTTTCTCTGTGTAGGAGTGCTCTCTGTTTTGTGTACAAGAGCCCTTTAAAGTTAAGAGTGAGATCCATTTGATATGAATAGAAAGAATACACTAAGGTGTGATAGGAGTGTTCTTTGAGGATACTAGAGGGGATATCCCTGCTATTTAGGAAGGTAAATCCAAGAAGTATCACAAGTGGTCTTTGAGTTTTGTAGGTAAAACACTCACAAGTAATTAGGGAGGACTTTTTGGTGTGTAGTGAGGTCTGTCTGAGATGTGTAGGTAGTGTTTGCTAAGGTGTTTAGCAAAGGCATTCTGAAGTTTAAATTAACATTTCTCTGGAATCTCTAAGGAGTACACTTTGGGATGTATGAACAGGGCTTTCTTTATTTTTTAGGTGTTGCTCAAAGACGTGTTGAGAAAGCATCCTTAAGGTGTGTATGTATGGTACAAAGTGTGTATGAAGGGCTCTTGATTTAAATAGGAAGGGTTTACTTAGATGTGTAGGGAGGTGTGTTTTAGGTGTGGAGGAAAGGTTCTTTTGGTTCTTTTCATTATAGGAGGTCTCTCTGAGGTATGTAGGGAGGGCCCATTGATGGTTAGGAGGGCCCTTGATGTGTGTTGGAGTAGCCCCTGAAGTGAGTTGAAAGGGTTCACAGATATGCATAGGATGATGTTCTTTGCTGGGTAGAAAAACCTCAGTAAGTTGTTTACAGACAGCCTTTTGAGGTGAGTATTGAGAGCACTGTGAAATCAATAGGGAGGACAAAGTTATATAAACAGAAAAGGACTATAAATATTGTGTTATAATTTAGGGTGTGGCTCTCTGAGATTTGTTGTGTAGGTTTCCTGAGGTGTTTGGTGAGGACTCATTGAAATGCTTTGGGATGGCACACTGATATGTGAAGGGAAGTCTCTCAGGGGTGGGTAGGGTGCTCCCTATTAGGTGTGCAGAAGAATCTATGAGGGGTGTAATAGGGCTTTACATCTGAGGATAAATGCTGTCTCAGTTGCTTAGGGAAGGCCCTCTGAAGTAAATAGTGTGATATCTTTGATTTGAGTATGAAGAACATTCTAAGTTTGATGGAAGGATCCTTTGAAGATAGTATAGGGAATCTCTGAGGTGTTTTGGAGGAAACTCAATGGAATACCAAGAGGACTCTCTGAGTTTTGTAGTTTTGGCCTTTGGCAGTTAATAGAGAGGGATTTTTGATGAGTAGTGCAGGCTACCTGAGATGCACAGGTAGCGTTTTTTGAGATTTGAGGTTTGATGAAATGGCATTCTGAGGTTTGTATGAAAGCCACTCTGAGATTTGCAGAAAGGATAGTTGAATGGGGTATTTAGGGAGTGTCCTCTTTGGTGAGAGGTATGTACTCTCTAAGGGGTGTAGATATGTATTTCCAATGTGAGAAAGTGGAGATTTCTGACATGAATAAGAAGGACAAACTGAGGTTTGAAAGGAGGGCTCTATGAATGTGTAACAGAGTCCTCTGAATTGTAAAATTAGTATACAGAGGCGGTGTGTAGTATTTGGCAACTGCTCTCTGAGTTCTGTAGGGATTGATAAATGATGTGTGTAGTATAGGTTCTTATGGTGTGAATGGATAGCCCTCTGTTGTGTAGTGAGAGTGTTTGATATGAGTGTGGAGGGCTTTCTGGGATGTGGTGGAAGGTGACTGTGAGGTGTGTTGGAAGGGAAGGACTCTCTGAGGTTTGTTGTGTGGGATCTCTGAGGTGTGTAGAGAAGTCTCTATTGGGTGTGCAGAAGCTATCTATGAGGTATGAAAAATGGCTTTTGCCCATGCAGGAGTGCTATCTCAGTTGTATACTGAGGGACCTGTGAAGTAAATACAGAGATTCATCTGATACAAGAAAAGAGAACACCCTGTGGCAGAAAGTTTCTTTTAGGATAGTAACCGGAATCTCTCAGGTGTGTAGGTAAGGCATTTGGAGGTGAGTAGGGTGAAATTTGGTAAACATTGAGGTCAACCTGAGATGTGTGGGTAGGATTTGTTGAGGTGTGTACCACAAGCATTCTGAGGTTTGAATTAACATTTCTCTGGCATTTTTAGGGATTACTCTCTGGGGTGTATAAGGAGGACTTTCTGAGTTTTTTTAGGGTTTGCTTAATGAAGTGTGGAGAGCATGTCCCTAAGGTGTGTATGGATGGGATTTGCAGTTGTGTAGTAAGTGTTCTTAATGTGAGTAGGAATTAAATACTTAGATGTATAGGGAGGTATGTTTGATGCATATAGGAAATTTCTCTGAGATGTGAAAGTGGATTCTTTTCATTGTGTAAGGAGGGCTCTATGAAGTATTGTGGTAGGGGTCTCTGGGGGGCTAGGAGGGCTTTATGAGGTTCGTAGGAGGGCTAATTCACATGAGTGTGAGTGCTCAACTAAGTAGGGCTTTTTTTGGTGTGTATGGAAGGCCAGTCAAAAGGGATTTCTGAAGAGTGTAGTGAGGGTATTATGAGGCTAATAGAAAGGTTCACTCAGATGTTTAGAATGGCTTGAAAAGGAGCATCATATTACTCACTTATTTCTTATTTCCGGTGTGTAGGGACTTCTCTTGAGACACATAGTGAGGACATTATTCAATGTGTCAGGAGGACACTCAGATGTGTAGGTAGGCTTCTGTGATTTTTGTATGGAGATGATTCTATGCTGAGAAGGGAGGGTTATTCATAAGGTTAGTTTTTGAGGTTAGGACTTGGATTAGGGTTATATTTATAGTTCATATTAGAATAAGGGGGTTAGTGCTAGAGTTAGAGCGTTAAGATTTGCTTCAGTGTTGGTGTTAGGATTCAAATGAGTATTTGGATTGTAATTGGAAGGCCTCTGTGGTGTGTTGAAATGTCTCTGTATTGTTGTAATGGCTCTCTGTGGTGTATTATGATGGTTCCTTAAGGTAAGTACAGAAGCTGGCTGAGGTGATTAGGGAAGGCTTCCAAAAAACCATAGTGAGTACACACTGAGGTCTTTACAGATGTCTCTCTGAGGTGTGTAGGAACAGTTCTTCAGATGCGCAGTGAGGGTATTCTTTGATGTGTCAGGAGGAAATGAAGATGTGAATACAGTGGGCCCTCTGAGGTTTGTAGGCAGGGTACTATTACGTGTGTCAGAGGGCTCCTTTACATATGTGGAAGTGCCCCCTGAGATGAGTTGAGAGGGTTCACAAAGGTGAATCAGGGAGGTTCGCTGTAAAGTGTAGAAAGAGCCCACTGAATTGTGTCTCAAGGACCATTTGAGGTAAGTACTCAGAGATTTGTGAGATGAGTAGGGAGAACAAACTGATGAATGAGGAAAGGCACAATTATGTTATGCTTAGGGTCAGGATTTATGGTCAGATTCAGGTTCATGATCAGTGTCACTGTCAGGGAGGGTTCCCTGGTATGTAAGGAGGGCTGAGGTTTAGGCTTAAATTAGGTAGAATTAGTGTCAAGCTCTTGGTCAGATACAGTATTTGCAATTTATAGGGAAGGCTTCTGTGGTGAGTCAAAAGGACTCTATGAGATGTATATTGAGGAATTTCTGTCAACAGTAGATAGACTTTCTGAGGTGTTTATAGTGCACTTGCAAATAAGTTCAATTAGTAGAACTGGCTTGCAAAGGAATATAATTTCTACAAACTGAGATATGTAAGGGTGTCCCTCTGATGTGTGGATGAAATGCATTTGAGGTAAGTAGAACCAGCTTTCTTTGATGTCTAAGGAGAGTACACTGAGTTTATTTGGAAGGTGCTTTAGGTTGGTAGTATGTGACTGTGAAGGGAGGGAACTATGGCAGGTTTAAGAGTTCTACAAAATGTGTTTGAGATCTTCTAGTGGTGTTTGGGAGGGTTTCCTGAGGTGAGCTTGGAGGGCTCACAGAGATGCATAGGAAGGGTATTTTTTGAATTGCAGAAAGGGCTTAATGAGTAGTGTTTGGCGGGCCTTTTAAGGTAAGGCACAAGAGCTCTGTGACATGAGTAGAACGAAAAAACTGATGTAGAAGGTGAGGGTCTATGAGGTTAAGTTTAAGGCTAGAATTAGCACTAGTAATGTGTCAAGGTCAGGGTCATTGTCACTGTCAATGTTAGCAAGGAATTTCTGTGGTATATATGGTGGGCTTAGTGTTAGGGTTAGAGTTAGGGTTGGGTTCTGGGTTGGGGGCAGTATTTTCAATGCATAGTGAAAGCCTGTGTTGTGAATTGAAAGGGCTCCCTTAGGCATGTATTGAGGGCTTTCTGAGGTGAGCAGATGGGCTTTCTGAGGGATTTAGAAAGTACTTGAAATGAAGTGTGGTTAGTAAAGAGGGCTTTTAAAGGAATCAAATTTGTACTTGCTGAGGTAGGTAGGGAAGCCTCTCTGAGGTGTAGAGTCTGCTCTTGAGGTAAGTAGGAAGGGTTTCTTTAATGTGAATGAAGGTTACTTTGAGTGTGTAGAGAGGACTCTCTGAGGATGGTAGCTTGCAGTCTATGATCTGTTTAGAGGAACTTTTATAAGGTCTTTAGAAGAGATCTTTGATGTGTGTCAGAGGTCTCTACGATGTTTGTGGGTGGTCCTTCTGAGATGAATTGGGAGGTGTCACTCAACTGTATAAAGAATGTGTACTGAGATGAATAGAGAGGACTCAGTGATTTTTTTCTGGAGGGCCTCTTTAGCTGAGTATTGAGAGCTCTGTAAGAGAAGTAAGGAGAAAAAACTGATGTAGAAGGGAGGACCTAATCAAGTGTGAAGGGGGGTCTATATCACATGCAGGTAAGACTTGCTGAGATGTGTATGGAAGACACACTGAGCTTTGTAGTGTGGGTTCTCTGAGGTGTATAGTGAGGGCTTGTTTAAATGCATAAAAGGATGGCATTCTGGTGAGTGTATGAGGGAGTGTGTATACATGTGTATAGGGAGTTTTCTATTAGATATGCCAATGGATCTATGGGGGTGTAAGTGGTCCTTATGACTGAGTAGAGATATTAACACAGTTGTGGATGGAGGACCCCCTGAAGTGAATAGTGAGATGTCTCTGATATGTGTAGGGAGAAAACACTGTTTTGATGGGAGGGTTTTGTGAGGACAGTAAAGAGATCTCTGAAGTGTTTGTGAGGGCTTTCAATGAAAATGATGGGGGCTCTCTTAGGTGTGTAAATGCAGTACCCAGAAATGAGTAGTGAGGTTTTGGATAGAAGAGATATCTATCTGTGTTGTGATTGTAGCATTGGCTGAGGTGTGTAGCATGGGCATTCTGAGGTGTGAAGTAACATCTCTCTTGTGTTTATAGGGAGTGTTTTCTGGGATATATATGGGGGTTATCTGAGTTTTTTGGGTGTTGCTCAATAAACTGTGGAGGAAGCATCCCTAAGCTTCTTCTTTGAGGTGTGTAGGAAGGGCTCTTGATGTGAGTAGGATGGGATTACTTATATGTGTAGGGGAATGAGTTTTTGGTGTGTAGTAAATGTTCTCTGGGGTGTTAAAATAGGTTCTATTTGTGAAGGGAGGTCTCTCCGATGTATGTAGGGAGGGCCTTCTGAAAGCCGTAGGGGGGATTTATAAGGTTTGTCAGTGAGCTTCCTGCTATGAGAGGGGGGCTCATATAATTGAATATGTAGGGCTTTTACAGTGTATAGGAAAGACCTCTGAAGAGAGTGGAAATAACTGAGATGTGTACTGAGGGCTCTCTGAGGTGAGTAGAAATTCTCTATGAATTGTTTAAAGAGTACGGCATAGAAGTATAGTTAGTAAAAAGGAGGTGTTTAAAGAGCACTGCATGGAAGTATATTTAGTGCAAAGGTCTTGTATAGGAATTTAATTTGTACCCAGTAAAGTATATATGGATATCTACCTGAGGTTGTCTACAGGAGTAGGTACTACTTTTGGTATAAGGATTTTTTCCATTGATGTTGATGGAGCACACTATGATATGTGTAGAGATGGGTCTTTAAGATTGGTAGTGTGCAGCTGCTGAGCTATGTAAGGAGGTGTGTATGAATTGTGTAAGAGGGCTATATAATGCTTGTCCTAGGGCTACTTTTTTGTATGAGAGGGCCCCCTGAAATGAGTTGGGATGGCTCACACAGTTGTATAGGGTGTGTGAACTGGAAATTGTAGAAAGAACTCAGTGAGCTGTTTTTGGAGGGCCATTTGAGTTGAGTAGTAAGTTTGGTGAGATGAGTATGGAGAAAAAACTCATGTAGAAGGGAGAGTACTTTGAGGTTAAGGTTAGATTAGGCCTAGGGGTAAGGTACAGGGTCAGGGTCAATTCATGGTCAGTATCCGGGTCAGGGAAAACTCTGTGGCACATATGGAGGATGTAGCTGTTCTTTTTTATTGTAAACAAATGGGATACATGTTGTTTCTCTGTTTGTACATGGAGTAAAGGCATACCATTTGTGTAATCATAAATTTACATAGGGTAATGTCGTTTGATTCATTCTGTTATTTTTTCCCTTCCCCCCACCTCTCCCACCACTCTGTTCCCTCTATACAGTCCTTCCTTCCTCCATTCTTGCCCCCTCCCTAACCCTAACTCTAACCCTAACACTAACCCCTCCCACCACCCATTATGTGTCATCATCCACTTATCAGCAGGATCATTCTTCCTTTGGTTTTTTGAGATTGGTTTATCTCACTTAGCATGATATTCTCCAATTTCACCCATTTGCCTGCAAATGCCATAATTTTATCATTCTTTATGGCTGAATAATATTCCACTGTCTATACATACAACAGTTTCTTTATCCATTCATCAATTGAAGGGCATCTAGGTTGGTTCTACAATCTGGCTATTGTGAATTGAGCAGCTATGAACATTGATGTGGCTGTATCTCTGTAGTATGCTGATTTTAAGTCCTTTGGGTATAGGCCAAGGAGCGGAATAGCTGGGTCAAATGGTGGTTCCATTCCAAGTTTTCTAAGGAATCTCCAGAGTGGCTGCAATAATTTGAAGACCCACCAGCAATGTATGAGTGTACCTTTTTCCGCACTTCACCAATACTGTTGTTGCTTGTATTCTTGATAATCACCATTCTAATTGGAGATGGAATCTTAGTGTGGTTTTCATTCACATTTGTCTTATTACTAGAGATGTTCAAAAATTTTTTTATATGTTTGTTGATTGCTTGTAGATCTTCTTCTTTGAAGTGTCTGTTCATTTCCTTAGCCCATTTGTTGATTGGATTATTTGTATTCTTGGTGTTGAGTGTTTGAGTTCTTTATAGATTCTGGAGATTAGTGCTCTATCTGAAGTATGACTGGCAAAGATTTTCCCCCACTGTGTAGGCTTTTTCTTTGCATTACTGATTGTTTTCTTTGCTGAGAGAATGCTTATTAGTATGAATGTATCCCAGTTATTGATTCTTGCTTTTATTTATTGTGCTATGGGAGTCCTGTTGAGGAAGTCTGGTCCCAATCTGACATGTTGAAGATCTGGACCTACTTTTTCTTCTATAATCTGTAGGCTCTCTGGTCTGATTCTGAGATCTTTAATCCATTCTGAGTTTAGTTTCATGCATGGTGAGAGATATGGGTTTATTTTCATTCTGTTGCATATGGAATTCCAATTTTCCCAGCACCATTTGTTGAGAAGGCTATCTTTTCTACATTGCATATTTTTGGCCCCTTTGTCTAGTATGAGAAAATTGTATTTATTTGGGTTTGTGTCTGTTTCCTCTATTCTGTACCATTGATCTACCTGTCTATTTTGGCACCAATACCATGCCATTTTTGTTACTATTGCTTTGTAGTAGAGTTGATGTTCTGGAGTTGTGATACACCCAGCTTCATTTTTCCTGTGAAGGATTGCTTTAGCTATTTTGGGTTTCTTATTCTTCCAGATGAATTTTATGATTGCTTGCTCTATTTCTGTAAGGTACATCATTGGGATTTAATTGGAATTGCATTGAATCTGTATAGCACTTTTAGTAGTATGGCCATTTTGACAATATTAATTCTGCCTATCCAAGAACATGGGAGATCTTTCTATATTCTAAGGTTTTCTTTAATTTCTGTCTTTAGTGTTCTGTACTTCTCATTGTAGAGGTCTTTCACGTCTTTTTTTAGATTATTTCCCATGTATTGTTTTTCAAAGCTATTTTGAATGGGGTAATTTTCCTAATTTTTCTTTCCAGAGATTCATCACTTATGTATAAAAATGCATTAGATATATGAGCATTGATCTTATATCCTGCTACTTTACTGAATTCATTTATGAGTTCTAAATGTTTTCTGGGCATTTCCTGGTTCCTCTAAGTATATAATCATATCATGAGCAAATAGGGATATTTGGAGTTCTGCTTTTCCTATTTGTATCCTTTTAATTTCTTTGGTCTGTCTAATTGCTCTGGCTAGAGATTCAAGGATGATACAGAATGAAGTGGTGAAAGGGGACATCCCTATCTTGTTCCAGTTTTCAGGGGAAATGCTTTCAGGTTTTCACCATTTAGAATGATATTAGCCATGGGCTTAGCATTGATGGCGTTTACAATGTTGAGGAATGTTCCCACTATCCCTATTTTTTCTAGTGTTTTGAGCATGAATGGATGCTGTATTTTATCAAATGCTTTTTCTGCATCTATTGAAATAATCATGTGATTCTTGACTTTAAATCTATTGGTATGGTGAATGACATTGATATCTGGATGTTGAACCAACCTTGCATCCCTGGGATAAAACCCACTTGATCATGGTGCACTATCTTTTTAATATGTTTTTGTATGTGATTTGCTAAAATTTTGTTGAGAATTTTTGCATCGATGTTCATTAAGGTTATTGGTCTGAAATTTTCTTTCCTCAATATGTCTCTGTCTGGTTTAGGTATCAGGGTAATATTGGCTTCATAAAATGGGTTTGGGAGGGTTCCCTCCTCTTCTATTTCATGGAATACTTTGAAAAATATTGGAATGAGCTCTTCTTTAAAGGTTTTGTAGAACTCGGCTGAGAACCCATCTGGTCCCGGACTTTTCTTTGTTGGTAGACTTTTGATGACTTCTTCTATTTCACTACTTGAAATTGGACTATTTAAATTGTGTATGTCTGGAGGACTTAATTTTATGCTTAGGGTTAGGGCTAAGTTCAGAGTAAGCATCACTACTTATGGTGTATAGTGAAGGCCATGCTGGAGAGTCAAAATTGTTCCCTGAACTGTGTATATTGAGGCCTCTGCAAGATGAGTACATAGGCTCTTTGAGGTATTTATAGAGAGGTTTCCAGAAAGCATTTTTTCTACTTCCAAGAATTGTAGTTTTATTCACTGAGTTATGTAGGAACTTTGCTGATGTATGTAGGAACTGTTCTATATTTCAATGTGGAGGGTACACTTTGTTGTTTATGAAGGTTAAAATGAGGTGTGAAGAGAAGTTGTTCTGAAGTTGGTAGCATTTGGCCTCTGAGCTGTGTTTTGTGGACATTATGAGGTGTTCAGGATGGTTCTATGATGTGTGTTAGAGAGCTACAAGAAGTGTGTGTGAGGGTCATTTCATTTGAGTTGTGAGGGTTCACTCAGGTGTATAGATAGGGTACACTGAATTGAGTAGAAATGTTTTATTTTGTTGTGTTTGTGTGGTTTTTTGATGTGAGTAGTGTGAGTTCTGTTAGATGAGTAAGGAGGACAAGTTGATGTAGAAGGGAGGGTCCCATGTTTGGAAGGGGAATCTATATGGTCTGAAGTTAGGAATCATGGAGATGAGTAGGCTGGACTCTGAGCTTTGCCATGTAGGTTAACTGAGTTGTGTAGTGAGAGCTAATTAAAATTCAGCAGGAAAACACTCTGACATGTGTTTGGTGGGCGCTCAGAGTTGTGTATGGTGGTATATATTAGGTGGGCAGAGGGATCTATGAGGGGTATAGGACTGTTTGACACAGTAGAAATGCTATCTCAGTTATGTAGGAAGGGACTTGTACAGTGAATAGAGATCTTTGATATGAGTAGCAAGAATAAACTCAGGTTTGGTGAGAGGAATATTTGAGGACAGAAGATAGAAACTGTAAGTTGTTTTGGTAGGACACTCAGAAGAGTATCTTGGGTTTTTTTTAGGTTTGTAGTTGTGGCCCATGGAGGTAAATATGGAGGAATTTTTGGTTAGTTTTGAGGGCTACAAGAGATGTGTAGGTAGGGTTTTTAAAGGTTTGTTGAAAGGGCCATCTGTGGTTTGTATAGGAGCTGTCTGAGATTTGTAGAAAGAATTGTTGAATTAGGTGTGAAAGGTGGGTGCTCATTGGTACAAATTAAGAGTTAACTGAGGTGTGTATTTGTGAACATCTATTGTTAGTAAAGAGAGATCTCTGTGATAAATGAGGACAAACTGAAGTTTGAAAGGAGGGCTCTATGGGGTTTGTAAGAGGGCCCTCTGAATAGTGAAATTATGGCATTCTGAGGTGTGTAGAGGCATGGTATGTGGTGTGTAGGCAATGATTCTCTTGTCCCAATGTTGATACAGTGATTGATAAATAATGTGGGGCTGGGGAGATAGCACAGTTGGTAGAGTGCTTGCCTGGCATGCACAAGGCCCTGTGTTCAATCCCCAGCACTGCAAAAAGAAAAAAAAAAATATGTACTCTGATAAACAATGTGTGTAGAAAATGTGTCTAAGTTGGGTATGAATGGCCCTCTGAATTCTGTAGAAAGGGCACTTAATATGAGTGTGTAGAGCTGTGAGCTTTGTTGAGAGGTGACTGCTATGTGTGTAGGAAGTGTTCACTGAAGTGTGAAGAGAAGGTTCTCTGAGACTTGTAGTGCAGGTGATTTGAGGTGTGTAGGGAGGCCTCTGTTAAGTGTGCAGGGGAATCTATGAGGAGTATAGAAGGGTGTTTGTCTGCATAGAAGTGCTCTCTGTTGTGTAGTTGGGACCCTCAGAAATAAATAATGAAATCTATCTGATATGACTAGGTAGAACACAATGAGATTTAATGGGAGCATTCTTTGAGTATAATAGGGGGAATCCCTACATTGTTTAGGAAGGGCACTCAACAGTGTATCCAGAGTCTTCTCTGAGGTGTGTCAGGCAAACCCTCAGAGGTGCATAGAGAGGGCATTTTGGTGAGTAGTAAGTTGTATCCAAATTGTGTAGTAGGGTGTGTTGTCGTTTGTATTATGGGAATTCTGAAGTTTGAATTAACATCTCACTGGAATTTTCAGGGAGTACTCTCTGGGGTATATATGAAAGGCTTTCTGAGTTGTATAAGTATTGCTAAATAAAGTGTGGAGACAGTGTCCCTATGGGGTATATGAATGGGAATTTGAGGTGTGTATAAAAAACTCTTGGTATTATTAGGAAGTGATTATTTAGACGTGTAGGGAAGTGAGTTTGAGGTGTGAAGAAAAGGTTTTCTGAGGTGTTAAGTGGTTTCTCATTTTTATGTAGGGTGGGCTCTCTGACATGTAAGGAGGACCCTCTGAAGGGTGTAGGAGGGTTTTATGAGTTTTGTAGGAAGGCTTATCAGTGAGAGCATAAGTATTCACTTAAATGAATAAAAGGGTTTTGCAGTGTATAGGAAAGGTCTCTGTGGTGACTCAAAAGTTGTCTCTGAGGTGTGTATTGTAGACTCTCTGAGGTAAGTAGAAAGGCTCTCTACGGTGTTTAGAGAAGACTTGCTAAGAAGTATAGTTACTAGGGCTTATGAAGTACTAGTTTGTACTCATTCAAATATGTAATTATGTCTCTCTGAGGTGTAGAGGAAAAGATAAATGTGGCACTCTTTTAAAGAATAGTATCACATCTTGATCAACATCAAATTCAATGAGTCACAAATATAAGATGCAAATATAAATGCACACAAAACTTCCTGGGGTCTGGTCCTATCTAAATGGGAATCTGAGTGGAGGGCTAGACTCTACTCACTTCCAACGGCCTTTCCCGTTTCACCTCTGGTCTTCTTGGAAAATATCACCATAGTTGTTGGTCCCAACATTGATATAGTGCTTCCAATCTTGGTAAAGACCCCTACTAGGGAATTTTCTGAGAAATAAGCATCCAAAGATGAGTGGACAACAAGAACTCATGGCTCTGTACTTTCTGTCTGAACAGAAGTGAGCAGAAGGGGAGTTTATCTAGAATGTGGATGCCTAGTTACAAGGATTCCAAGTTCTGTGTGTTCTACTGCCAAGGAAGTGAGGTCACTTCCTTGGGGACTCAACACCCAAAGCCCTTTCTCACACATGATGGTCCTAATGTCCCACTGAGATGCAGTTTCCTCCCACCTTCCCTTGACATTTACAAAAGTGGACATGGTTACACCAGCAAACCCTGAATCTGGTCCCCAGACTGTCCCAGATGTAGCCAACTCACCTGGTATGGAGAGACAGTTGGAATCAGACTCATTTCCTCCTTTTGGTTATGTAGGTGGTCCTGAAGAAATCATTATACCATACAAGGCCTGAATACTTTTGTCATTTATTCCCATGGGATTATTCTAGTATATGCTTTTGAAGTTGTCATCACGTGTATAAAGCCATTTATATACATACTCATTGGGAATCCTAATGTTTGAGTCATGTGTGTGTAATGCACCAAAATACAGAAAACACAACACAAAAAGGAAAGTGACAAGGATGACATACAACTCTACCATAATGTGAGTCCAACAGTAAAAGATGGGAAATTGTCTTCTGCCTTTTCCTTGTTTCCACTCTGCCACACTGGAAGTATGTCATGGCTGATTTTCAGAGATAGACTCCCTGTGCCATAGCCCTTTCAATTCTTCCCATGCAATTTAGAATTGTTTCAATATTTCTTCTCATAGGATGATGTGGGTACACTACAAGGGATCGCTGGCACCAGATAATTGTATTGTGCAAAACCTGTGGCTTCCCCATCTAAATGAATCCACATCAGCACCTGGTTTCAAAGAAAAATAAATAAGCAAGAGCCATGGTATTTTATTTCCAAGATGTAGTCATCAGAAGTTTCATTTCTTTGTCTCCATAGTCCATAGCAGTGGCACTGCTGTAATTCCAGAGATTTTTTTGAAAAAGTTTGTGTGGCAGCAGGCAAAGTTCCAGGGACCCCATTAAATAGCAAGGAACTGTCATTTCTGTTTCTATTTCTAAATGCTTCACATACATAAAAATATTTTGATTATAAAATTAATGAATGCAATTTTTATCAAGAAGAAATAATGGTGTGAAATTGCCAAAACTTTGTTCAATATCATGGTCATAACCATGGGAATGGAATTCTCTTTCTCTATTTCTTTAGGGAATGTCTGCATTTCATCTTTCAAGGTCAGAGCAGGTCATTTCTTTTTGTGTATGTTGTTGAAGACAGTTTATTTCTATTCTTCAAATTAAAATTTGGAAAGAAGGCTCCAGTAGAAGAACAAAGAACCAACTCAAAGGTCAATATTTATGCAATAGCTAAGGTTACTGGAGCAGAGAGAAGGACTGACAATTCAGTTTTAAAAAATGGAAAAGGACTAGGTAACCACTCTCTTCAGGGGATAGTTATTAATCTAATGCTGGTTAGAGTGACAGGTAACTGAGTGACCTGTGCCCATTTTCAAATGAACACAGAAGCTGATATCCTTCTTTTCTATTAAGAAATATCAAAAAATAGCAAACCATCTCAAAGGCTTACAACCATCTTCCTTCTGCACACAGAACTAATTGGTTTCTCATTACCTTCCCACAAAGGTGACTATCTGATGATAGACCACTGGCTTGGAAAGACTTGAATATCAATACCCATATGCACAATCACCACTGTTGGAAGGATCCCAGGATAGGGCATTGCTGAATGCTTCTGTGTTCCTTGAAATTTACTGGGAAACAACAAATGAGGAGGGTCACCACAAGAAAGACCTGCAATTGTGAATGGTGCTGATTTTGGTAAGCCCTGAGGCACCAGTGAATTTAAAAAAGGAAATATTCCCTGTTTTTTAAGCTGGTAAAAATCAAAGTCACGGAAAATTCTCCCCTTTTATTTCCTGATCCTGTAGGTATTCATCTTATGACATTATGTGATAACATTCCCTACCCACTAAGTTTTTTTTCAGGAAGGAGAAAGAGCCCTGTATGAGCTTTGGCAGACCTGAAAGGACCGTGGAATGAGCAGAAGTTCAGTCAGTTTCCAAGTCACTGTAAAAAGCCTTTAAGCTAAAAATGTCAGCTAATGATAATTTCTCTTTATTGACCACTCTTAGAAAATGCATATAAACTGATTTGCTTAGATTGTTGCTTTATTCTACAAAACAGAAGAAAAAAGAAATCACAGAAAAGAGGTGATGAATCCTGAGTTCCAGGATTTGATTCCACTGGCAACAGATTCACTCTCTTAAAAAAGAAGTCCCATGAACAAGTATATCAAAAGAGTCTACCTGAGCATTAGTCCCTTGCCTCTAATACATCTTTCTTCAATATCCTTAACATGGTTCTGTATCCATTTGTCCCAGTACTGACATTCACACTCGGAAGCACAGCATCACCTGGTCCAAACACTGAGGCAACAACTCTGAGGGCTGTACTATTCCCTTTCTAAGAAAAGCATCCAAGACAAAGCTGTAGTGTGCCAAACTCTCAATAGAAAAATCACAAGAACATACATCCTTTAAAAATTATGATTTTTCTGACAGCTAGACCAACATAGACAAAATAAAAATTTAGAGTGATATATTATGAGCACAGATTCCCTACTGAAATCCAAATTAGGAAAATTCAGTGATTAAAGGCGCAGTGTGAAGCGAAGAACAATCAATGGCAGTGTGAGATTGACAGACCCTGGAAACACAGCCCATAGACTTTACCCTGTGCTCTTGTGTTAGCAAGGAACAGTAAGGTAGTACAGTCTACATGTGTCCCTCCTCATGTCCTAACACCTGCACCTGTGTACTCAGAGTATGGTGATCCTGAGAAAGAGACCATGGAACTTAGGGGCCACCTGGTTGGGCAGAGGTGCAAGACTGCATCTTAGATCTGAAGGGTCAAATCCCAGGTGACATGGAACTCTGCATATGACTGAGGTTTGTGTCATTGCAGTTGCCTTATTGGTGACATGTTCCTCCCAGAGAAGTGGGACAAAGACAATACTTTGTATGTGGCTTGATCAGCTGCCTTCTGGACTCTTTCAGTTACTGGGCATGATTTGTTTCTAATGGAGCCTGTGGAAAACTTGCATCCTGGTTCCAGTTAGTGCTCTGTCTTACCTCTCTGCTAGCTCCCAGTGTAGCTCATGAAGAGCAGCCCTAGTCATAGGATTCTATAATAGTATGGATTCTATGATAGGACTAAAATCCACAAGACAACTATTATGTCACTTTTGGATTGTGTAGTATTGGTATTACTATTAATAATTAAGGACAAATTGCATTATCTTGAGGTGTTTTATTATGATATTATTTTTGCATAATAACCTACATAACACCTATTATATTTGTTATTAATGTTATTGCACACCTCTTCTATCAATATCCAAGGTCTGTAGAAGCTATTATGTTGGTATTAAATTTTATACTATGGATAATGTAATAATATCAACACCTCAGGGCCAGTATTATATTAGTTGCACTTCCTATGGTATGAATATTATATCAATTTTAAAAGGCAGCTATCATATCAGTTTTAAATGGATATCATATTAGTATTAAAAGCCACAAATAAATCTTTAGGTAATTTTTAGAAACTAGTATGCATATCATCTTAGGATTAAAATCAACATGGTAGTTAATACACTAATTTTAATAATAACTCATAAAAAGTATTAAATGCCAAAAATGCAGATATTTTATTAGCTTAAGGTTGTATCATATAAATATGCTAATGTTAAATGGTGCAGAACACCTGTTTACTAGTTTTAGGTGTTATATCAAGGATATTAAATGAATATTAAAATCCACATGTAAGTTTTTATATTGGTTTCAGGTTTTATGGAATACATGGCATATAGTAATATTAATGGCTAGAGGACATATATTTCATTGGTTTTTTTAGGTGATAATATGGATGTCATATTAATATTTCAAGGTAGAGGGGAGCTAGTGTATTCATTTTAGATGCTAGGCTATGAATAACACATTAGATTTAGAGGCCACAGCACAGCTTCTATAATTATATTTGATTCTCTAGTTTGGATATTATATTAGTATTTGAGTACTCTGAATGGCTGTGATATCCATTTCTGATGTTGTAATATGAGGCAAATTATATTAATATTAAGAGACAGAACAGCTATTGTATAATTTTCCATGCTATTGTATGCATATACTGTTAAAAAAAGGACATGAAACGGCCAAAATAGGAATATTGTATTATTATTGAAGTCTACAGGGGAGCTATTATATTATATTTTAGATGGTCACTATGGATATTATAATCATCTTTAGGGAATCTACTATATTAGTTTAATGTTCAATAGTAAGAATATTTCTCTAGCATTAATGACCACATGGCAGCTATTCATTTTAGAGGGTACAACAAATTTATCACATTCATATTAAGGGTACCAAGACAGGCAGCTATTCTGTTATGTTTAGATTTTATAGAATGGAAAGCATATTAGTATGCACAGCCAGAGGCTAGTGATTACAACAGTTTTAATGCTATAGTATGAATATATTATCAGTATAGAAAGAACAAGGGACAGTTTAAAAAAATAACAGAATTATTTTTTAAATTTAATTTAATTAATTTATTTTTTATGTGTTGCTCAGGATTGAACCCAGTGCCTCACTTGTACTATGCAAGTGCTCTAACAGAATGTCACAAGCCCAGCACCAAAGGACAGTTTTTATATGAGTTTAAGAGGCCACATATTCCACATTACATATATTTGAAAAGACTCAAGGAAACTACTAATTTTGAATGTAAAATGATTGATAATATGTTGGCATTAAAAGCCAAAGGATAACTACTATATTAGTTATAAATTATAATGTTTTAATATTATGTTAATACTAAAGAACACAGTGCATACTCAGTATATTATGTGAGTGTCAGCAGTCACATTAAGAGTATTAGTGTCTTTAGTCACAGTGAGTGTATTATGTGACTGTCAGGTTCCACAGTGAGAATATTATGTTAGTGTCAGAGGTCAAGTGTAAACATATGAGTGTCAGAGGACAGAGTCAGGGCATTTATGTGAGTTTCTTGTGCCAGAGTTATGATATTAGCTGAATGTAATGAGTGGCCAAATAAGGTAGGTATTAGATTTTGTTTTGGTGAATATTCATGTGTGGAAAAGCATGATGCTCACAATGATCTCAATCACATAAAATGTGCTGTTGTGTATGTATACTCATGACCTGGAAGGCATGGACAAGTAAGCTGCTTGCAAATTAATAACCTTGTTCTTTGCTTGTATTTTTATTTATTCTCTAATTTACATGTTAACCTTTAAAAAATAAATGCTATTTTTACAAAAGTGGTCAAGTAAGGATTGCAGGCAAATGGATGAAATTGGAGAATATCATGCTAAGTGAGATAAGCCAATCTCAAAAAGCCAAAGGACGAATGATATCACTAATAAGTGGAGGATGACACATAATGGGGGGAAGGGACGGGTTAGTGTTAGGGTTAGAGTTAGGGTTAGGGAGGGGGGCAAGTATGGAGGAAGGAAGTACTGTATAGAGGGTAAAGAGGGGTTGGAGGGGTGGGGGGAAGGGAAAAAATAACAGAATGAATCAAACAACATTACTCTATGTAAATTTATGATTGCACAAATGGTATGCCTTTACGCCATGTACAAACAGAGAAACAACATGTATCCCATTTGTTTACAATAAAAAAAAAAAAAGGATTGTATATGAATGTGAGAGTCCACAGGGCAAATACTTTCCATTTTAGGCCACAGTGAAGATATTAGGTGAATGTTAGAGGTCAAGGGAGAATATTATGTAAAAGGAATGAGAGTGAGGGTAAGTGAGTGTCATAGACCACATAAGGATATTCTGTGTCACTGGCTATAGTGAGGTAATTACCAGTGTCAGAGGCATTGTGAATGTATTATGTGAGTGATGGCAGGCAGATTAAAGATATTATGTGAATGTGAGCTTACAGAGTGAAGATATTATGTGTCAGAGGCCAGAGTAAGGGTAATATCTGGATTGCAGTGGCTACATTGAGGACAATTTGTCAAGGTTGGCAGTCAGAGTGAGAATATTATGTGAGAACCTGATGCCATAGTAAGGATATTATATGAATGTCAGAGGCCAGATAAGGACTTTATGTGTCAGATGTTCTATTAAGGGTTTAATGTGAGTTTAAGAGGTCAAATGGAGGATATTTTACGTGTGTCAGAGAATAGAGGTAGAGTATTATGCATGATTCAGAGGTTACAGTATGGACATTATGTGCATGTAATTGTTAATAGTGAGGATATTATGCGAATGTCAGAGTTCAAGGTGAGGGTATTATGTGAGTGTGAGAGGTCACGTGTTATAATATAAGTTTCAGAGGTCACAGTGAACATATTATGTGAAAGTCAGAGGCCACATTGAGGTTTATATGTGAATGTCAGTGTCCACAGGGTTTTATTTGAATATCAAGGTAACAGTGAGAAAAATTTTTGAGACAGACCAAGGGAAGATATTATGTGATTGCCATGGCAAAAGTGAGTGTATTATATGAGTGTCAGAGCACACAGAATATTATGTGAGAATCAAAGACCATAGTGAGGATATTGTGTGTTAGGAGGCACAGTGAGGATTTTATATAAATGTTAGAGGCCACACTGATGACATTACATCAGTGACAGAGGCCAGACTATGTTTATTGAGCATCAGATGTCTCAGAAAAGATACTTAATGACTGACAGTGGTCACAGTGGTCACATTGAGAATATTCTGTGTCAGTGGTAAGAGTGATAATATTATGTGAGGGCCAGAGGCTATAGTGAGGGAATTATGTGAGTCTTATTGGCCACAGTGATGGTATTATATTACTATCAGAGACCATATTGAGGATATTATGTGAGTGTCAGAGGCCACTGTAATGTTATTTTGTGAGTTTCAGAGGCCAGAGTGAGGGCATTAAATAAATGTCAGAAGTTTAATTGTGTATATTATGTAAGTGTCAGAGGCCAGTGATGGTATGTATTTTCAGAGTGTCAGAACAAAATGAGGATATTATGTGAGTGGCAACTGTCCCAGAAAGGATATGGTATGAGTGTCAGAGGATACAATTGGGATATACTTTGAATCACAGGGACAACACTGTGGGAATTATGTGGCTGTCAGTGGCCACAGTGAGGATATTTTGTCACATCAGGGGCCAGCATGAGAATATTATGAGTGTCCAAGTCACAGTGACTGTCTTGGACCATAGTGAGTGTATTATGTGAATGTCAGATGTGACAATTATATTATGTGAGTGTATAAGGCCACATTGAAGATATTTGGTGAGTATTAGAGGCCACATTGAGGGTATTATATGAATTTCATATAATACCACATGCTGACACTTGCACTGGCCAGAAAATCCTAGGAGACTGTGGGCCATTTCAGACACACCCAAGAGTCTGTGTCACCCTTCAACTGTGCTCCTAGCCAATGTGCTCAAAAGGGATGGCTGCAAAATTGAACCTCAATTAGTCAAGAGTGTACTAACCTCAATTTGTGACTCCCAGAGTGACATGGCTCACCATGGCTGGGAGGACTTTGGATATATTTGTTATCAGTCTACATTTGGCTTAGCAAGGGAAATGGTCTTTTGGAAAATGGTCTTAGGGAAGTGGCCCATTCCTCAATTTCAAAAATGGAGCAATTTGCCCTTTGACAGTCACATAATATCTTGACATGGCCTTGTTTACTCACATAATGTCCTCATTATAATCTCTTACACTCACATAACACTCTCACCATGGCCTATCACACACAGCATTTTCACTGATTTCTGACACTCAACTAATGCCCTCAATGGGGCCTCTCACACTCAGATATGCTCAATGTGACATCTGACACTTACATAATACACTACTGTGGTTTTGACATTCAAATAATACCCTCACTTGCCCTCTGACTCTCACAAAATATTCTCACTCTTACCTTGACATTCATACAGTATCACCACTGTGACATTGACAGGCACAAAATATCACTATGGTCCCTGCCACTGATAAAATATACTCACTGTGTCATCTTATGCTCTCAAGTATACTTACTGTGTTCACTTATATTCATATATTTATTCAGAATAGTCCCTGAGATTAAAAAATTTTCCTAACTGTGGCCTCTGACATTTAAAAAATTTCTTCTCATTGGTTGATGACTCTCACATATTATACTCACTGTAACATTTTCCTCACATAATACACTCAGTGTGACATCAAACACTCATATAATACCATGCTGTGATCTCTGACACAGAATGTCCTCTACTGGTCTCTGACACTTACATAATTCCTTCATTGTTACCCCTGACAATGACTTCAGACACTCATGTAACACCAAAATTTTGGCTTCCTACACACATATTATACTCAGAGGTATTTGAAACTTACATAATACCTTAAATGTGGCCTATGACACTGATATAATATCCTCATTTGGCATCTGACACTGACATATCATTCTGAATTTTATACTCACATAATACCATCTCTGTAGCCTCTGACTCTCATACAATTTGCTCACTGTTATCTGTGACACTCCTATAATACCATACTGAAACTTCATAAAACCTTCAGTTACCTGTAAAACACAAAATATCCTAACTTGGCCTCTGACACTGACATAATATTGTCACTATGACCTCTGATCCTCACATATACTCTGTGACCTCTGACACATAATTAACTCAGTATGACCACACTCATATAATAGCCTCAGTGTGACCACAGTCACTAAAATAATACCCTTAGTATAACCATTGTCACTGATAAAATACCCTAATGTGACCTCTCATCTTCAAAAACTGCACTCATTGTGATTTCTCACACTCATATAATACCTTCAGTGTGACCTCAGATACTAACATAATACCTACATGTGCTCTCTGACACATAATACCAAAAGTGTTGCCTCTCACACTCAGAATATTTATCTTGGGGCATCTAACATTAACCTAATACCTTCACTGTGCCTATTGTCCATCACATAATACCTTCATTCTGCCCTCTGACAATTATAATCCTCAATGTGGCAGTCTCAGATTTTCAGCACACTTCTGACATTATGTAATTTACTCACTGTGACTCAAACACTCTCATAATACCTTCACAAGGCCTCTGTCATTTGCATAATATCCTCAGTTGTCCTCTGACACTGACATAATATCCTTACTATTTCTTGTGTCACTTACATAATACCCTTACTGTGGACTGATCACAAAAAAACATTCTCACTATGGCCTTGGGTACTCACATATTATTATCACATTGCCTCTGTCACCCACAAAATATTTTCACTACCGCCTCTCACATGGACACAGTACAGTCAGTATGATCTCAGACATATAGTAATCTCCTGTGGCCACTGACACATAATACCCTCATTGTATTCTATGCCATTCACATAATATCTTTACTTAGCTGCTGATACTCACATAATACCAAACTGTTTTCTCTGACATTCACATAACACCCTCATTATTGCCTCTGATACTGACATGATATCATCACAGTGACATGTCTCACTCATATTATTTATTTAGTGTGACCTGAGACACATACATGATACCCTCATTATATCCTCTGATTGACATCATATCCTCATTGTGCCTTCTGATCCTCATATAATTATCTCAGAGTGACCTCAGACACTGACATAATACACCCACAGCACCCCCAGACACATAATATTCTACCTTTATCTGACATCTGACACTGTAATAAACCCTCATTGTGGCTTTGGCACTCACACAAATCCCTCACTCTGGCATCTGACAATCACATAATATCATAGCAGTGGCCTCTGACACTATTTCAATAACTCACTGGGCTCTGACACTATGTAATATTTTAACATGGCCTCTTAAAACTAATATAATATACTCACATGACCCTGAACACACATTTAATATCTTCTATGACATTGACCTAATATCCCACTTTGTCCTCTTACAGTTATTTAATAATCTGAATATGACCTCAGACACTCAAATAATAGTCTCACTTTGGCCTGTGCTCTGATACTCACATAATACCCTCACTCAATCTCTGATGTTTATATGATAACTTCCATGTGGATTCTGACATTCACACAATGTCCTCACTTGACCTGTGAATCTAAAATATACCCTCATCATAACCTGTTACAGTCATAAAATATCAACACTATGGCCCCTCGTGTTGAAAATATTTTTTCAATTTATCCTTTGACACATAATATCCTCACTTTGCCTGTGTCATTCACATACACATAACACTCTGTGTGACCTCTGATATATACTGGCACTCATATATTACCCCCACTTTGATCTCTCAAACTCAAATGATGCCCTTAATGTGACCTTTGACACTGGCTTAATACCATTAGTGTGGCCTCAGATTATATTCTAAGTGTTATCAGTGACACTCACAGGATACACTCACTGTGGCCTGTGATGCTCACATAATACTTTCATAGTTTCTTATGACTCTCACATTATGACCTAATTGTGACCTTTGATGCTGATATAATGTCTTCACTGTGGTCTTTGACACTCACATAATAACCTCTCTGGGACCTCTGATGCTTATAATACTCTCAGTGTGACCTCTGACACTCACATAATAACCTACTGTGACCTCTGATCCAGATATAATATCCTTTCTGTGGCTTCTGACTCACATGATTCCCTCAAAATGGCCCCTGACGCTCACATAACGTCTTAAATTTGTTTTGTGACACTCAAATATTATTCTTAATTTTCCCTGTCACTCACATAACACCTCACTGTGACCTCTGACACTCAGGTAGTAACATCTGTTTTACCAATATGCTCAACAAATACCCACATGGTGACCCCTGAAGCTCACATTATAACATCAACATGGCCTCTTACACTGAAATAATACTCCCATGGTTATCTCTGACACTGAAATTATATCCTTCCTGTGACCTCTGTCACTCAAAAAATACCTTCAGTGTGACTTCAGGCACAATCATGATACCTTTACTGTGGCCTCTGAAACTGAAATAATAGCCTCACTTTTTTCTCTGATACTCATATCTCCTCATAGTGGCTTCTGAAACTCACATAAAACTTTAAGAGAGACATAACAACCTCGCTGTGACCTCTGACACTGAAATAAAATAATTATTGGTTCCTATGATACTCACTTCACTTCCCAATGGCATGTGACACTCAAAGAATATCTTTACTGTGACTCTGATAGTCACAAAATATCCTAACTTGACTTCTGACACTCAACAATATCCTTGCTCTCAAATTTCACTCACAAAATAAGCAAATTGTCACTTGCAAAATTCAAAAATGCCCTCACTTTCCCTTTCACCCTAACATCATACCCTAGTGTGATATTTGACACATTATACCCTCACTCTGAATTCTGACACAAATGCCCTCCACTGGACTCTACCATTGACATAATACACTCTTCTAAAATCTCACACTCACAGATTACCCTCACTGTTACCTCTTACCCTTACTTAATACCCTTGCTGTGGTCTATTACACTTATAAAATATACTCACTGTGGTTTCTGACAGACACATAATACCATCCTGTGGCCTCTAATTCTAAAATAATATCCTCAGTGTGACCTCTGTTACTCACATAATAACCTCAGTGTGACCTCTCTCACACACATAATATCCTGACATGAACTGAATCACTCACAGAATACCCTCAATGTGTCCTCTGGTTCTCACATAATTCCCTTTCTGAACCCTGTGACACTCAAATAATATTCTCATTGTTCTTTTTTTAGAAACTGACATAATACCTCTGTGGCCACTCATACTCAAATTATGTCCTCACTGTGAACTTTAATACTCACATTATTTTCTGAAATGACTTTGGACACTTACATTTATCTTCACTGGTGCCTCTGATACTCACCTAATTTTCTCACCTGTTATATGACACTCACATGATATCCTCACTGTGAATCTGAGAGTCACATAATATCCTCACATAACCTCTGACACTCACATAATGTCCTCACTGTGACCTCTTATAATCACAATATACCCTCACTGGGACCTCTGTTACTTTTGTAATACCCTCACTTTGGATTATGACAGTCACAAAATATCCTTACTTGACCTCTGACACTAATGTAATATTCTCACTTTCACGACTGACAACTACTAACCTCACTGTGATCTCAGGCACTCATATTATACACTCAATTTGACCTCTGACAGACATTATATCTTTAATTGGTGTCTGACACAATATCATCAGTGCTACCTCTGACACATAATAACTATACTGTGACTTCAGGCACTCACATAATACCCTCACTGTACCCTCTGACACTCACATCAATCCCCAATTCTGATCTCTGACAATCACATAATACACACATTTTGACCTCAGACACAGACTACTACCATTCTGGTCTCTGTCACTCACATAATATTGCACTGTGTACGCTGAAAGTCACATAAATATTTTCACTGGGTCCTCTGACACACATAAAATATCCTCACTTTGACCTCTGACATTGACATAATACTCTCATTGTAATGTTTGAAACTGATATAATATCCTCTCTGAATTCTTGCACTCATAATATCATCATTTTGGTCTCTGATAATGACTTAGTATCCTTATTCTAACCTGTGATACTCACATAATATCCACAGATTTGCCTTCTCTATTCACATATTATATTCAGTGTGACTTGTCATGCACATAATACCTTTTTGTGACTGAGACACTCATATCATGCTTGCAATGTAGCGTCTGACACTCATATAATATTCACATTTGGTCTCCGATATTCATATAATAAATTCAACCTGGCCTCTGACACTCACATAATATTCTAACTGTGACCTCTGTCACTCATTTAATATACTCACTTTTGCCCCTGATATTCACATATCCTCACTTGGCATCTGAAACTCACAAAATGCCATCACTATTACCTTGAAATTCACATAATACCCTCAATGTGGTCTCTAATACTCACCAAATACCTTCAATGTGGCCTTATACACTCACATAATATAATTGTCACATCTGACATTCACATAATACACTCATTATGGTCCAAGACAGTCACTGTGACTTGGACACTCATAATATTCTCATGCTGGCCCCTGATGTGACAAAATATCCTCACTGTGGCCACTGACAGCCACATAATTCCCACAGTGTTGTCCCTGTGATTCAAAGTATATCCCAATTGTATCCTCTGACACTCATACCATATCCTTTCTGGGACAGTTGCCACTCACATAATATCCTCATTTTGTTCTGACACTTTGAAAATACCATCACTGGCCTCTGACACTTACATAATATACACAATTAAACTTCTGACATTTATTTAATGCCCTCACTCTGGCCTCTGAAACTCACAAAATAACATTACAGTGGCCTCTGACACGCACATAATATCCTCAATATGGTCTCTGCTAGTAATATAATACCATCACTGTGGCCAATAAGACTCACATAATTCCCTCACTATAGCCTCTGACCCTTACATAATATTATCACTCTTACCACTGACACAGAATATTCTCACTATGACCACTGTCACTCATCAAGTATCTTCCATGAGACCTCTGACGCTCAATAAACATAGTCTGGCCTCTGTCACTGATGTAATGTCATCAGTGTGGCCTCTAACATTTATATAAAATCCTCACTGTACCTCCTGACACACAATATCCTCACTATGATCTTTGATTCTCACATAATATTCTGTGTGCTCTGACACTCATATAATACACTCACTGTTGCCATGGCAATCACATAATACCTTCCTTTGGTCTGACTCAAAAAATTTTCTCACTGTTACCTTGATATTCAAATAAAACCCTGTTTGTGGACACTGACATTCACATATAAACCTCAATGTGGCCTCTGACTTTCACATAATATGTTCACTGTGACCTCTGAAACATATTATAACATGTGACCTCTCACACTCACATAATACCCTCACGTTGGACTCTGATATTCACATAATATCCTCACTATTAACAATTACATGCACATAATGTCCATACTGTAACCTCTGAATCATGCATAATACTCTACCTCTATTCTCTGACACACATAAAATATCCTCCATTTGGCCTCTTAAACTCACATTAAACCCTTAATAGAACATCTGACACATAAAGTCCTTATCTGGCCTCTGACATTCATATAATATCCTTACTATGGTATCAGGTTCTCACATAATATTCTCACTCTGACCACTAACCTTGACAAACTGTCCTCAATGTAGCCACTGCAATCCAGATATTACCCTTACTCTGGCCTCTGACACATAATGTCTTCACTCTGGCAGCTCACATTCACAAATGTGGATGTGGGATAAGAATCCCACAAAATGGGATCCTATCCCATAAAATGGATGTCAAATAAGAAGAGGGAATAGAGCCAAGTGGTAGAACAGAAAATGAAATATGTTGGGACCAGGAGATTCAAATTGCCCCATGAAGTGTAAGCTAATGGGAGCCATGCCTCCTTCTCAGGTCTTGATATGAGAAATGGGCCACTTCCCTAAGACCATTTTCCAAAAGACCATTTCCCTTGCTAAGCCAAATGTAGACTGATAACAAATATATCCAAAGTCCTCCCAGCCATGGTGTGCCAAGTCCCTCTGGGAGTCACAAATTGAGGTTAGTACACTCTTGGATAATTGAGGTTCAATTTTGCAGCCATCCCTTCTGAGCACATTGGCTAGGAGCTCAGTAGAAGGGTGACACAGACTCTTGGGTGTGTCTGAAATGGCCCACAGTCTCCTAGGATTTTCTGGCCAGTGCAAGTATCAGCATCAACAAGAAATAATGACAGCTTTATCAGGAAGAGTGAAGCAGGTGGTATTGCAATAACAGAACTTCAACTATACTACAAAGCAGTAGTAAAAAAAATAGCATGCTGTTGGCACCAAAATCGACAGGTAGATCAATGGTACAGGATAGAGGACATGGACACAAACCCAAATAAATACAATTTTCTCATACTAGACAAAGGTGCAGAAAATATGCAATGAAAAAAAGGTAGACTCTTCAACAAATGGTGCTGGGAAAACTGGATATCCATATGAAGCAGAATGAAACTAAACGTCGATCTCTCACCCTGCACAAAATTCAACTTAAAATGGATTAAGGACCTTGGAATCAGACCAGAGACCCTTCATCTTATACAAGAAAAAGTATGTCCAAATCTTCAACATGTCACCTTAGGATCAGACTTCCTTAACAGGACTCCCATAGCACAAGAAATAAAAGCAAGAATCAACAACTGGGATAGATTCACAGTTGAATCTGGGAGGACTTTGGCCATATTTGTTACCAGTCTACATTTGGCTTAGCAAGGGAAATGGTCTTTTGGAAAATGGTCTTAGGGAAGTGGCCCATTCCTCATATCAAGACCTGATAAAAAGCTTTCTCTCAGCAAAGGAAACTATCAGAAATGTGAAGAAAGAACCTATAGAGTGGGAGAAAATCTTTGCCATTCATACTTCAGATAGTGCACTAATTTCCAGAATATATAAAGAAGTCAAAAAACTCCACACCAAGAATATAAATAATCCATTCAGCAAATGGGCTAAGAAAATTAACAGACAATTCACAGAAGATCTACAAACAATCAACAGATATATGAAAAAATGTTCAACATCTCTAGTAATAATAGAAAAGCAAATCAAAACTAGCCTAAGATTCCATCTGATCCCAATTAGAATGGCGATTATCAGGAATACAAGCAACAAGAGGTGTTAGCGAGGATGTAGGGAAAAAGGGACACTCATACATTGCTGGTGGGGTTGCAAATTAGTGTAGCCACTCTGGAAAGAAGTGTGAAGATTTCTCAGGAAACCTAGAATGTAACCACCATTTGACACAGCTATCCCACACATTTGCCTAAACCCAAAGGACTTAAAATCAGCATACTACAGATATGCAGCCACATAGATGTTCATAGTTGTTCAATTCACAATAGCCAGATTGTGGAATTGTGGAACCAACGTAGATGTCCTTCAGTTGATGAATGGAAAAAGAAACTGTGATATATATATGATATATATATATATATATATATATATATATATATATATATATGCAATGTGATATATATATATATATGCAATGGAATATTACTCAGCCATAAAGAATAATAAAATTATGGCATTTGCAGGCAAATGGATGAAATTGTAGAATATCATGCTAAGTGAGATAAGCCAATCTCGAAAAAACAAGGGATAAATGATCTCGCTGATAAGTGGATGATGACAAATAATGGGGGGTTGGGAAGGGGAGTAAGAATGGAGGAAGGAGGGACTGTATAGAGGGAAAAGAGGGCTGGTAGTGGTGGGGGGAGGGAAAATGACAGAATGAATCAAATACCACTACCCTATGTAATGTATGATTACACAAATGGTATGCCTTTACTTCATGTACAAACAGAAACAACATGTATCTCATTTGTTTACAATAAAAATAAATTAAAATTAAAAAGTAAAGACAGTTAGGTGTCACAGCTTTAGTTTCATCCTAGTGTTAACAAACAGCATATCAACATATGACCTTCAACAGTGTTAATGAAGAAACTCCCTTGTGGATTCCTGCTGAGGGGGGTCAGGCAGCAGGGGGAGAGGAAAGAAGACTCAGAGAATCACAGCAGTGACTGACAGGATAGTCTGGCAACCTTGAATTCCCTTATGCTGCTAGAGGACCAGCCAGAAGCAAATGATTCACTTGTGAAAATTCATCCTGGATGGTAAAATTCCTGAGGTCAGGGTCAGGACTCAATGTCCAGACAACTTGACACATTCAGTCCCATGGGAATGTTTATTTCAATTCTGAATATTTAGGGGAAAAACCCTCAAGATGACTTGGATTCTACAATATCCAGTGCCATTATTCTTGGCATGGCACCTTCCATGAAACAGTACAGGGTAGGCACACGTAGATGAGCTTCCTAATATTAGTTCCCAGTGGCAGCTGTGTAGGGTTTGCAGGAGAGAGTTGGGTGTCCCAGGCAGCTCTGAGGCTCTAAGTGGGGACCATGAGTCTAATCAGGTCACATATCTCTATATTTCTGCACACCACCCCACAAGTTTACCAGCAGCACTATAGTTGAATATGTTTGAGACATCTAGCTCAAAAAGTATTTTATCGAATGGCACAGTAGTAATCCCATTATACATGCAATTTTTTATTTTTTTTACATTTGAGTATTTTCTGAGTTACTTAAAGCACCTTACTTTTAAACTATCATTCTTAAGTCTGCATAAGAATTGTGGAACAAAGTATTAATTGATTCAGCCATATTGCTCCTCCTTAATATATAGGTTTCATCTAGTTTTTAGCTAGTCTGAAAATAATCTGTAAAATTTAAAGTTCTTACCCAAAATAGTAAAAACAGAGTGAGTACAGAGAATTTTTGATTGGGGAAGGAATTCTGTTCTCTCCTATCACTTTTCAACAAGACCAGTCTTCCTTGGAATCCTGTTTCCTTGGAACAAGCTTGGCCCTTAAAAGGTCCAAACCTTTGACTGCTTAGACTTTGTCAATTGCCCCTACTCAGTTCTCTTCCTGGTACAGTTCTGCTGCATCTTGGATGGTGGGAAGCAGCCTCCCTTCTTGGTTATTCCCCACCAACACTGGGAGAGGACCTAGAGGTAGCCATATTGAAGCACAGTTGTAAAATATGGTTAAGCAACAGAAATGTAGAGTGCCTGACTGTGAGAGAAAAGGACACAGGCCACAGCCTGACTCCTGAAAGACACAGTGACTCCATAGTGCTTTCTAAGGAAGATAAAATTTAGTCCATGTGTGCCATCTGATTTAAGTGGTCACAAAAAGCTTTTCCCTTTCACAGGATGGAAAATCTTGGAGTCTTAAGGAGGAGGGTGGGGTGGGGTGGGCTTTTAAGATATTTTTAGGTAACCCAAGCCTGTGATTTCTTTTTCTCTAGGATCATTAGAGTCTAGCAGATCATGTTGTTAATCTCCCAGGTGAGAGAATGTTGGGACTAATGACATGTTAACTAACTCAAGCTGACTCCTTACTTCTGGGAAGGTAAGCAAAATTGAGGCCACAAAGACAGTTTCAAAAGTTAATGATAATAAATCAGACCACTGTCAGGGATTGGTTAACAACAGTTCTGCAAACATGATCAGCTCATGCTTGTCATATAGTCCTATTGAACTCTCCCCAGCGTGAACCCCCCATGCCTTGCTGACTTTTAAGCTGATTGGTTCCTGCCTAGCCTTTACCCTACATAAAAGCTGTGTGACTTCCTCAATAAATGAGTTTCTGCTGTGGGTGGTCTCCCTGACGTGTCTGATTGTCATCCGCCTGGAGGGCTAGGTGCGGAATGTCAGTTGGCCCTAACTTTCCCAGTCTGGCCTTGTTAGGGAGTGCTCCCTTCCCTTGTCGGTGGTTGAGAAGAGCAAGGAGGCTAAAGACGCCAACATTTAGTGCCCAATGTGGGGGCATCTCAAGGCTGATTCAAAGAAGCTGCAGCCAAAGAGAAGGAGGAGCTACAAAACCGAAAGTACCGGTGGATCGGGCTAAGTGAGTTCCATGGTAAGGGCGTCCCTAAAAGGATGGGGCAAATGCACACCCCATATGAAGAACCTGCACTCAAGGCTCTTAAGCTTATGCTAAAAAGTAGGGGCCTTGAGTTGTCTGATACACAGGTGAAAAAAGCCTGGGACACCTTTACCTGGATGGCCCCTTGACTTCCTGCCACTAATATTTTTGACTGGTCCACATAGGATCATGTAGAACAACTTGTTACAAAGAGGGAAATCAATTTAGGGGAGGGTCCCCCATTGGGAGTTTACCCTAAATTATCCGCCCTTAAGTCCTGCTTCTCCAGGACCTCCCAAAGGGGGCTCCAAGTTTCCCCCCAAAGAGATAACCCCTAAAGAACCACCGGCTCCTCCCGTTGTATCTCCTTCCAGAAACTTGCCACATAGTAAACAACATTGGGAGACCTTTAATGAGGAGCCCAATCCATCTCTGTCTGCTCCTTCCAAAGTTGAGGATATTAAGGGAGAGACCTTCAACCCCTTTGATATCATGTTTGGTGCTTCTAACATGCCCATGGCCACATCTGATTCTGGGGCCACATCAGACTCCAATGAAAGCCCTCACCCTCCTCCTTATTGCCCATCCTCACCTGGGGAACAGTTACCACTGCCCCATCCAAAAGAACCAGGAGGGCAGCCAGCCTCTATGCATAGTGTGGGCCCACTTTTGCCCTGGGGAGGCTTATTGCCACCATCTTGTCTGGATGGTGGGAAATCTTCCCGGCAGCCATTTTATTATACTGGGAGAGAACTCACTGACTCTAATCCCCCCTCCCTGTATGGTCTTCCCAGTAAATGCTAACCCAGGGGGTAACTGGACTGCTATATGGTACCCATGGGAGGCAGAAGATTTAAAGGAACTAAAGAAAGGTGTTTCAGAGGATGGGCCCAATTTCCCATGGGAATCTATCCTCCAGTGCCTCGCTCACAAGCAGTGCACCACTCAGGATAGGAAGAACCTAACTAAAGCTGTCCTTCCTGATCCTTTATATCTAAAGTGGTGTGCCTTTTTTAATGAAGAATGTCATGTTCAGGCTGAATGGAAACTAGCCACTAACCCTCCCGTTCTGGTTACTTACGGGATGCTCTTGGGGTCCAGTGATCAATTCTCTAATGGCCGCTTTCAGGCTGCCATCCCAGCCCCATATCAAGACCAAGTAAGAGCCCTAGGGTTAGCAGCATGGATAAAGCTAGAGGAGGGCCCCTCAGAACCCACCATCACAGGGATTACTTAGAAGGCAACTGAGGACCTAGCAACCTTCATTGAAAGAGTAGAAAGAAGCCTTCAGAAAAAATTTCCTCCAGGGCCCCTAAGAGATCAACTTGTTAAAATATTAGTTTGGGAAGGAATGACTACTGATCACAAATTGGCCTGTGGTGGGATGAAAGATCACTCCATGGGAAGGTGCATTGTGACTACCAAAGATATTGGTACAGAAGCACATCAGTCTCAGTCCTTGGTCACAGCCCTAAAGGTCCAAACTGCCTCACTTTCTGAGGCTTTCATGGCAGCCTTGTCACCAGTTGCAGCTAAGAACAAAGGAGTATGTTATGGCTGTAGTCAACCAGGTCACTTCAAGAGGGATTGCCCCACAGGTCAGGTGCATTCTGAGGCTCCACCCCAATGCTCTATAAGTTCAGCTTAAAGACTGGCCACCCCCATGACACCTTGCCCAATATACAGAAAGGGATTCCATTGGCAGAGGGATTGCAAATCTAAATTTGACATTGAGGGGAAACCTTTAAACTAATCAAGGGGCACCCTCCAGCCCCGTCACACAAAGGAGGTTTCTCCCCCAATAGCCCCTCTGAGGCACATTGGACTGTTCCCATTGTCCCTGGGGTCAGCCCAAAAATGGACATTTTTTTTTTTGCAGTGTTTGGGATCAAACCCAGGGCCTTGTGCCTGCAAGAAAAGCACTCTACCGACTGAGCTATCTCCCAAGCCCCCCAAAATGGCACATTTTTATAGCAGGAAAGAAGTTCCATTGTCTCATTGACACTGGAGCAGATAGGAGTGTGTTAAGAAATGAGGAAGTTCCACCTCAATGGAGATTGGTTCCTGGCCCCCAGTTGCAAGAGGTAGGAGGTGATACTAAATCAAAAGAGACCAAAGATTGGCTGAAATGGCGGGGTGTGGATGGTGCCCAGGGAGATGTGCACCCCTTTGTAGCCTCAGGTCTTACTGTAAATCTCTTAGGACAAGATATTTTGGGGGAAGCTGAGGTCTATATAACAACTGATCGCAAGGCAGTATATGATGACCCCCTTGAGCAGGAGGAATATGAACAACATTTCAATCTGCCTGGTTCTTTTAGTAATTATAGAGGGGACCCTCTTTTTGTGGCACCTAGGCAAAAGGTCACAGCCCCCCCAGGGTAAGGTCACACGCCCAATCCTAAAGGCCACTGTTCCAAAGATGCCAGCCATCCAATGGCTCCCAGGCCCTCCAGTATGGGTGGAACGTGGCCATTACCCCAAAATAAGCTCCAAAGTTTAAGAGATATTGTACAAGAGCAACTGACCTTAGATCATATCATACAATCTCTAAGCCACTGGAATAGTACAGTTTTGTCATCCAAAAAACATCAGGAAAATGGAGGATGCTTCAAGATCTCAGGAAAATTAATAGTCATATGGTTGTGGTAGCAACCCCTTTAAGGGGTCTTCCCTGGATCCCATCTATCCCAAGAGATCTCTTGCATCTTGTTATTGATATCAAAGATTGTTTCTTCTCAATACCACTCCACTCTGATGATTGTGAGAAGTTTGCTTTCTCAGTGCCCTCTACCAATTACCAAGGGCCAGATGAATGTGATGAATGGGTGGTTCTACTCCAAGGCATGGCTAATAGCCCTGCATTTTATCTACCTTTTGTTTCTGAGCTCCTTCAACCCCTACAAAAATGGCCACAAATTACCTTGTATGTTTATTTGGACAATATTATTATAGGAGCCACTGATGCCTTACAACAAAGCTCCACATACAAGGCATTCCAAGGCCTTTTGGAGAAAGGAGGACTACAGATATCTAATGATATGGTCCGAAATGTCCCTCCCTTAAAGATACTGGAAACTGAGCTCAAATTGGATTCTGATTGTCCCCTTAAGCCTCAATTACACCTCCATTCCTCCTATTACTTTGTTGATTTACAAAAGTTATTAGGGGAGCTTAATTAGTTGAGACCATGGCTTCCTATCTCTATGGAGGATATCCTCCCTCTCTTTGACCTGCTGCAGGACAAAGATCCTACAGACATTGTTACCCTAACTCAGGACCATCAACATATACTCCAAAAAATACAAGTAGCTCGTAACTCTACCTAGTTGTCTTGATGCTGGCCTAAAGACCCCCTTAGCCTCTGGATTCTCCCCTGTTCTCATCTGTCCACTGCAGCCCTAACTCAGTGGGGAGAGCCCCTTCAATGTATATACACAGTCATGGGGGGGGGCTCCTAGGGTCTACGCTCACCTTGACAAACTGGCTGACCTTATAATTAAAGACAGGAATGCCACCCTTAGGCACTATGGAAAAGAGTCTGATGTTTCGACAGTGCCCTATTGCCTGTCAGATTTTGAATGGGTTCAAAGGAATAACAATATAGTATCCTGTGCATTGGAGGGCTTCTTAGGGAAGATTGACTGCCATTATGTGTCAACCAAAAGGGTGTGCTCATTTGCAAAACTGAAATGGGCACCCCCTATGCTTTTTACCACTAAACTCCTCTGTAAAGCTGTACATGTATTCACAGAAGGAGGAAAAAAGGGATCTGCTGTTGTAATTATCCCCCCCTCTCCCAGATTAGTGAAAGAGGAAGTGATTACCCATTTTGAACCAGTTATTGGGTCAGAACAATTTAAGGAGTTGTATGCAATTGCTATGGCCCTAACTCAAGTACAAAAACCCATGAATCTTTTCTAAGATAGCCTATATGTGGTAAACCTGCTATCTACATTTGTGTCCCCCTTTATGATCCAGGTATGGTCCTTGTTAAAGGAGCATGCTGAACCTATATTCTTACAGCATCTAAGAGGACATCAAAATCTACCCAGCTCCCTTGGACAGGCAATGCTGTGGCTGACCAGTTAGCCATATCAGGGACCTCAATAGCCATGGCCCAACCTCAACAGGACTTAAAACTAGCCCAAGGCCTTCATGACCTGACACATTTAAATTGGAGAGTGTTATATCATAAGTTTCCTTTGGTCCCCGTAAAGGATTTTAAAAAGATTGTAAGAACCTGCAAATCTTGCCTACCTTTCTTACAGATTACTCCTCTCCAATCCCCCGGGTAAACCCCAGATGTTTACAACCTAACATTATCTGGCAAACTGATGTAACTCATGCACCATTTGAAAATTTAAAATATATATTTATGTCTATTGATATTTACTCCCATGCCTGCTGGGCCACTGCTCACTGGTGAAAAGACCAAGCACACTGAAAGCCATTTCTTACAATGTTTTGCCATTTTAGGCTTGTCTCAATAGATCAAAGCAGATAATGGGCCCTGTTTTACAAGTAAATCATTACAAGAATTCTTCAACAATTGGCATATTAAACACACCACTGGGATCCCATATAATCCAAAAGGGCAAGCCATAATTGAAAGATATAATAAAACTTTAAAAGATCAACTAATAAAACAAAAAAGGGGAAGTTACCCCATGATCAATTAAGAATAGCAATGCTTACATTAAATATTTTAAATTTTTCAAAAAATCAACACTTACTACCTTCCAACAACACTGGCCTACCAAATGCCTTACCTTAACATTGAAGTCCAATGTAAAGGTCCATTAACTGGTTACTGGCATGGCCCTGACTGGTTCATAAGTGCTGGCAGGCCCTCTTGAGGTATAATATTCCTTCTTTTGTACTCTCTGCCTCATTGTTACTGGACTTCACATCATCTCTCTTCTGACTTTCATCCTAGGCATCACATTTTTGGATGTTTATCACAAGTATTCTAATCAAACTGAGAGCCCCTAATTCACTATGAGATTCCTACTCCAATTCACTACTTCAATTCAATTTGAATAATCTTTATGATTATTCAAAGGAGCTCCCTAAGATCTTCCCGCTTCTACTCCTTTAGAACTCACCTTGCACTGAGGTGTTACACCTCAAGACTATCTTGCACACCATCTCAGTGGGCCCCCCACGGTAAGTGGGTGGCCACAGTGGTTGCTACTTCTGGCTGTGGGGTCAAAATAGGGGATAGTGCCTGCTGGAAAAAATCTGCACCCCTACCTAGCAAAACTTCCGGGCCCCTGCCCTGTCCTAAGGCATGTACGATGACCTATAATTCCATGCCGGTCTACTGCTATGGAGAAACTTCTCAATGTAAAATCAATGGGGGGCAAATTCTGTGGACCAGCCAGTCCAAAGGGTCTAAAAGTGGCATTGGACTTTCATGCCCTGCAGAATAGCTTAAGGACATGTGCTGGTCCCTCCTGCCACCCCCGGGGCAAAGTGGTGGAGGTGGTGTACAAGATTGGGCATGAGATAAACAAATTGAAAGGACTATACAAAAGCTAGCAGAATCAAGCCATAGGTTCCCAGTTTATCACACCTTAGCCTTACCAGAGATGAGGGGAGAGCTCAACCTTGATCCCCAAACTCAGGCCATCTTGCAGGCTATGTTTCAACTTTTAAATCTCACTAATCCCCTTCTTGCAGAAGACTGCTGGCTTTGCTTTTGCAATGGACACCTTAGGGTCACGGGTCTTCTACTAACCCCTAATAAAACCATAACCTTCTCCTCCAGTTGTCCTATACAGTCCCCCTATAGAGACATAACCCCCTTTGTCTCCCCCAATGTGACCTGTTTTCCTCCTAGCTCAACCTCTAATCAAACTGAGGACATGGAGTCTTTGAACTCTAATATATGTGGGAAAAACATCACTATTTCCTCTTCAAATAGTTGCCCCAAATGGTACGGTCTTTTATTTTGGAGGACCAGCATCCAATGTGCTCCCTGGTAACTGGACAGGAATATGTGCTCTTGCCCTCTTATTCGCTGAGATCACAATCCTCCCAAATAATCAGTCCCTACCTGTGCCATCTGTGGAGCACTCCAACCCACAAGCAAAAAGGGCAATAAATGCTATACCCCTCCTACTAGGGATAGGAGTGGCCACAGGATTAAGGACAGGAACTTCAGGCATAAGCATGTCTCTTGCTCTCTATAATAAGCTTTCTCAACAAATAATTGATGATATGCAATATGTTGCCAGTACCATCTTACATCTACAGTCTCAATTTGATTCCTTGGCCACTGTCATCCTGCAAAATAGTTGTGGTTTGGATCTGCTAATGGTAAAGGAAGGAGGGCTTTTCCTGTTCCTGGGTGAAGAGTGCTGTTCTATGCCAACTGCTCTGAAATTGCACAAGATAAAATCAAAAACCTACAAGAAGATCTGGAATGTTGCAGGAGCAAGCTCCACTCTAATTTCCTCTGGACTGAGTTACACAGGTGGCTCCCCTACCTCCTCCCACTTATGGGACTGTTAATCACCATTATTCTTATGTTCACCATTATTCTTTGGGCCTTGAATAATCAATAAGCTTATCCATTTCCTGAAAAGCCAGGCTGTCTGTGTAGCTCATGGTGGTCTGACAGCATTATGCTGCCCTTGATAATGATGATTGGGAGCCCTATAGGATCATGGATCACTCATATTAGGACACTGAGGTCTAAGTGTCTTTCCCTTAATCCCTGCTCCTCCTGAGGGGCCCACCTGCAGTGCTAACGTGGTAGTCAATGATGGGTAAGATCCTCAGAGAAGGACAACCTAAGACAGGCACACCTTCTAGTAAGGCGGGCCCCCAAACTGCTAAAGTGATGTTCCAATATGGATAAGACCCTCCCAGGGGCAACCTAAGACAGAAACACCCTTAGTATAAAACAAAAAAGGGGGAAATGTTGGGACTAATGACATGTTAACTAACTCAGGCTGACTCCTTACTTCCTGTTGGGTGAGCAAGATCAAGGCCTCAACGGTGGTTTCCAAGTTAATGATGATAAATTGGACCATTGTCAGGGATTGGTTAACAACAGTTCCACAAACGTGATCAGCTTGCACTTGCCATATAGTCCTATGGGACTCTCTTGCCTGTGTGAACCCCCCCTGCCCGTGCCGTGCTGACTTTTAAGCTGATTGGTTCCCACCTAGCCTTCACCCTACATAAAAGCTGTGTGACTTCCTCAATAAATGAGTTCCTGCTGTGATTGGTCTCCCTGATGTGTCTGATTGTCCTCAGCCTGGAGGTCTGAAGACCTCAACAGTCTTTTGCTTAGGGAATTGCTGCCTATATCTGTACCTGAAAGTGATTTCCCTATGTTTTCTTCTAGGAGAAAAATCAAAGCTTCTGATCTGACATTAAGGTTTTGGGTCCATTTTGAGTTTATTATTGTATGCAAAATAAAAAAAAATTTCTTGGGGATTAATTTTTAATCTTTTGCAGGATGAAGATTAATTTTAAAGAATCATTTGCTGAAGAAGCTTTCTTCACCAACATAAGCTTTTTGCTCCTTTTTGAGAACTAGATGGCTTAAATGGGTGGGTTTATTTCTGGCCTTCTGTTATTTTCCATTAGATACATGACTATTCCTACACAGATCCATGCTGTTTTTCTTATTGTGTATTCAAAATCAAGAATGGTCACATTAATTCTGCTCAGCATTGCTTTGGTTGTCAGGAATTTTGTTAATGTTTCCATGTGGATTTGGGGAGACTTTTTTATTTCTGTTTAGAAACCCATCAATATTTTGATAAAAATTGTATCAAATCTAATGATCTTTGTGGATAACTTGTCCATTTTAATGATATTAATTCTCCTAATCCCTGATCATGGTATGTCTTTCTGTCTTCTTATGTCTGTTTCCATTTCTTTTTTCTGTGGTTTATATTATTAGTAGCATTCTTTCACCTTCTTGGGTAGGTGTATTCCCTGGTATTTTGTTTTGATTCCTTTGTGAATGGGATTATTTTTTTGATTCTTTTTTAGTGAGTTTACTGTGGCTGTGTAGGAGTACTACTGAGTTTTGTACACATATTTTTATTCTCTTACTTTGATGAATGCATTTATCAGTTCTTTGAGAATTTTGGTTGACTCTTGAGGATTTCCCATGTACACAATAACTGAATCTGAATTTTAATTTTTTTTAAATAAATGTGTCTATTTATCCCACCCCATACATTTTATAATTTCATGATTTCCATTCTGAATCAAGATCTCAAGTTAAAATTTCTGAATATGTTTTCTAGATTCAGTTGTATTTTGCCCAGAAAGTAATTTTAAACTTTAAGGAATATTTCTTAACCATTTTAAATAAATTATCTTTGAAGAGTTGAAATTATTGGTGTCAAGTATTCAGACACAGGCTTATATTATCATCAAAATATTAGATTTTTCACCACAGTTATTTGCTCAAGCTCACAAAGAAGACTACCATTGTTATTCCAAAAACAGAATTGTGGTGTGTTATATTTATGCCTTTATTTAGATATCTCTGTGTCTATCCCAAAATTAAGCCCTGTGTTATAGATTTATTACTAGTTCCTTTCTCCTTATGAGATGTTCATGTATTATTTTTCTATGATGGCTTCCATTTGTGTGGCCAAGTCTTTCACTTCTGCATCTTCCCAAAGGAGTGGAAAAGCTCAAACTTACAGCCTGATGAAATATTGAACTCAATTCAGACCCACATTTCTGTACTTTTCAAGTTTATAATCCTGTCTCAGTACACAAGAAATTGTATTTTGCATTAGTTTTCACTCTCTCTCTCTTTCTTTCTTCCTTTCTTTTCTTTAATAGTATTGAACCTTGGGGTGTTTACCGATGAGATACTTTCCAACCATTTTTATATTTTTTATATTAAGAGAGAGTATCATTAATGTGCTGAAATTGGCCCCAAATTTGATGTTTTCCTGCCTCTTCTCTGATATAGCAAGAATTACAGACATAAAACCTCATGCCTGGCATTTTATTATTTTACTATTGATTTACAACAAATTAACACACTTCATGATTTTAATCCATAAACTTATAATCTCACAATTTCTGGGAGTGAGGAGAGTGGACAAGAGTAAGACTGGGTTTTTCCTCAGGGTCTTATAAGCTACAATCAAAATGTTGCCTAGGCTGCATCCTCATCTGGAGGCTTGAAGAATATCCTTCCAAATACATTAAAGTTGTTCTCAGAATTACGTGCTTGAAGACTGAGTGACTAAGGCTGCTGGATATTTAGTGACTCTTAGTCTTGCAGGTCAGCAGAAGTTCTTTGCCATTTTGGCAGTTCAGTAATGAGACCAATAAAAATAAATTTTCCACAGGGCTGAGGGCTTGCTTCCTTTTTTCAGGAATCTGACATAAAATGTCCGGCCTACCCAGAAAAATCTCCCTTTGGTTGATTCAAAATCAACTGCCTTGGGATGTTAATTATATCTCCATAATCCCTTCAACTTTGCAATATTTCCCGAACTTAAAGAAAGTCTCATGCCTGTCCACACTGCTCATATCTAGGTGTAAACCCCAGCTGGTAGGTATCTTGAGGAGGCATAATTTTATGTCATTAAGAGATTTTAAATATTTTACCTCTCCCAAATGGTTTCTGCAGCAAGACCATTAAGTATGGAAGCTTCTTCATGCAACAGTCTGTGAACAGCATCAGAGAGATCCATCAAGGTGATGTTTCTACCCAGTCCATATGTACTCATGTTTCTCCTGCTTTTTCTCAGGTGAGAGAACACTCATGTTGCTTTATGGGCAAAATTGAAATAGAAGAATAAGTAATGTAAATATAGGACTCTAAATGTTTGTATTGGAAAAGAAAGAAGAAAATTTTAAACAAATCACCCAAATATCTTGTCTTGACAAACTATAAGATAAGAGCCAACCAAACCCAAAGCAAGCAAAGGCAAGGCAATAAACTAGTAATACAAAATCCAAAAAGGGGACTCTCAAGGTGGTGGTGCATAGGAAGACTGTACTGTCTATCTGTTCCTCAGTTCAGTATTCCAGATGGGAAGCTGTGACTTCCCACTTGTACTTCTGCCTCAAAACTACTCTGGGAGCTGTACATCCACTGTGAGCACTCTCCAGTACAGAATGTCCTGTGCTGTGAAACAGAAGCTGGGAGCTATGGCAACCAGCTTTGGTTGCAGCTCACCAGGGTTGGCATGAGGTGAGAAACTCAGAGAAGTCAGATTCATAACTCCTATCCCTTGGTCAAAGGTTATATATCCAAAATGAAAGGTGAGAATGGCACAACAGCATCAACAGAGATAGTCATCCTTGTTAACAGTGTTGAATACCTCAGCAGAAGCAGCTCCTCCATTTCTCATTAGGAATTGTCCTCCCCTCAATCATTTCAAAACCAGAAGGGAAACAAGCAAAAATCCCCAAAACATCCAAGAAAAAGAATCCCCCTTTTTAAACATGTGAATTAAAAATTTAATTTTCACTCTTTTTCATTCTGTGGATTGTGCATGTGTGTGCACGTCCCTGTTCTTGCTTCACTGATACATTTGAAAATACACATATATTCACCTGATTTTCTTTTATTGAATTGTGTTTTCACCTGATGATTATTTATCCTTGTTTTAACTTTGGTGGGGCAAGTTTTATGTGGCTTTAATTTGGTATGATTTTTTGTTTGTTTGTTGATCTGTATCTGTTTCAGTTCCTCTTCTTAATCCTCCACATTCATTCCTCTCTAACAAATTTTTTTGTTTCCTTTTCCTCTCTATTCATGAGTTCTGGTTATTTAAATTTTTTTCTTCTTTATTGCCATCACCTGCTACCCTTCTCCCAATTCCCCTCTGTTCACTTTTGAAATATTTGAAACTTGCCTTTCTATTCTATTTTCTGTCCACTTAAGGAACTGTAGTTCCACTGTATGGAAGAAGTTTATATAATTTCTACCCTATTCACATTGTTTTGGTTATCACTATTGTGGACAACAGTTGACATGTTTTCATGTCTTTATTTAGTTCATTGCAATTTATTTTTGGTGCTGACACTAAATGTTGACCCCACCCCTTCTGTTCAGATGACACTTAGAGACCTCATAGTAGGAAATGACATCTATTCTAAGGCTATTTTTGGTTGCTTCCATTATTCTTATTTCTTTAACCCTCTTTCACATAGAGGGACTGGGAAGTGATTAAGACATTGTAAATTTTCAGAGTAAAGATCCTGCTGCATAGCTACACTCATACTGCAGCCAAGTAACAGCAAATCTCATTCCACATGCAAGTTAGTACCATTAATATATCAACATACAGAATAGGGGATGCAAAAACCCAAAATAAATGACCAGAATTGCTGGAAGGGGATCTCAGTTCCAAATCCTAAATATCTGCTTATGCAGGAAAAATATAGAGAAGTTCAAAGAACAAAAAAGATAAGTACATACCAAATAAAATGTGCAAAAAAAGAGGAAAAAATAATTCAGGCCAATAAAAGCACAAATGCAGATCCTCTAAAAACAGGAGGAAAGAGGCAAACCAATTTCACCCCAAATTTACAATCGTCCAAATGGAAACAACAGATGTGAAAAAAAAACAAAAATTCTAAAGAAATGCTAGAAAACTGATTATTAAACATTCAATGCAATAAATAAAATATAAGTAAGTAATTAAAGAATCAAATGTAGAAAATGAAAGAACACTTCAACACCAACAAAAAATGGAGCTAGTGGAAACCAATCAGTGCTACTGAAAAAAAAAATACATGATAAATTGAATTAAAAAATAATTCAAAGTATTACCAGCAGATTAAATTAAATAGAAAACAGAACATGAGAACTTTAAAACAGGTTAAAAAAACTTCATTACTCACTCTGCAAAAATAATAAATAAATAAATAAAACACCATGTTCACAATATGAAAAAATTCCTGGGCAACATCAACACACCAAATTTGAGAGTCACTAAGAGAGAGAGAAATGGAAATACAAACTAAAGTTATTAAGAAACTTTGCAGTGAAATAATGACATAGAAACGTTCTAACAACAGAAATAACATGGACATTAAAATACAGTAATCATAAAGAACCTCAAATAAACAAGGTCAAAAAAGAACCTATCTAAGACACATCAAATGAAAATACCTAAGAGAAAATAGTAAAATAATATTAAATTTGCAACAGAATAACATCAGAACACATTTAGAGTTAAACCAATAAGTCTTATTGTGACATTCTTAATCATCACAAGAGCAAGAGATCTAAATACTCACAGGAAAGGGAATGATTCTATGCTGTGGCTCCTGGGGAAACATATTCCCTTTAGGCAAATCTGTGCACACATGAGCTTTTGGGGAATACCACACACACAAACCATAAAACTCCTCTGTTTAAACCAGTCTCCAGCAGCCATCATCACCAAACCCTCCCATGCACACACTACCTCTAAAAAACCCACCCATGCTCCATTCAGACATTCTGTGACCACCATCAACTTTGACCCCCTGAATGGGTGTCTTTGGCTTCATGCATTGTCTGTTGCCTGTGCAGGGGATTTCTATCCCTGCAAATGCCTCCTTGCCTCACCCCTCTATTACCCCATACTGGGTCAACACTGCCACTACCTCATGAAGGGAAGCCCTCAAGACCTCACTGCAACAGGACTCCCCATGCAGGACTTCCACTTTAAAACACCATTTGCTTCTCTTGCACCCTGATTTGTTCCAAGCATTCTAAACCAGGCATTGAGAATTGAGTTCTCTTAGGAGCTGATAGGCATTTGGAGATATAGTATATACAGGTTTAGGGAACATAGTAGAAGTCAGTGGGCACTTGGTAGAGATAGGATCTATGTTTCTGAAGGCAAGGACTTGGGTTGCCAGAGGAGAGAGAATCAGAGCAATAATCTGAGCATCCAGTGAATGCAAGTAATTCAAAATTAGAAACTGAGCTAGGAAGGAGATTTATACTCCTTATATGGGAAGGAAGAAAAATCCCTGATCTTGGATGACTATGATGGAAGTAGTTGGACAGACCATTCAAAAATGAAGAATAGTCACTTAGATGGAGTCATGAGGTTGAATGAAAGCAGGTGACACACTTTGTTATAAATTGTGACTCCCCAAGTGTTTGTTCTCATTTTCTCTCTAGTTGAAATCATGAGTATCAGGGAATGAGAGCAAAGAGGAATCTTCTCTGGCCTCAGTAATTTCCATATGTGTAAAGGAACGTAGCTGGTGACAAGTTCTGCAGTGTCTGGGATTATGCCATAATGGACAGTCCCTATCACAGATGAAACATTAGAAAATAAAGAAAGCACTGAACCTGGATGAGATCAAAATGGGAAGCTACTCAGATGATACTACACTTTCCTTTGGTCCCAGAGAGGAGCAGTTTATCTGGGTTGTCCTGGAACACAGCAGGGCTATGATTCTGTGCTGAGTGAGAGAGAGTAGTCAGCCCTGTAGCTGTGCCCAGCCTGGTCAGACCTGATGATTTGCATGTGCCCACATCACAGCCCATTGCCCTGAGGACTTCTTAATAAGTTGCTCACACCCTGTGCAGGAGTCAATCCCAGTAGGACATGCATGGACATGAAAATCCCTGCTCAGTTCCTGGAGCTTCTGCTGCTCTGTCTCCCATGCAAGGAGGGAAAATCTTGGGGATTTATTCAGACCAATATGTTCAATTCACTCTGGTTATTTCCTCTTATAACACATTTAATTCTGTGCATATTTTCTTTCATGTGTTCAATTGTAGGTGCCAGAGATGACAGCAAGATGACCCAGTCTCCAAACTCCTTTTATAAATCTCAAAGAGAAATAGTCACCATTATTTGCTTGGCCAGTCAGGGCATTAGCAATTGCTTGAGCTGGTAGCAGCAAAGACCAAGAAAAGTGCCTAAGCTCCTCATTTATTGTGCATCCAATTTGCAATCTGGAGTCCCATAAAGGTTCAGTGGCAGTGGATCTGGGACAGTTTTCATTCTCACCATCAGCAGCATGCAGGCTGAAGTTGTTGCCACTTATGATTCTCAACAGTATTACAGGCCCCTAACCACAGTGATACAGACCATGATAAAATCCTTCTAGGGAAGTAGAATTGTGAGGCTGATCTCCAGCTGTTCCTCCTTTGTCTTCCACCTGCTGAGAGCACTTCTAAGAGGCAGCCAGACCATGAAGGTCACAGGGAGGTTTTATTAGAAGGGCTCAGGGAGCTCCTCTTCACCCTCACTCTCCTTTTTCTTCCTCAGTTGAAGGAGCAGCTGATAATATCTTCTCTGGTTTAATAAGTAACCTAAATTAATGCTTATTGAGAATTTGAGTTGCAGTATCAATTTGAATTTATATAGCAAAACAGAAGCCACCACAGATATTTCAAGCTGGGCCTGCTTTAATACATGAAATTGGAGTCTATGTTATAGTCATGATCTGCCTTGGCTGGTCTGACAGTCAGCATAGATGATATGAGAAACAGGGAATTGTCTGGTTCCCCTAATTGACAACTTCTCCAATACTCAAGACGTGGGCCTCCTAATGATGGGGTTAGTATATAGGCAGGTCTGGTTTTTCAATTGTCTGCAACATATAACTTGATGATTCTGCAGAACCCTGCCTCTATCCATGCATCTGCATACTGGGGCCAGTGGATACTGACTACTTCTCTTCAGATTTCCAAATCCTTGGTAAGGCACACAGGAAAACACAGGAGTTAAAGAAATATGCTTCTCAGAGAGATGGTGAGTCGGAAACAGATGAGAGTGATCCTGCATGATCAATATTACTGCCACTCTCAGAATTTCACTAGAAAGAAAGTAGAATCATTATATGTGAAGATCTGATCTCCAGTGCGGTTAGCAGGTCTGGGATCATATTGGAAATAATTGTTAAGTTACATATTAAGCAGATAATGAGGAACTACATTAAATGTTCAGCTATATGTTAAAAAATAAACAATTAAAATTAATAAATACATATATAGTCTACCTTTTTTTTAGTATATAAATGCCTTGCAGAAGCTAGCATCATTATGCACATTACAGGTAGGTTGTTAGAAATGCAAAATAGTATCTTCACTTGACATCTACAATTAGGGACTACATTTTAAGGAGGAAAAAGGCATTGGTGCAAGATTAGGGAGATTCATAAAAAATTTTTACTTTAACCAAAGTGACCATGGTATTCATAAGTGAGGAAATATTTTCATCTCTTGAGCTAGGACATGACCAGAAAATATATTCTTACTCAAAACTTTTTAAAATGGTAAAAATGCCCCCTTAATTTCACCATGAGAGACATGAGTATAGTTTGGTAAATTTACTCACCTCCTTCCACCCTCACCAACTCTGTTGTTCACAGTGAGTTGAAGGTTTAGAGTGGAAAGCAGAGGTGGGTCATCCCTATGGCTTGAGGGATACACAACAATGGTAAGTTCCAGGGACTAATGGCCCATGACTGGCCTGTATATATAAAACTGATCCCCAGGTGTGGAAGGGCCAGTTCAGATGTGTTCTTCCCACTGAATGATGACAGTGACACAGAATGTCTTCAAGCAAATTCTGAATAAGCTCCTTCTGTGTGAGTCTGAGTGTGCTTTGTGGGACTGGATATAGTTAGGAAGGGAAGGGATTTTCTTCTTTACAGAGAGAGTAGAAGAGGGAAATCCAGGCAGAAGTGGTGAGGTGTACACACCTAGGTGTTTCTAGTGATTTGTGACTGTTTATCATGACATTAGGTTCTACTCCATGAATGCTGTGTATATGCCTTATATGGGAAAAGTGACTTTGCAGACTAAAAATTAAGACATTTAAATATTAGAGATTATCCAGTTGTGCCCTGGATGCAGGCCCCATTATCCTCATTAGAAAGAGAAATAATTAACATGGACAAAAGGACAGAGGATATGGAAGACAAAGGGTGACACTAGAGTCATGGGGCTGCAGCTACCAGAGCTAGAGATGGAGGAGTAGACTGTCCTCTGTCAACTCTGCAGGGGCCCCCTACCCTAAAACACCTGGTGGTGGACACTGTGACTTCTTATCTCAGCACTGGGGTGGTTTATATGACTGTTGTTGTACATCACAAATTTCTGGTAATTTATTAAATGAAATTTTTGGGACTAATACATGTGGGGCTTAGGGAAAACCAAGGCAATGACTGTCAATCTCTTGCTTCAACCTTCCAATGCACATTATAAATGGAAAGTTAAAAGATTCTCTGGTAGAAGAAACAAAATTTGAATCTCTGAGTGTACTGAGGCACATGGTTTCTGTAGAATAAATATTAATGGCTGATAGTTTAAAATAATATGTGAATACTTAGACCTCATGTAGTGTCCTCAATCTGAGAAATTCAAAGGTACTTAAGACAGAACTCTGTGATTTATTTAACAACCATCATATTTCATGGTTCGTCATTTGGTCGACCCTCTGGTCCTCCATGTGATATTCTTTCTTATGCTTTACACAGAGGAGGGGCCCAAACATCAGAACACAGTTAAGTTGAGCAAAGTCCCATGGTCTGTGAGGTCTGGGGATGGATTTCAGCCCAGGTCTCTCTGACATCAACTCTATTGCTTCCACGTGGCTACAATCCTTCCAAAGATACAGTGAGAACTATGAGATGGGAGAAGAGAAATCCACTCTAATGGCCGGAAATCTCAGCCTCCTATTGCCTCTGCCCACAACATGCTGACCTGATCTGCAACTCAGGTCTTCTGCAGTATCTTCTACAAAATGCAGGCCTGCACACCACCCAGCTCTACCTGTTTCCATTCCAGAAATGATCAGGAGGCATTTTTCATTTCTCTGAGCCCTCTGTCATGTACAAAGCCCTCAACACTGACTCAGTCCTCCCCTCACACTCTCCTGTAACGTAATTCATAGTCCTAATATGGAGACCAATGAACAGAAAGCAAGAACAACTCTCCCTTCCTTTTGGTGCTGTGAGAGTAATCCCAATATGGGAGATTTTTCTAGTTATTTTCTACCTTAGAAGAAATCTGGTACCTTCTCTTCTCAGGGTAAAAGTTTCTCTGCCTCCAGTCAATATAGACACCAAATGATAGCAATGTGGAATATTTGGTGGACTATAGGACAGCCACTCTCAAGGAATCCATGCCCATATTGCTTCCCCACAGATCACCATGACTTCATAGGCTTAAAGCATCACAGGCTGGTTTCCTCATGGTTCTAGAGGTCAGAATTCTCATTGAGATGAAATGCAGGTTTTAGGAGGGCTGTGATCCTACTGCATTCTCCTGAGGACAGAATCCAGATCCAGACATTCCAGCTCCTAGATTCTTCCATGTCTCTGATCTTGGCCCTTTCCTTCATCACTCAATGCCCTTCACCATTGTCACAACTTTACTGACTCTCCATATTTTCTCACCATTCTATGAACCTTCATATTTAAGTTGGTCTCCTGCAGAATATTCAGTAAAATCTCCAGATCTTGAATCTTCAACTTAATCATATCTCCCAAGTGTCTTCTCTTTTATGAAAGGTTATAATCTGAAGATCTAAGGATTAGATGTGAACTTTATGGATTCTATTTAGAATGACTCATTGGAGAAAAATCCCATGATATTTGAAAGTCAGAAAATAAGATTACATTAATTGTCTTCTGCAGGTGACACTTGAGGTAGGAGAAGAGGAGCATATTCTGGTGAACACTATCATCGATGGAGAATTTCAGAACCCAAACTTCATCCTGTCTTCACCACTCTGAGGACCCATGGTGGGTTACTCTAATTTCAGGGGAATATTCTCTCTGGATTCTGGTGAGCACCAGAGAGTTCCATTTAGGTTGTCTGCTTCTCTGACTAACATACTTCCAGGACAGTGAGCTGCAGATTAGGCTTCTGTTTCTCCACCTAGACAATTCTCTCTTGGGACACCACTAGGAGCTCTGTTTTAATGTACAAGTCCAACTGAAAACATAACCATATTTATCAGATAAAGAAAATACTTTAATTCAGGTGAGCATAGTCATGATTATTCCCCTTGGGCCAAGGAGAATTAAGGATAGTGGGGTGTAGAAACCCTCCTTGGTCCTTTTTAACAATATCTCCCTATGAAATTAAGATCTGGGATGCCTCTGTGAAGTGCTCTCATCAGGTAGATGCAGCAAGAAGAGCAACTGGGGCAGGACAGACTCACACTTCTGCTTCCCTAAGAGCTTTATGTCATGGCCTGTATCATTGTTGGAGAGTAAACATAAACATTTTATCTTGATCAAAATGTGATGTTGACTCTGTATCCTGGAGATTTAGACAAGTACGGTGGAGAATGCATCATCTGGATGTTAACTCTGGCACCTGGTATTAGAATAATAAGAACAAATATCTACAGCACTGAGCATGTTATGAGGACTTACTGGAAGCACCAGGCAGCACCAACACTGGCCTGAGTAAATGTCCTGAGTTGTCCCTCTAAACTGGGAAGCAGGACCCCCAGAAGCTGAGCATGTTCCCTCATGTCCTGACTGGTACTAACTCCTGCACAGGATCCACAGGGCATTGGGCTGTGCTCTGGGCCCAATCAAATCAGCAGATATGGGCAGGCTGGACACAACTTCAGAGCTGGTTCCTCTCAGTCACTTCACACTACCTCAGTCTCCTCAGTGTCCCAGGTCAAAAAACGAAGCACAAAAGTGCCTGCTGGTAACATGCTGCTCCTGGAGGCAGGCAAAGGAGAGCATTAATCTGTATCTGTAAGTGGCTTGTGAGTTTGACCTCCTCCAGGCTCAGTGCATTCTTCCTTTACCTTTTGTCCATGTATGACACTAGCTGTCTTATCCGAGGCAATCCCAGAGAGAGAAAAATTTACAAGCTCCTTGCTTTTGTTTCCTAGGAATATCATTGTGGCTTTAGTGGCTTCCTGCTTGCTTTGATCCTATGACCCTCTTGCTATGAAGTGGAGAAGTAACAGGAAAACATGGTGAATCATGATTTTCAAGGAGGGGTGGTATTCCGGATCACTCATTTGTCACATCCAGCTCTCTAACCCCTCTTTCAAACAAGGTCAAAGATATTTCCTATTGCACTCTAAAGTGCCAGCTGATCCTAGCTCTGCTGAACATAATCCAGTTCCATGCTGAGTGTTCCCTCTGTGTCTGTTTTCCTCTTTCCTATCTTAACCAAAGCCTTGCACAGGGAAGTGGAGTTCCTATCCACTACATGCTCATTCATGTCATAGACTCCAGGATGTCCCCCCAATCTGAATATTCAGCCATCACCATATGATGAACCAGTTCCTAAGAGAACCCTGTTCTTGGCTATAATGTGAACAGTGAGTCTCAGCAGAGTAAAGAGAGAAAGAGGCAAGTAGGAGAGTGGGGGAGGAAGCACTATCTGGACATTGGAGCCAGAGTAGGGTTTGCAGGGTGTCACAGGAAGGTGGCTGTGGATGGCTCAGGATGGGTGTCCAGGATGTGCTGGAAGAGGATGGCTATTAGAGGGTCAGCCTTCCCTCTTTATGAGACAGTCCAGTCCCAGCTCACCTGGGCTGAAGAAGATACTCAGGAAGAGGAAATCGATGCTGATGGACATGAGGGCTTCAGAGCTGAGAGATTGGGGGATATCTGTGGGACAGTAGACTGCAGATAAGCAGCAGGGGTGTTGACAACATCTGGAGACTTGTGTTGAATTGGGCATTGATTCAATAAGTGAATCAATGAATTATTATTGCAACTAATGTTATCAATGTTGCAGGCCAAATTCCTTATTTGAAAAGAAGATATTCCCAACCTTTGGTGTAGAGTGGACTAAATATTATCAATGTGAATTCATGACAATGGTGAATACAGACAAGATGTGTCCTGGTTTGTACAGTAGATAAATGTACAGTGACTTTCCCCAGTCTAGAAAGTAGGACTTTCAGTCCTAAGTGTGACAGTATTCAAATACGATTTTTTAAGAAAGGAACAATTACTCATTGGAGAAATGTCCACTTCTGAATCTGGAATAAAGTAAAGAGAAAATCAGCCTTAACCATCTTGAAATAAGGATGTATAGGATGTGCATGATTTAGTAGAACAAAATAGAACGCAGATTAAGGGAGAAATCCAATGGCCAAATATGGAGAATTTTGTGCATCAAAATAATTATCAATGATAATAGGTTACAGAACATTGATGAAAATGTGAATCCATGTAACAAGATTCATATTTAAATGAGGATAGAAAATTCAAACTGTCAAATGATTCTTATCAATTTAAATTGGAAAATAACTGTGGAGAATTGCATTCTGGCAGGAACCATCCTGAACTTCTTCCCCTATTTATCCCTACATGTAGAGCACCAAAAACAACCAGTAAACATTTGTAGTATGCTGTGCAATTGCCCAATTGTTCTTTTTGTGGAGACAGTGAGGACATATATGTTTAATGCAGGTGCCATGGATGCAGTGAAGGGAAGACACAGACTGAAATATCCCAGCACCTGACAGGGCAAAGGAGAAGATCAGAGCTTCTCTGCTGGACATTTCTGCCTGTTTTGAGCTGAATTTCTTTCCCTTACTCCCACTGCAGAATATGCCAGTCCTGAGGAAAGGTCGCATAAAGGAGGAGTCTATGTCAAGGTGAGGACCTCGTTTGGGATCCAGTAATGTCTCCATCTGGAAATTCCTCCTGATCTCATGTGTTGAGGGCCTGGTCACCAGTGAAGCAATGATCAGAGGTGGGCTTTGGCAAGTAACTGAACCCTGGAGGTTCTGACTTCAGCAGTGGGTTAACCCCACCATAGGTGCCTGGATGATAAGGGGAGGTAAAGCCTGTGGTTGTGGGGTCAAAATTTGGAGGAAGTAGACTTGTGGAGAGCCCTTGCACAGTTCTTCTTTTTCCTGGCCCTTTCCTGTAGCTCTCTGCCTTCTCTCCCCCACCCCCGTCTTCCTTGTTTTATCTCTCTCCCTCTCTGCTTCCTGACTGCCATGAACTGAGCAGCTTTCTCTAGCATGGCCTGTGACATGATGTTTTGCTAACTTCAGCCACATCCTTTATATCCTCAGTTTCAATGTACTCCAGGTTTATTTCACATTTTTCCTTACTCCAGATTCAGAAATGGACATTTCTCCAAAGGTTAGTGATTCTTTTATTTATTTATTTTTTGTTTATTTGTTTGTTTCAGATACCAGTCATACAAAATAAAAATAATGTGAAATGAAAAAGTCAATTAACACAGAACCTCTGGTGGTAAATTATACACTGGAGACACTTGTGGAAGGCAGTGGGTCATGCTTAATTATGGCCACTTGTCGTCCAGGAGAGAAACCTCAGGGTGGACAACACGGCTGCCACCATGGTCTCTCTGAAAGCTGATGTCTGTTTTATCCCAAGATGTTCATATCTGAGGCTGAATGGGAATAAGTATCCCCAGTCCCAGCAGTCTGCACAGAGTAGGTGAGAACCCTGGAAGGAAAAGTGAGTTGAACTGCAAGAGGGAACACAGATGCTCAATCTGCCCTCCACCAGCTGAGCTATCAGTGAAGGATTGCAGAGGGAAAGATGAAGGTTCCAATGATTCATCACTATGCAGCCCAGAAAAATAATGAAAATAACTTATTTCTCTCCTTTGTCCAGAAAAAGTTTATTTCTGAAAAAAATGGAAAAGTGTTAAGTAACATACATGATCAGTGCTAGAAATAAATATGAATGCTAAAAAAGAATGCTCTGGTTACATGGGATCCAGTGTGTTTTCACTTTTATGTTGGGGAAAAACCCCTTCCTGTCTGGGAGCTAGGTGGACTTATGCTGCAGACATGGTGAATTGTAAAACCTAGGACCCTGACAAAATGTGGTCTGCATTATTAAATCTTCATGAAATTCCATATGAGTTCATATATTTCCAGGAAGCACAAGTGTTCAACTGCACAGGACTTTTTCCTCATCCTTTCTCTCCTTCCATGCTGGGGTCAGGAGACACTATAGAGAAGGAGGCCCACTGCCCTGAGTACTGGCAGCGCTCAGGGGAGGAGTCTATAGGGAGCAGGGTAGAAACAGCAGAAATGGTGTTGCATTGTTTTGTATCTGTAACTTGCTTTAGAATGAACTCTGTGATGTCAGAGGTTCTGTTTAATTTATTCAAAATGCCATGTGCTAGGACAGTTCTGATTGATACTTTTATTTGTGGACTTTTGTGTACAAATTATTCTTTTACTTGTAAAATTATACATCTTTTAAAAATTCAGTTTTGGTTACATAAATGACAGGATAGAGAAGAATAATTACTTTATATTAGGTAGAGAGAAGTGAAGGGAGGGGAAGAGGCATGTGGGAAGGAATGATAGTAGATGAAACAGACATTATTACCTCATGTACATGCGTGATTGCATGACCCATGTGATCCTACAATCTGAAAAATGAGATTGAACTCCCTATATGTATGATTTATCAAAATTTATAAATGCATTGTATGTCATGTACAACTAAATAGAAGAAATAATATAAAAATAAAAAATAAATTAAAAAATTAAAGTGAAGAATCATTTACTGTTTTTGTTACTATTGCTCTGTAGTGAAGTTTAAGGTCTGGTATTGTGATACCTCTTGATTCACTCCTCCTGCTCAGTATTGCTTTGGCTATTCAAGATTTCTTACTCTTCCAGATGAATTTTATTATTGTTCTATCTATTTCTAAGAGGTACATCATTGGGATTTTAAAAAGAATTGCTTTGAATCTGCATAGCACCTTTGGTAGTATGATCATTTTGAGAATATTATTTCTGCCTCTCCAAGAACATGGGAGATATTTCTATCTTCTAAGGTTTTTGTTATTTTCTCTTTTTTTTGTCTTTCAGTGACTTTATTTATTTATTTATTTATTTTCTATTTTATTTTATTGTAAACAAATGGGATACATGTTGTTTCTCTGTTTGTACATGACGTAAAGGCATACCATTTGTGTAATCATAAATTTACATAGAGTAATGTTGTTTGATTCATTCTGTTATTTTTTCCCTTCCCCCCACCCCTACTACCCCTCTTTACCCTCTATAAAGTACTTCCTTCCTCCATACTTGCCCCCCTCCCTAACCCTAATTTGTTAGGGTTAGAGTTTTTGTTATTTTCTTTGTTTAGTGTTCTGTAATTTTAATTGTAGAGGTCTTCCATCTCTTTTGTTAGATTGTTTCCCAAGTATTTTATTTTTTGAGGCTATTGTGAGTGGAGTGGTTTTCTTAATTTCTCTAAGGATTCATCACTTATAAATAGAAATGCATTAGATTTATGCATATTGATTTTATATCCTGCTACTTTGCTGAATTCATTTAAAATGTCATGGTATTGGCACCGAAATAGACAGGTAGACCAATGGTATAGAATATAAGACACAGAGACACACCCACATAAATACAGTTATCTCGTACTGGACAAAGGAGTCAAAAATATACAATGGGGAAAGAAAACACTCAGAAACCACTCTGGACTTGGGCACTCATGCAAAAGATTTTATTAAACAGGCAGGCAGAGTGTGTGCCCACAGAGTGAGAGAGAGAGAGAGAGAGAGAAAGTGAGAGAGAGAAAAAAGTGAGAGAGTGAAAAAAAATGAGAGTGAGTGAGAGGGATAAAGCACAGAGGTGAGAGAGAGAGGGAGAGTGTGTGTGTGAAAATGAGGAGGACAGAGAGAGAGAGTGCAAGAGTGAGGAAGATAGAGTGAGAAAAAATGGCAGTGGAGCTATTCTTAAGTAGTGGAATTTCACAGGCTAATAACAATGAACCAATGACTGGTGAGGAGGTCCATGGGCTAATAATCTGAACCAATGGCTAATGAGAATGTTTGCAAGCTGAGAATGTTTGCAATCTGGGTTATAAGATGGGAGGAAGAGGAATAGCTAGAGCAAAAGAATGGAGGAGTAGTAAATGATTGCAGCTTTAAGCTATATGCCCCTATTTTTGTTTTTATAAAAACATCACTTTTGGGTGCATGGGTGAAGATACATCTTCAGTAACTGCTTCCTGCTGGGTTTGGGTGAAGTGTCTCATTTCTGTAAAAAAAAAAAAGAGGATTAGGGAAGGCTTTAGGTGGAAGCAGAGCTATTGGTGCCAAAGGTGTCAATAATGAATAGCAGGTCTCAGCTTTGGGTGTCAGGGGCTGGTAGTCATGAAGGAGAAGGGTTCATTGACTGATTGGTTGGTGAACTTGTGTGTTTCTGCCAGTTCCAGTACCCGTGTATCTAATCATGTAAGAACCTCTGTAGGCAATTACCAGGCATGGTCCTGTTTAGAAAGATCTGTAAACCTTATATCAACCAAAAATTTCTGACACTCAAAGATTCTCTTGATGGTTATCAAGCACTCTTGTCTAAGGATTTTTTTGGTAGCCTCTAATCTTACTTGTTATTGGGGTTAACACAAATGCAGTTCTTAAGTTCCAATAAAGCAATTATTGTCTTTTGTTTTAAACCCAGTTATGACTGTATTTTTCATAGCAGTTTTTGCTAACTGTTCAAGACCAAGCTGGTAAAGTTGACCTTGTTTCTCTGCTGTTAAGTGTCAGTTGAGTTCCCACAGAGGTTACTTGTGGAAAACTTGAGAGCAGATTCTTAGCTTCCTTAGTGTCTTTTGCTAGGTATGGTCTCATTGATGAGGTGGCTTTCTTTGAAAGCATCAGGGTTGTCTCCCTTTTCCAATGACACTCCTCTTTGCAACAGGTGCACTGATTGGCTTTTCATCCTCTACTGGTCTCATCAGTCTGCCTAATCAGGAGGTCATGTGGCCCAGAGTTGCAAAGCTACTTAGAGAAGCTCTCTCATTCCCTGGGTTCTGGCTGACTCAGAAGGCAAAAGTCAAATACAGTTTTTTTAGCTCTTTTGTGTTAATCTTGATTACCATGCACATATTTGTCCACACATACATAGACAACACAATATACACATAACACAAAAGCAAAGGCCTTGTAGATTTATGTAGGTGAACCTCCATTGCAATGTTATAGATGTTTCAAAAAAACAAAAGCTATAGATTTGAACAATAGAACTGATCAGAAAAACATTAATCTATGTACATAGTACCAAAATTGTGAGCTTAAAAATATAGGATTTAAGAAAAACAAAACAAGAGTCCTAGAAGAAAAATTGATATTGACTATTAATTATAGCATAAGAGAGCAAGAAAGAGAAAGGCAGAGAAAGGGAGTGAGAGAGATAGAGAGAGGAAAGAGAAATAGAGAGAGAGAGAAAGTTTGGATTTTCAGGAAGAGCGAAGATTGCAAGAAAGAGAAAATTTGAATGTTGGAAAATCATTTTCCATTTCCCTGAGCACTCTCAGAAATTTAAAAGATCCCTAAAAAGTTGGAATCTAAAGTGCTGTTTGGTTTAACATTCACAGTGAGGTGCAGGGACTCTTAAATTAACTAAAAGGTGACCCAGGTAGTTATGGGTGGGGATTGAAATTGAGCTGATCATTGTGAGTGATGAATCGGTGAATATAGAGGTGAGGTTTCCCTTGGCCCCCAGGCAATAACCTGAGTGAAGGACAAGTTACCATGGGTTTGTCACTACCACTAGATAAGCATTGAGTCTAAGCCTTTAGGGGCACCTAGGGGCCTAGTGCTGGGGCTTTTGTGGAGACAAAAAAGTGGTAGAGGGAACCCAGGAATGGAGAAGGTCTTGCAAGAGGCAGTCTTCTCACAAAAGAATCCCATCAGTCTGGAGCTTTCCTGCCTCTCAGGAAAGAGTCCCCATTCAGCCTGCAATTCTCCCCCAGAAATCAGTATAGGGATTTAGCTGTAGTTGCAAGACCAAAGGCTGGGGGTTCCCCCAACATGCAGAGAGACTTGGAGGTGCTGGATGCTCAACAGTCACTTCCAATATAACCAAAAGCCAGGGGAGAAGCCACTTAAAAATGAGATTGGTGTCTGGATGTGTAGGACAGTGTCCAGATGAATGTAAGGTGAGATCAGCAGCTCTGGGTCTGGGGCAACAAATGGGCTTCCACTCACCTTAGTGGTGGTAGAAGAGCCCATCCAAATCACAGCATCAATGAAAGTACCAGAAACCACTCTGGATGCAGGAAATCACACAAGATATTTTATTAAGCAGGAAGGCAGAGTGTCTGCCCACCAGGTGAGAGAGACAGAGAAAATGAGAAACAGTAAAAAAGTGAGATAGTGAGTGAGAGTGAGTGTTAGAGTGAATGAGAGAGGGAGAAAAAAATACAAGAGTGAGAATGAGCTACAGAGACAGTGAGAGTGAGGAGAAGAGAGAGGATAAAATGGCGGTGGAGCTATTCTTTTTCTTTTTCTTTTTTTTTTTTTTTTTTTTTTTTTTTTTTTTTTTTTTGGTGCTGGGGATCGAACCCAAGGCCTTGTGATTATGAGGGGAGCTATTCTAAAGTAGTGAAATTTTCCAGGCTAATAACAGTGTACCAATTGCTGGTGAGGAAGTTTGCAGGCTAACAGTCTGAACCAATCTCTGCCAAGAATGTTTGCAAGCTGACAATCTGGATTATAAGATGGGAGCGGGAGGAATAGCTAGAGTGAAAGGGCAAGGGAGTGATAAATGATCACAGCATTGTATTGTAGAGAAAAGATAGCCTGTTCAATAAATGGTGCTGGGAAAACTAGAAATCCATATGTAGTAAAATAAAATGAAAGCTCTGTCACTCACCCTGCACAAAACTCAACTCAAAATGGATCAAGTACCTAAGAATTAGATTAGAGACCCTTCATCAAATAGAAGAAAAAGAGGCCAGAATCTTCATCATGTTGGTTTAGGACCAGAATTCCTTAACAAGACTTCTAAAGCACAAGAAATAAAACAAGGATCAATAAATCGAGTGGATTCAAACTAAAAAGCTTTGTCTCAGCAAAAAAAAAAAAAAGAAAGAAAGAAAAAGAAAAATTCATAATGTGAAAAGAGAGCCTACAGAGTGGGAGAAAATCATTTCCACATGCACTTAAGATAGAGCACTTATATCCAATATTAATAAAGAACTTACAAACCTTTACACTAAACATACAAAGATCCCAATCAATAAATGGGCTAACAAACTGGACAGACATTTTATAGAAGAAAATACACAGGTGACCAACAAATGTTTGAAAAAGTGCTCATCATCTCTAGTAATTAGAATAATGCAAATCAAAATCATCCTAAGCTTTTATCTAACTAAAAATAGAATGGCTATTATCAAGAACACAAGCAATAATATGTGTTGGTGTGGTTGTGGGGAAAAAGGCACACTTGTAAAATACCGGTGGAGTTGCAAATCAGTACAGTCAATCTGAAAAACAGTATGGAGATTCCACAGAAAACTTAGAATGGACACACCATTTGACCCAGTTATCCCACTCCTTTACTTAAAATCAAAATACTCCAGTAACACAGCCACATCAATGTTTATAGCAGCTTATTTCACAATAGCTAGATTGTGGAACCAAAATGCATGCCCGTCAATGGATGAATCAATGAAGAAACTGTGGTATATATACACAATGGAATATTATTCAGCCACAAAGAAGAATAAAAGTACGGCCTTTGCTTGTAAATGGGTGGAACTGGATAATATCATGCTAAGTGAAATAAGCCAAACCCAAAACTCAAAGGCTGAATGCTTGCTCTGATAAGATGATGATTATACATAATAGGGATGGGGGGAAAGAGGGTAAGAGAAGAATGGAAGAACATTGGATTACATAGAGGGAAATAGGAGGGGAAAGGGGAGGGAAGAAAAGATGGTGGAATGGGATAGACATCATTACCCTGTGTACACATATGATTACACAAATGGTGTGAATCTACATAGTGTACAACCAAAGAAATGAAAAGTTGCACCCCATTTGTGTACAATGAATCAAAATGCACTCTGTAAAATTTTTTTAAAAATTAAAAAAGATCTAAATTGTGTATGTCCTCCTCATTCAGTTTAGGCAATTCCTATGTCCCTAGAAACCTGTTGATGTCTTTGAAATTTCCTATTTTGTTGGAGTATAGATTTTCAAAATAGCTTCTAATTATGTTTTGTATTTCAATCCTGTCTGTTGTGATATTTCCTTGTTCATTCCGAATTTTAGTGATTTGGGTTTTCTCTTGTCTTCTCTTTGTTAGTGTGGCTAAAGTTTTATCAATTTTGTATATTTTTTTGAAGAACCAACTATTTATTTTGTCAATTTTTTGTATTGTTTCCTTTGTTTCAATTTCATTGATTTCAGCTCTGAGTTTAACTATTTCCTGTCTTCTACTATTTTTGGTGCTGGTCTGTTCTTCTTTCTCTAGGGCTTTGAGCTGTAGTGTTAGGTCGTTTATTTGTTGAGTCTTACTTCTTTTATTAAATGCGCTCCATGAAATAAATTTCCCTCTAAGTACTGCTTTCATAGTGTCCCAGAGATTTTGATATGATGTATCTTTGTTCTCATTTACCTCTAAGAATTTTTAAATTTCCTTCCTAATATCTTCTGTTATCCATTCATCATGTAATCGCATATTGTTTAATCTCCAGGTGTTGGAGTAGTTTCTGTTTTTTACTCTTTCATTTATTTCTAACTTCAATCCATTATGATCTGATAGAATACATGCTAGTGTCTCTATCTTCTTGTATTTGCTAACATTAGCTTTGTGGCATAATATATGGTCTATTTTAGAGAAGGATCCATGTGCTGCTGAGAAGAAAGTGTATTTGCTCTTGGTTGGATGGTATTTTCTATAAATGTCCGTTAAGTCTAAATTATTGATTGTGTAATTGAGATCTATGGTTTCCTTGTTCAATTTTTGTCTGGAAGATCTGTCCAGTGGTGAGAGAGGCGTGTTAAAATAACCTAATATTATTGCGTTATGCTCTATTTGGTTTCTGAAATTGAGAAGGATTTGTTTGACATACATGGATGAGCCACTGTTTGGGGCATAGATGTTTATGATTGTTATATCTTGCTGATTTATGCTTCCCTTAAGCAGTATGAAATGGCCTTCTTTATCCATTCTGACTAACTTTGGCTTGAAGTCCACATTATCTGAAATGAGGATGGATACTCCAGCTTTTTTGCTGAGTCCATGTGCAAGGTATGATTTTCCCCATCCTTTCACCTTTAGTCTATGAGTATCTTTTTCTATGAGGTGAGTCTCTTGTAGGCAACATATGGTTGCATCTTTCTTTTTAATCCAATCTGCCAGTCTATGTCTTTTGATTGAATTCAGGCCATTAACATTCAGGGTTATTATTGAGATATGATTTGTATTCCCACTCATTTGGTTCATCTTTTAAATTTTATTTATTTATTTGTTTGACACAACTTGTTTCCTCCTTTATTTGACAATTTCTTTAGGATAATTCCTCCCTTTGCTGATTTGCTTCTTTGTTTTTCATCTCTTCCTCATGGAATATTTTGCTGACAATATTCTCTAATGCTGGCTTCCTCTTTGAAAATTCTTTTGGCTTTTGTTTACCATGGAAGGATTTTATTTCATTGTCAAATTTGAAGGTAAATTTTGCTGGGTATAAGATTCTTGGTTGGCATCCATTTTCTTTCAGGGCTTGAAAATTGTTGTTCCAGGCCCTTCTAGCTTTTAGGGTCTGGATTGAAAAATCTGCTGATATCCATATTGGTTTCTCCCTGAATGTAATTTGATTATTTTCTCTCACAGGCATTAAAATTCTGTCTTTATTTTGTATGTTAGGTATTTTCATTATAATGTGCCTTGGTGTGGGTCTGTTGTAATATTGTGTATTTGAAGTCCTATAAGCCTCTTGAACTTGATTTTCCATTTCATTCTTCAGATTTGGGAAATTTTCTGATATTATTTCATTGAATAGGTTGTTCATTCCTTTGGTTTGTTTCTCTAGGCCTTCCTCAATCCCAATAATTCTTAAATTTGGCCTTTTCATGATATCCCATAGTTCTTGTAGATTCTGTTCATGATTTCTTACCATATTCTCTATTTGTTCAACTTTGTTTCCAAGGGTAAATATTTTGTCTTCAATGTCTGAGGTACTGTCTTCCAGGTTTTCTATCCTACTGGATATGCTTTCTATGGAGTCTTAACAATTTAAATAGACCAATTTCAAGTACTGAAATAGAAGAAGTCATCAAAAACCTACCAACAAAGAAAAGTCCGGGACCAGATGGGTTCTCAGCCGAGTTCTACAAAACCTTTAAAGAAGAGCTCATTCCAATACTTCTCAAAGTATTCCATAAAACAGAAGAGGAGGGAACACTCCCAAACTCATTCTATGAAGCCGATAACACACTGATACCTAAACCAGACAGAGACTCATCCAGGAAAGAAAATTTTAGATCAATATCCTTATTGAACATCGACACAAAAATTCTCAACAAAATTTTAGCAAATAACATACAAAAACATATTACAAAGATAGTGCACCATGATCAAGTGGGTTTCATCCCAGGGATGCAAGGTTGGTTCAACATCAGGAAATCAATAATCGTAATTCACCATATCAATAGATTTAAAGTCAAGAATCACATGATTATTTCAATAAATGCAGAAAAAGCATTTGATAAAATACAGCACCCTTTCATGCTCAAAACACTAGAAAAAAAAGGGATAGTGGGAACATTCCTTAACATTGTAAAGGCCATTTATGCTAAGCCCATGGTTAATATCATTTTAAATGGTGAAAAACTGAAAGCATTCCCCCTAAAAACTGGAACAAGGCAGGGATGCCCTCTTTCACCACTTCTATTCAACATCGTTCTTGAGACTCTAGCCCGAGCAATTAGACAAACCAAAGAAATTAAAGGGATACGAATTGGAAAAGAAGAACTCAAACTATCCCTGTTCGCTGATGACATGATTATATATTTAGAGGAACCTGGAAATTCCACCAGAAAACTCTTAGAACTCATAAGTGAATTCAGTAAAGTAGCAGGTTACAAGATCAATGCTCATAAATCCAACGCATTTTTATACATAAGTGATGAATCTTCAGAAAGAGAAATTAGGAAATCTACCCCATTCACAATAGCCTCAAAAAATATAAAATACTTGGGAATCAATCTCACAAAAGAGGTGAAAGACCTCTACAATGAGAACTACAGAACACTAAAGAAAGAAATGAAAGAACGCCTTAGAAGATGGAAAGATCTTCCATGTTCTTAGATAGGAAGAATTAATACTGTCAAAATGGCCAATTAAAATACCAATGAGATACCTTACAAAATAGAGCAAGCAATTATGAAATTCATCTAGAAGAATAACAAGCCCAGAATAGCTAAAGCTATCCTTAGCAGGAAGAGTGAAACAGGGGGTATTGCCATACCAGATCTTCAACTCTACTACAAAGCAATAGTAAGAAAAATGGCATGGTATTGGTACCAAAATAGAAAGGTAGATCAATGGTACAGAATAGAGGACACAGACACAAACCCAAATAAATACAATTTTCTCATACTAGGCAACTGTCCAAAATATGCAATAGAGAAAAGATATCCTCTTCAACAAATGGTGCTGGGAGAATTGGTAATCCATATGTAACAGAATGAAACTAAACCCATGTCCCTCACCATGCATGCAACTAAACTCAAAATGGATTAAGGACCTCGGAATCAGACCAGAGTCTCTGCAGATTATAGAAGAAAAAGTAGGTCCAGATCTTCAACATGTCTTCTTAGGACCAGACTTCCTCAACAGGACTCCCATAGCACAAGAAATAAAAGCAAGAATCAATAACTGGGATAGATTCAAACTAAAAAGCTTTCTCTCAGCAAAGGAAACTATCAGCAATGCAAAGAAAGAGCCTACAGAGTGGGAAAATATCTTTGCCAATCCTACTTCAGATAGACAGCTAATTCCCAGAATCTATGAAGAACTCAAAAAACTCTACTCCAAGAATTCAAATAATCCAGTCGACAAATGGGCTAAGGAAATGAATAGACACTTTACAGAAGAAGATCTACAAGCAATCAACAGATGTATGTAGAAATGTTCAACATCTCTAGTAATAAGAGAAATGCAAATCAAAACTACCCTAAGATTCCATCTCACTCCAATTAGAATGGCGATTATCAAGAATACAAGCAACAACAGGTGTTGGCGAGGATGTGGGGAGAAAGGTACACTCATACATTGCTGGTGGGGCTGCAAATTAGTGCAGCCACTCTGGAAAGCAGTGTGGAGGTGGTTACTTAGAAAATTTGGAATGGACCCTCCATTTGACCCAGCTATCCCACTCCTTGGCCTATACCCAAAGGACTTAAAATCACCATACTACAGAGATACAGCCACATCAATGTTCATAGCTGCTCAATTCACAGTAGCCAGACTGTGGAACCAACCTAGATGCCCTTCAATTGATGAGTGGATAAAGAAACTATGGTATATATATATACAATGGAATATTACTCAGCCATAAAGAATGATAAAATTATGGCATTTGCAGGCAAATGGATGAAATTGGAGAATATCATGCTAAGTGAGATAAGCCAATCTCAAAACGCCAAAGGACGAATGATATCACTAATAAGTGGAGTATGACACATAATGGGGGGGAGGGAAGTGTTAGTGTTAGGGTTAGAGTTAGGGTTAGGGAGGGGGACAAGTATGGAGGAAGGAAGCACTGTACAGGGGAAAAAGAGGGATGGGAGGGTTGGGGGGAATGGAAAAAATAACAGAATGAATCAAACAACATTGCTCTATGTAAATTTGATTACACAAGTGGTATGCCTTTACGCCATGTACAAACAGAGAAACAACATGTATCCCATTTGTTTACAATTAAAAAAAGAAAAAAAATTAAAAAAAGAATAATTTACTAGTTTAGGATCTGAAGGTCTTTCATTTATTGACCCCTGGAGGAGCTGTGGCCCCCAAGACCTGAGAGTGACACAGAGGTTGAGGAGGATGTTCTCTAAAAGATAAAAGCAGTTTATACTGAAACTCATACTCTGCATATTGCAACTCCATCTGTTGAAGCACTGAGCTCAATTCCTTCCTCTGGAGGGACTGGATCAACTTGGCTCTTCCAGGCAGCTCCCCCACCAAAACCTGGGATGCCAAACTTACAACTCTCTTATTATTTATGAAATCTACAGGTGATAAAGTGGAGAGAACTGAGTCAGCCCAAGGCCACCTAAATAGCTGTCCTGCATCCAATTTCCTCAGTCCTTATTAAAACAATATACCCATGGACATAGAGCAAATCACACCAAGGGAAGACTCATTGATGTGGTAGCTAGATCGTTTGGTTGAAATCCCTTTTTATCTCTCATTTACTACCCCCCCAACAGTATAACATGGGGAAATGACTCACCAGGAAATACACCTAAGAAAGTGCTCTTAGCAGGAGTGTCTGCCTCATAAAGGAAAACATTGTGCACTAGGTCCCTGGAGGGTGGCCTGGTCATGAAGATGGATGGCCTAGGAGGACCAGGATGGAGGCACTCCTTATCCAGGTGGAGAAAGCACAGACCTACAGCATCTCTCCATGTCCGAGGTCACAGCTTTGGAGATGAGGCTCAGAATCCCATCTAGTACTGTGCATAGTCCACTCTTGGCTCCAGGGATGAGATCACTGAGCTCCAGTTTCATCAGTCCTCAGCAGCTGTGGACATGGCTTCTCAATGAAGTAAGGGACAACAGAAAATAGTGTTATCAATGATATTCATAAAAGCATTCAGGAAATAAAAATGTTTAGAGAAGATATGTCTCTCTTTCAATCAGAGGAATTTGAGTGTCCTTCCTATCTCTGCTTGTGATTAGACATGTCCAAGTGTAATGTTCCATGGATATTCAGATTACATCTCCTACTCTTAATTCCACTCTAACCAAGTCAGTCTTCAGAAGGGTTGTCCCCCTCAATCCCCAGTTTGCTGGACATGTTCTTTGTCTACTAACTGACATGGCATTTGAACTGAGCTTTTGTTCCTTTATCGTATTTCCTCCCAGGTTGGAGACAATTCTGGAATGGACTTTTCTGACCCTCACTGAGTCCATCCTGGCAGCCTCCTTTCCCAGCCTGAATGCCCTTGGGGGCTCTGCTTCACATCTGTCAGGCATCCTCCTCTGCTCAGGTCCCTGCAGCACCAGGCCTTTGGTGACCACCTCCTACATCCACTCTTTTCCCCTTGTAGGGGAGTGGCTGTCCTGGGATGCAACACAACACTGGCTGCCTGGAGGAAAGTGGGAGGTTATGTCCCACACAGAGTCCTTGCTCTTACTAGTGTCTGAGGGAATCAGCTGAACCTCAGAACTGAAGGGGTTTCCTCCACTCTGCAGCACTGGGTGGGGTTTCCCTGTTGTATGTTGTCCTAATCACCTGTGGATCTCTATCCTTGGAACTGCTGTTGGAGAAAATGATAGGTCACAGTTCCACTACAATAAAGCAGGCTGAGACCATGGAGGCCAGGATAGATGTGGGATATGCATGAAGACTTGGAGGGGCCCTCATCTTCTGCTAGAGCTTGGGACAGTGCTGGCACTCACTCTGGATCTGGTCCTGCAAGCGATAGTGTCCCTATCCCCTCAGGAAACAGCCAAGGACCCTGGAGGCTGGGCCAAGATTCCCTTGGAGGTTCTTTCAAATAGTATTACCAATTCTGGGGTCATAGCAAGCAAATTTGATTGTCATAATGTAAACAGAAAAATGAGAACTTTCTTTAAACTTTTATAGCAATCAGTTGGCAAACAAATCTAAACCTTTTCTGAACATACACATGCACATATGGTATCTTTATTAGTATAAAATATTTCTTAAAAGTTTATCTAGAAGATAAAAGCCTCCCCCATAATATGGACAGGATATGATAAATGAAACCTACCATATTCCCCTAAGACCAACTGTAGAGAATGTGCACTTCACCATGAAAACGGGGATCCACAGGGAAGAAAGCTATGTTTTAGGGATATTCATTTCAGCTAAAAGATCTTTTCAGAAGATTCATTTAAAGTCCTGTTTTGAAAACACACATTTATTATTATTTAATTAACACAAAGTTAATTTTTATTTTTAATGCTAAAGTTTAAAAAGCATATTAATTTCAATGGCATGGTCTCTTGAAAATAAAACGAAATAATTGGTTTTATTAACTTAAAGAATTATCAAGATAAAAATAATTTAAAATGGTGGGATTGGTATTGGAAAATTTGGAGCTTAAATTTTGCTATGTAACTTGACCTCAGGATGCTCTTTCTTTGGCCTGTAGCCTCTCTGCACCTTGGACCTCTGCCACAGATCAAAGCAAATCTACAGACTGGAGACCAGCTAAGGGACCTGCAACAACACCAGTCAGCTGAGCCCTGCTTGGTTCAGGGGAATCAATGTAATCTGTACCCATAAATACAAATGTTCAGTGTTGTGAATTACTGAATTTTGAGTGATCAGTTAAACATCAGTATTGTCAAAAAACTGACTACACTAATGAACCTCTGCACATACAGGTTTGATTTATGAAACTGACTTCATAACTATGAATGGACAAAAATAAACTTTTAAAGAGACTGGAAAGAAAGAAAAATTCTGGAATATATTTGAATGATTAAGATAAATTTTAGCTCATGTATGGAAACAATAAAGAAGAGTGGTTAATTTTAGAGTAATCCACATTATATCAATACTAAATAGAGCAATAAAAATAATAATATATAACATGCAGACTTATTGAAAATTAATCTTTTCATATTTTAAAAAACAAATGCTTTCACATATAAGGGTGCATCTAAGTGTTTAAAAGTAAATGATATAAGAATATGTGATATATGGCAGGCAAAGTACATATATATATACACATATATGTATACATTTACATATATATGTATATGTATTTTGCTGACCTAACATATGCACCTACTCATGTACAACCTCTATGTGTGTTAACACTCACATAGAACAAGTGCACATGTGGAAGATTATCAGGGGACAAACAAGTGCAGTTTAGCCTTTGTAAACTGTCTTGCAGGAAGAGATCTTGGGACCCAGAGGATGTAAATTATTTAAGTAGACAGATCCATAAATATTGCCTCAATCAGAAACACACTTTATTAAGTAATCTTTCTGCACACACCACTTTGTAGAAAACTATGTAGTTTGAACTGGTTTTCTGATCACATTTAATATTTATTTGTCCACTTGAGAAAGGGAGATGCTACAGTGATGGATGTATTTTGTATAATCAGGGGAGAAGTGAGTTATGATTATTGATAAAGGAATGTTCATATGTGTCAGGAGCTGCACATCATTATTGAGATTCTGAATATGGAAACTTACGTTGTGTGAAGTATATATTAGGAATATAAAGTCCCAAAGGTACTGGAGAACATAAGGAGCTGCTGGACCCATGCAAGAGATGAAGCCTCAAGAGACTGACATGGGATGTGAAGAGCACCGAGAGTCTGCAGGCCAAGAGGTAAGCTTCAGGGATCTTGTGGCCAGCTGCTGCCTTTCTGGGGTCAGGGGGAGAGAATTGGAGTAGAGTCCCTGTCTTAGAGAACAGCTGAGCTTGTGAAGCAGACAGTTGTGTTAAGGGGGTTTGGACTCCTTCTAAGATCTTAGGAAACTTTCAGAGTGGAAAAACAATGGTCACAGAGCTAGAAAGGGAACAGTGCCTTTTCTGAGTTAGAAAATATACCTGATGTCAATTGACCTCAAGGAGGTGGTGGGAAAGAGTTTCAGATATGGAGGACGACAGTGACTGTAATGTATGGGGAGATGACAGGCCAGCCATGGCAGATACCAGTGTCTACTCTACACACCAGCTGTGATGCTTTGCCCACATGTTCAACCTTCTCAAATATTTAATTTTTAAATTTAAATAAACTGTCCATCTCTCTACCTGTCTTTCTACTTATGTATCTAACTTCTATCTCCCTATCTTTTTATAGGTGGCTGAATCACTTAATTGTAGGTGTGATGATTAATCACTCAGGGCTTCAGAGTATGAGATCAAAGCAAGTTCTGTGGCCTCAGAATATCTACAAGCCCTGAATGTGGGGAGCTTCTGTAATTTCTTGCATTTTCTTGATAAGTATTTTCCAGATAGATATTCTGTTATGGTTTACCTAAGATGTATCGCCCAAAAGCTCATGTGTGAGACAATGCAAGAGGATTTAGAGTTGAAATAATTCTGTTATGAGAGCCCTGACCTAATCAGTGCATAATCCCCTGACAAGGATTAACTGAGTGGTAACTGTGGGCAAATGGGTTGTGGCTAGAGAAGGTAGGTTTAGGGGGAGATTCCCTTGGAGCTTATGTTTTGTCAGGGGTAAGAGTATCTCTTCCTTATTGCCATGTCCTGAGCTGCCACCCTTCACCACACCCTTCCTCCATGATGGTCTGTCTCACCTGGGACTCACAGGAAGGGAGTCATCTGTGTATAAACTAAGGCCTCTGAAACCATGAGTACCAAATACATTTGCCCCCCTAAAATTATTCTTGTCAGGTCTTTTGGTCACAGCTGCAGATATGCTGACTAAAACATCACCCCAGGTGACAAGCATATAAGAAAATCACATCATGAGCCATATGTTCAGAAACAGTGACATCCATTTACAGAACAATACACCAATTCTCCTCTGTGGTCCCCAGGGAGCAAGATGTTCTTCTTAAGCAAATCTGTGCGGCTTTACTGTGACCTGGGAAACCTGAAGACACTGGGCCTGTGTTGAGTCACTGAGAGGAGTCAGCCCTGCAGCTGTAAACAGCACTGCCCACCCCTGATGATTTGCATGTGCCCAGAGCACAGCCCACTGCCCTGAGGACTTCTTATTAGGCTGTTCACACCCTATACAGGAGTCAGTCCCAGTCAGGACACAACATGAACTTGAGAGCCCCCACTCAACTCCTGGGGCTTCTGCTGCTCTGCCTCCCAGGTAAGGAGGGACAGCACTTGATAATTACTCAGTTCAGTGGGGTCAGGGAAGTCCTGTTGAAACATGACAATTTCTGTGGACATTGTTTAGTTTCTCATGTCATGTGATAGATGTGGTACCCAGATGATCTAGTCTCCATCCTCCCTGTCTCCATTTCGAGGAGACAGAATCAAACTCCTTTGCTGTGCAAGTCAGGATATTGGCTATAATTTACACTGGTACCAACTGAAACTAGAACAAGTTACTAAGCTTCTGATATATTTTGCAGCCAATTTGTAGTCTAGTAAGATAAATTTAAAGAAAACATCTCTCTTTCTTTAAGTTGTAACTTCTTTCTCCAACAGTGATCATACAGCCTTCAGTTATTCCTCATAAACTTTTTATATGTCATCCCTCCTGCATAAAGTGTGCATCCATCATACTACACACTTATAGTATAAAAACCCCACAATGCATAACCACAGACACTCCTCAGATTCAAAACACTGACAAGTGTATGGTCAACCTTGCATACTCTGCTGTAGTGACCTCCTCACCTTCCCTAGGCCCATACACCTGTACTAGTTCATCCCATATGTGTGAACCTCTCTCTTATCTCACCCCCTCTCAGCAACCACAGTGAGACAATAGTGCCACCTCTCCCATGTGTGGACAACAAGCTAACTTTTGCAAGCCTCTACACTTTAGGCTGGCCTGCCACCACCCCTCATGGATGCCATGTTCAGATTCTACTTCATCTTCTGTTTGAATGGCTCCTCACCCTATCTGGGTCCCAAAGCTGAAATCTAGTCATTGAATTCTCTCTTGTCTTTGGAACTAGAGGATAGGTGGTAAAGAAGTAGCATGCACACTTAGGCAATAGTAGGCTCAAGGGCACATAAGATGTGTTTTCAAGAAAGGCCTCTGCTGCTAAAGAGAGGAATTTGAATGAAGATCTTGGAAACCAAAATGGAAATATTGGCAGATTTCAGGGATCCTCCAACATGGGAATGCCTGACCATATGCAGAACTAGAATGGGATTGCCCGTTTTCCAGATGCAGAAGGAGAATATCCCAAGGGATGTACTGGATGAAAGTGAAGAACTGAGAACTCATAGGTAGAGAAGAACACAGGGTTGAGCTGGAGATGACATGAAAGGAAAAGCTGATGCCTGGTGTTGGAGCATTTCCTTCCACATCACCACGGTTGCATTGTGATTCCTCTATAACACATTGCATTGGAGGAAAGTAGTGAGGGTAACTTACTTTGCTGCACCAAATAATCAGAGAATCTCAGCAATCATGAATCTTTATTCAAACGTATAGCAAGAGCTGCCAGATTTATGGATTTTAAAAAGTGTGCATTACTTCCAACAAGTGCTGTGTAAGATGGAGAGATCAAGAAGTGATGTGATGCACTATGAAAAAGAGAATGGAAAAATGGTGAGCAAACTAACCTTGATCTCTGTCTCCCAGGGAGAAATACATTTTCAGCAGGCAAATCTGTGCTATCCTGGTCTCATCTGGGACATATGGGCACACTTGTTCTTGGAGAGAAGCCAGTCTGCAGCTGTGCCCAGCCCTGCACATCCCTGATGATTTGCATGTGCCCAGAGCACAGCCCACTGCCTTGAGAATATTTTAATGGACTGGTCAAACCCTTTGCAGGAGTTAATCCCAGTCAGGACACAGCATGGACTTGAGGACCCCTGCTCGGCTCCTGGGATTCCTACTGCTCTACCTCCCAGGTAAGGTGGGGCAACACTGGGGATTTGTTCTGCAAGGTGTGGTCAGTGATGCCAGGATGTTCACAGAAGTTCTCTTGTAACATGCCTATTTATGTGGATATTTATTTTTTTGTTTCTAATATCAGGTTCCAGATGTGACATTACAATGACCCAATCTCCACCCTCCCTGTCTAAAACTGAAAGAGACAGAGTAACCATCACTTGTCGGGCAATTCAGGCTGTTAGTAATTGGTTATCCTGGTATCAGCAGAAACCAAGGAGATTTCCTAAGCTCATTATCTATTATGCAACCGGTTTAAAATCTGGGACCCCATCAAGTTTCATCAGTAGTGGAACTGGGACAGATTTTACTCTCACCACCAGCAACCTGCAGTCTTAAGATGTTGCCAATTATTACTCTCAACAGTATAAATTCCCCCTTGCAGAGTAATACAGGCCATGAAATAATCCTCCCAGGGAAGCAGAAGTGTGAGGCTGAGTTTTACCAGCTACTCCTCCTGCTGCCTCCACCTGCTGAGAGCACTTCTCAAAATCAGCCACTCTCTGAAGATCTCTGAAATGTTTTGATAGACGGGGACAGGGAGGGTCCTCTGTATCACCTCTCAGTCCCAACAGGACAGAGATGACCATACCAATTCTGAAAGAATAGATCACCACACCTTGGAGTATGGGAGTTCAGAGAGTGATGGACAAGCCATGCCAGGAATCCTGGTTATGAACTTAATAATATAGGAAAAGAGAGAAAACTGTAATCTTTCAATGTCTGATGATGGTGGTGAAAGTTGTAGAAAAACACAAACAGATTCTGGAAGTTATTGATTCTTTGGTTCACCTCTGAAGCCTTAGTAATCTGATACTCACATCCTAAGCCACATGTGTTTCTGTGCAGTGAATTGAGACTATAAATTAAATTTTTGGAAGCTCTGTTTGTTTGTTTAGTGAAGCTGGTGCTAGAAATGGGATAATTTCTAGCACCAGCTTGTTGTTACCCTGTTGTTACACAACAGTTACACAAAGTTGTGACACAGAACTGACAATAGAACTCCCAGATCACCTGTGAGATCATCAATTCTGTCTTCCAGATACATCCAAATAGTTCTGAGGATGCCAAAGAGATGCAAAATTCTCACCACCTTTTAAATCAGAATACATAACCCTGTATTTTCTCTGAAATAAAAGAGATTAGTGATTTCAGAATGACACCAGATACTGGGACTTGCACCTGCAGTGAACAGTGGCAAGGCTCCTTAGTAGCTGGAGATGTGCCATCTTGACCATGAAGCCACAGAAAGATTTTCATGAATGTTTTGGGGAAAAAGACTTGTATTTTCTATACTGACCCTATGCTGGCTATAACCATGAGGAGCAAGATTATATAAAAGGAGAAAATCTTAGGGATAAAAAGGCAGTACCAAGGAGCAGTTTTGCTTATGGATTGGATGAACAGCCAAGGAAATTCATAGGTATTAAAATTCCATGGCCCTGGTGTTTGACCCCCTGATTTCTACACACATTCAGAAATATGGACAAGTCTTATTGGCTTTGCCTGTAGCTCTCACTTGGTTCACTCTACTACTCTCTTTTCCCTGCATGCTCCTGACCTTGTAATTAAGTCTAGCATATCTCAGAATGTTTATTTTCTTATGCCTCATAAATAATGACTGGAAGTGGTCCATAAAAGTGCAGTGGAAGAAAAGATGAGCTAAATGACTTGCACCCAGGAATAACTCCATGTTTACTCAGCTGCTACCTGAGCATATGGAAGAGACAGATCTGATGTGGCACTTGAATTCCAGTCCTAATGGCAGAATCCCCACTAATGACTGTCACCATCCCCCTGAAAACTGTGCACCGCTACGTAATTTAACCTCAACCCTGAACAGTTCAGAAAAACATGTATGGGTTTTACATCTAAAGCAAGAAAATAACACAATGTGTTGTAAGTGTGCAAGAAAGAACATATCACTATCAACTAACAGTAAAATTCTCAGGGTTTCTCTGCACATGTGGCCAGAAAAGGGGTCCCATGCATGGCCACATGTCCTGGAAATCATGTCCTGAGTAAATGAAGAGGCCCATGAATGGCCTAAATGTTGAGTTCCAGCATCTCCTGCTGCCCTCTGTACACCCTGCCTAACTGGAAGGGCTGTGGGCAGGGACACAGGTCATTCTGGCCACTAGCAGTCACACTTCCTTCAAGGCCCCTGAAAGTCTGAATGTCTTTCTCTCACCACTGGGGGACAAACCTCCCTCCAGATGCTGCTCCTGCCCAGGGGATGCTTACAATCTGGGGACTTCTCAGGGTCCCAGTTTGGGGCAGCTCTGAAATCACACACTCTTTCCCCTTTTCATCCCTTCTCTCTTATTCTTGGGTTCCTTGAGACTTTCTCCTCTGCACTCCTGCTTGGGTCCTCTCTGTTATGCCCCCTCCTACTTTGAATTCATACCTGTCAATTCTTATTCCACACATGGCTGTCCTCATATGGGTCACAACCCTGTTCTCTTGCACATCCTGACCCTTGGCCTGCTTTATGAATCCACTCCTTGAATTCTCATGGGAAAGTCAAAGATGGTGCATGGTGATCTTTAGAGACCAAATAGGACAGCAGCAGCCGAAACTATGTGTGGTCAATGTAGTTCATTGTGAGCATAGTCCCTGCATCATATGAGCTATGAAGCTGACAGAGGCTCCCCTGTCTCTCCAGTCAGAGGGGTGGCCACCAGCAGCCGTGGATGGGTTTTTCCTGTGGCCATGTAGTCACTGAGCAGCTGTTCTGCCCTGACAGTGGGAAAGCCACCAGGGAGGAGTGGTCCATGCACGACTCTGGACACAGTACTTCTGTCCCCTTGGGGACAAGAACTGCTACCCAATTCTGTGATACATGTTTCTATGCACAACTAGAGCCCCTCAGGTTACCCAGTGTCCTGAGCAAATGGAAGGTCATTGTTCCAGGAAACAGGAGCACAGGGCAGACCATGTTGCTCAGTTCTCTGGAGTGGGGAGGATTCCATGAGTTGTGGAACAGATGTTGGATGTCAATGTCCAAACTCACTGTAGCAGATTTATGGTCAGACATAACTGGTAGCACAAGACTGTAATCCCATCTGCTTTAGAGGCTGAGGGAGGAGAATCACAGGTATAAGACTGGTTTGAGCAACTTACATATCATCTCAAATAAAATTTTTAAAAACTTGCTTTGGAGTTCCTAGATTGCCTAGCAACTCTGAGGTCCTGATTGGATCACCAGAACTGAAACAAATAAAAAAGGAAAATAAAAATACCTGAAAACCATACATTATAAAAATAATCACAGTATGATGTGCACATATACAAATACTTTTATTACTGATGCATATTTATACAGATATAGCTATACACATTATAATTTATGTAGTATATGCATGGTGTACAGTACTACTTTAATTTCCAAGAACATTTAAACTCTGAGTGAGAGTAGGCTGTGGTAGGTGTTTGCTGACCCTCCTCTTTGGCACCCCCAGTGTCTCTGCCCTCAGGACCAGTGAGGTCAGAACTGAGCACAGCCACCCAGAGACCCAGGCCCAGTTCTGACTCCTGGTCTTTTTCACCCTGGCTTTGGGCTCTCTGCTTGACTCAGCAGCCACAGTGGTTCTTGAGCACCTTCCTTCACTAGATCCACTGCCAGTCAGCCCAGGGGCAGGGCTTATGATTCCCCAGTCCTTAGCACTATTTCTATGGAGATCAGCTGCTTCCTTACAACCCAGGGCCAAAGTCTGCAGCTCTCAGTCAGCTTCAGCCCAAGCTCAGTCCTGGTTGAGCCTCTGCTCCAGCTTCTCCCATTTAGTCCAGTGCCTGAAGGACTATGCTGGATTTTAATGCACAGACCTCATTTCCACAGATGTAAACCAAGGTTGTCAAAAGGAAAATCAGAATGTGACTCCATATTCATCCTCCGGTCCTGGCTTGCTCCAACCCTCCAGACAAAGATTGCCTTGGGACTCTACTTTTCTGTTCAATTTCACTTAGAAGCATAGTGAAGTTCAGAGGGTGGAGTTCCACACACACAACTGTGCCTTCTACAATTTAATGAGCACAATCTCTGTGCTACTGTGCATGGTGAGGACAGGTGAGCCTCTCCCAGCCAGGGAAGGAGGATGTAGTGGGGGCATATGGGATCCTCTTAGAGGCCTATAAAAGAAGTGAGAGTTCATATGGTTTCTCGAGGATTTTGATCCTTATGAACAGAATTTAGCAGAAACTCTTGGCTGAGCACATCTCCATGGAACAAATATGAAGGATATGAACTGAAACTCACACAGCCCTTCCTGGCCCAGGAGACATTAAGCCCAAGTTTGAACATCCAATGTGATGAAGACTGTAAAATACAAATAGAGTGAACCTGTGTCTTTTCTGTTTTCACTGAAATATTGCAAATTCCCACAAGCTCCAACCTTATGGGTTTATTTGTTAAACCTTATCAAGAGTGATGAAAGAAACTAAAGCTTGCTTCTAAAATCATTCTAACTTCTCTAGAAAAGACACTTAGACACCTGTCTGGGCTTGTGGCCAGCTCTTCTGGAGAGAGGCAGCTCTTCTGGAGAGAGGCATTGGAGAGACTGAGGCAGGAGGTGCTGGAATTATGATAGAATTCCTCCTTCCCTGTTGTATTCCTGTCTTCATAGGCTATAACAGAATTGTACTTAAGAAACCTTAGAGCTGTATGTATGGGTGCACACCTGTATTTCCACTGGCTAGGGAGGGTGAGGCAGGATGCTCTCAAGATCAAATCCAGTCTCAGCAATTTAGCAATGCACTAAGTCATTTAACAAGACCCTGTCTCAAAGTTTTTAAAAATATATAAATAGGACTGGGGGTGTTCCTTAGTGGTTAAGAATCCCTGGGTTCAATCTGTAGTACACCAAAATAAAGGAAAGAGAAAGAAAGAAAGAAAGAAAGAAAGAAAGAAAGAAAGAAAGAAAGAAAGAAAGAAAGAAAGAAAGAAAGAAAGAAAGAAAGAAAGAAAGAAAGAAAGAAAGAAAGTGAGAGAGGGAGGGAAGTAGAAAGGAAGGAAAGAAGAATGGAAGAAGAAATACTATAAACCATTTTCCTAATGATAAAGAGAGTGATAGGTCATCACTAACAGGACAGTGGAATAAATCTGTCCTGTGGCCCCCAGGGGGGAAACATATTTTCTGCAGGCAAATCTATGCTGTCCTAATCTGACCTGGGACACCTGGAACATGCGGCCAGTGCTAAGTGACAGATGAGCCAGAACTGCAGCTGTTCCCAGGTCTGCCCAGCCCTGAGGACTTCTTAATAGATTGGTCACACCTTGTGCAGGAGTCAGTCCCAGTCAGGACACAACGTGGACATGAGAGTCCCTGCTCAGCTCCTGGGTCTCCAGCTGCTTGCCTCCCAGGCAAGAAGAGATAGCACTGAGGATGTACTCAAGGCAGTGTGGTTACTGCTGGCTGCCTTTGCCCAGAAGTCTTCTGACACCATGTCTACTTGTGCAAATCTTTGTTTTATTTTGATTTTTCCAATATCAGGTTCCAGATGAGAAATCCAGCTGACTCAATCTCCATCCTGCCCATCTAAATTTCCAGGAGACAGGGTCACCATTACTTGCCAAGCATGTCTGAGTATTAGCAAATATTTACACTGATTTCAGCAGAAGCCATGGCAAGTGCCTAAGCTCCTCATCTACTATGTAACCAATTTGCAACCTGAAGTACCATAGAGTTAGTGGCATAGAGTAAGTGGCATAGAGGCAGTGGATCAGTTCCCCTCCCACAGTGATACAGGCTATGACACAAACCTCCCAGGGAAGCAGATGTGTGAGAATTTGCTACCCCTGATGCTCTTTATGTTGCCTACATCTGCTGAGAGCACTGCTCGGAGGCAGCCAGGCTCTGAGGGCACTAGAGGGTTTTAGGGGATTGAAGTAGGAAGTTCTTCTGCACCCTCACTCTCTTTTCTCTGTTCAGCAGCAGCAGACTGACATGGAAATACATCTCCTTGCTTATTAAGGGACATGAATCACTGCACCTGAGGAGAGAGGTAATGGCATTGGTTTAGATTCAAACCAGCACAGATGAAGCTGCTGTAGGTATTCCATGCATGATTTTTTCAAGAGAAGAGAAAGAGTACTAAATGACAGTCTTCTGTTTTTCTTTTATTTTTCCTAATAACTATACGAATTTGTAGATTGCAGTGTGAATTTTCTATACCTATGTACAATGTTTGATCATGAAATCTTGATAATCTCACATTCTTCAACTTAGAAACTCATCATTTGTTTGTGGTGAGTGTTTCTAATTCCTGATTATTTGGCAATAAAAGACACAAATAATAGAAATGAAGATGTGCTCTGGTCTTCCCCAGCCATCAGTGTGTCTCTGCCATACAAGGTGTAAACCTCTGGTCATGAGGCTCTCAGGCTTTCTGGGATCTCAGTGGTGTAGGTGGAGGTGCCCTCAGTGCTGGAGCCCTCTCAGGGGCTTCTCTGCTCTCACCTGTGTGTCTTAGCACAACTGCTGGGTGCTGGTACAGGATCCTTTCTACTTGACCTCTTAGTGATCAACTCTACAGTCAATCAGGAGTGGAAAGTGCCAGTGGCAGATGTGCTCCAGGAATGACATTGATGATGGGGATTGACGGGGGGGCCCAGCATTCTAGTCACTTTTCTCACCACTGTGATAGAACAGCCTGACAAGAACAATCTCAGAAGAGGGAAGTTTACTTTTTGTTCATGGTTTCAATGATTCATGTCATGGATGGATCTGGGCCCAAGATAGACAGAATATCATGGCAGAAGGGTGTGGAGTAGAAAAGCGGTTCAGGACCTGGCAGTCAGGACCAGAGAGAAAGAGAGCAAAAAGAGCCTAGGACAAGGTATAACCCACAAACCATGTCTGCCATGACTATTTCCTCCACACACGCCCTGTGCAAAGAGAATCCCCTCTCCTCAGGCACAGAAGTACAGATATGATACTATGTGTCCTGATTTAATTAAGAAAACAAACCCTACAAACTTAGGTATGTGGAATATAAAAAGAACTGAAACTTTTACAGCAACAAATGCACTCTGAGAGTGGCAAGTAGAAATCATTCTTAAGTGCAGGGAATGAGAATCTAAACAGCATTCTTTCTAACACTATGGACTTTATTAGCCAAAGTTATGAAAACAACAAAAAAATTAAAAATTTGATATTATACATCCTTGAAACTCTCGCCAGAGCAATTAGACAGACCAAAGAAATTAAAGGGATATGAATAGGAAAAGAAGAACTCAAACTATCCCTATTTGCCAATGATATGATTATAAACTTAGAGGAACCAAAAAATTCCACCGGAAAACTTTTAGAACTCATAAGTGAATTCAGTAAAGTAGCAGGATATAAGAGCAGTACTCATAAATCTAATGCATTTTTACACATAAGTGATGAATCTTTGGAAAGAAAAATTAGGAAAACTACCCCATTAAAAATAGCTTCAAAAAAATAAAATACATGGGAATCAATCTAACAAAAGAAGTGAAAGACCTATACAATGAAAACTACAGAACACTAAAGAAAGAAATAGAAAAAAAAAAAAAAAACCTTAGAAGATGGAAAGATCTCCCATGTTCTTGGATAGGCCGAATTAATATTACTAAAATGGCCATACTACCAAAAGTGCTACACAGATTCAATGCAATTCCAATTAAAATCCCAATGATGTACCTTATAGAAATAGAGCAGGCAATCATGAAATTCATCTGGAAGAATAAGAAACCCAGAATAGTTAAAGCAATCCTTCGCAGGAAAAATGAAGCTGGGGGTATCACAATACCAGAACTTCAACAATACTACAAAGCAATAGTAACAAAACGGCATGGTATTGGTACCAAAATAGACAGGTAGATCAATGGTACAGAATAGAGGATAAGGACACAAATCCAAATAAATACAATTTTCTCATACTAGACAAAGGTGTCAAAAATATGCAATGGAGAAAAGATAGCCTCTTCAACAAATGGTGCTGGGAAAATTGGAAATCCATATGCAACAGAATGAAACTAACCCCCATCTGAAAAGTTCTTCATGACAAAAAGAAAAGCAGAACCAGCTAAATGATGATGTAGCATTGTTTTCCTTGCTACTCAAAATCTGCCCAGAACTCAGCAGTAGCACCAGAGTCCTCATGGTTCAGAAGCATCTCAAATGCACTGGGTAAGGACCTGCATTTAAGCAAGTATTTTGACTGATGTGATTTTAAGTATCAACCTACTATTAGAAGGTTTTACTTTAAGAGAGGTTTTCTGTAGCTCCAATGAATCCACATGAGACAATTTTAATTAAAAGTCATTTTAGCTGTAAAAACAGGAAATTTATACTTGTGTTATTTCTGTTACCATAATAAAACACCTGACCCAAGTTAACAAAAGAGGTCTAACTTGATTTTCCACAGTGAAAGTGCATGACTTGGCAGTCCCCCCTGTTGGCATCAGTTGAGGACCCATGGCCTGGGTTACACTGTGGTGTATAAGAGGGAAGGAAACCAGCTGTGTGCTGCATTGTGCAATCCTGTGGTGTGGCCTTACATTATGACATCCCTCTCTGGAGAGGCCTCCCTTCCTCTATGGATCCAGGACTAGTCCTTCCAGGACCACAGCCCCAGTCACATGTCAAGGCTCACCAGGTCCCACTTCTGAAAGGTCCACCACCACTTCACTGGCCACACCGAACTGATCCTCATATAGAAATCATGGTGAAAAGTTCGAGTCAAAACCTTAGCAATGTCTGTAATTATTTTTTACTTTTTGTACTTGTAATTGAACCAAGGATCCCTTAACTTCTGAGCCATATCCTGGGGCCTTTTCAAGTTTTACTTTGAGACAGGCTTTTGCTGAGGTGCTTAGGGCCTTGCAAAATTCTTGTAAAGGAGCTGATTTTAGCAAAGTATGATGAAAGAGAGATAAAAAATAGAGAGAGAGAGAAAGAAGGAAAAATAAAGAGAAAAAGAGAAATGGAAGCAGGCTTATGTCAAAGAAATAAAAACCCAGTATCAGGATCACTATTTACACTGCCAATTTCCTTTTACTGAGACTTGGAGACCTATTATTTATGCAGTTATGTTCTGAAGAATGAATATTCAGATGCTGCATTCGAAACAATGATGGAAATATTTGAATCTTTCCATCCATGTAGGATTCAATCTTTTTGATATCCAGGATGTTCTTGGTTTAGAAATATGAAGAGGGTTCCCACTCTCTGCATGACCATCAGCAGGCCACAGCCTAGTTTCCTAAGGCTATTTAATGCAGTGAAGCTGAGACCCAGCCAGAACTGAGAACTTGAGGAAGAGTTCTCCTGTGCTGCCACCACCTCTGTCCTCCTGGTACTTTCCAAACTCACTGTGTATGCCACAGGGAAGGAAGATGGTCACTGTCTGTTGAACGAAAGCTGTGCAGACTACTTTACCTGAAATTAATGGGATTATTTCTTCTTTTCAGATGCTTATCAGAACAGCACCAGGTGTGACAAGCTCTTGCATCAGCCAGTGAAAAAGCTCCATAGCAGCTGGAAATATGCTTACTTGCCTTAAAGCCAGAGGTCTATTTAGAATAAAAATTTGGAGAAGGAAAGTAATTGTCTGCACTGAGACTACATTAGTCATAGGGAAGAGGGGAGAAATTGCCCAAGTCTAGGAAAGCTTTGGAAGAAGAGGATGGTCCTAAGGAGAAGTACTTGCTGTTTATGGATCAGGTGGGTTACCAGTCAAGAAAGTTCTCAACAGTCCCAGCTACAGTGATTGTGGAGAGTGGACACTGTGCCCTGTATACTCAGGGCCTCCTGAGTAAAATGTATAAAAATTCAATAGTCAGCAAAACCTGCATTTTCCAAACTGAAAAGGAACAATATGAAAAAGATATTTTAGAATAATTAAACCTATAAGATATTTAAAAAGAAATAAATACATAAGAATACACTTACCCAATGAGGTTAAAGACTTAGAATCTGAAGTACAAAATTTCAAAGAATGAAAATGACAATAGGAGATATTGAGAGACTTGGGACCAACTCAAAGCAGCCGGGTGAGTCTCTCCCATTGGGGAGGCGTCCCAGATGGGGCGGTAGTCCCGAAATGCAGGGAACTTTGTGAAGTAGAGCTGCTCTGCAAGACGCCCCTCCCCCCGCTGGAGCAGTGAACTCGGACAACCGGGAGCATCAGAGAGGAGGCCGTTCAGCACAGCGCTGGGACTCGGAGCAACCACTGGGGCTCCGGTGGCTGACCAGGGGAGGAGCGGTGAGGAGAGCTGTTTGGACTCAGAGTGACCACTTCTGAACAGTCCTGCCCTGAGGAGGAGGAGGAGGAGTGTGGCCGCTTGAATTCGGAGTGACTACACCAGAGCTACAGGCGGTTGCCAGAGGAGAAGTGGCGTGGTGAGCTGTTTGGACTCAGACCACTTCTGAACACTGGGGCCTGCCCTGAGGAGTAGGAGGAGGAGGAGGAGGAGCACAGCAGGTCGTTTGGACTCGCAGTGACTGCATGCGGCTGCTTAGAGGAGGAGGCGAGTGGTGAGTTGTTTGGACTTAAAGCGACCGCTCCTGATCACAGGGGGGCTGCCTGGAGGAGGAGCGTGGTGGGTCGCTTGTTCTCGAGTGGCCGCACCAGAGGTTCGGTTGGCTGCCCAGAGGAGGCGTGCAGCGGGTCACGTGGATTCAGAGCCACTCAGAGCAACCGCACCTGAACACCCAGGGGGTTACTTGGAGGAGGAGGAGAAACAGGGAGGGTCACTTCGACTCGGAGTGATTGCCCAGGGCTACGAGCGGTTGGTGGGAGGAGGAGGCACACAGTGAGTTGCTCGTTCTCCTAGTGACCACACCGGAATACTGGGTGGCTGTCTGGAGGAAGAGGCGCGCGGCGAATCTCTGGGACGCAGAGCAATTGTACGGGCCCCCAGGTGGCTGCTCAGAGGAGGGGCCACATAGACAGACGATTAAGTGCAGAACAGGGTCCCAGGATCTAGGAGGCTTCTTGGTGGAAGAGCCAAACAGAGACACGCTTAGGGCGGAGTGAAGCTTCCAGGCCTGCGGGCAGATTCTCTGAGGAGGGGCAGCCTAAAGAGATTCATCAGCAAAGAGTGAGGCTCCCAGGCCCAGGATGTAGGGCCGGACCCCTGGGAACTTTACAGAGGAAGGCAGCCCAGCCCAGGCAGTAGCTGTAAATTGAGGGGAACCTCTAGGAGGGGAACTGACCAGCGAAACCTCCCCACCGGATGAGTCTTCCCTGGCGGGTGAGGTTTACCCACAAGGACGGTAAAACAAGAGACACAGGCCCAAACAGGCCTTGCCTCAGCCCGCAGCCTAGTTCCCCTTTAGACGACCATTGGTCAACAAGTGGAGGCACCTCTGCCCACTAGCAGGGAATATACCCCACCTGAAGGCCACCACTCCTAGAGAGGCAGCTTCTTTTTGGCGCACCACATTGCCAACTTCCTCCAAGACTTCAGCCTACTGAAGGCTAAGAAGGTATATATATACAAATCTTCAAGGACATTGTAAGTCAGTAGAGGAAATCTGCAATATCTCAGGGGTCCACTGAAACCTGAACAATATGAGAAAACAAGGAAAGAAAATGCCGCAAACAAATCTAGATGTTACATCAATAAAACCCAATTACAGCATGGCAGAAAAAATGACAGAAAAGGAGTTCAGAATGTACATAATTAAAATTATCAGGAAAGCAAACGATGAGATGAAAGAGCAAATGCACACACTGAATGATGAGATGAAAGACCAAATGCACGCACTGAATGATGAGATGAAAGAGCAAATGTAGGCATTGAATGATCACACCAATGGACAGTAAAAAGAGCAAATACAGAAAGCAAATGATCATTTCAATAAAGAGTTAGAGATATTAAAAAAAAAACAGAAATCCTTGAAATAAAGGAAACAATAAACCAAATTAAGAACTCCATAGAAAGCATATCCAGTATGATAGAACACCTGGAAGACAGAACCTCAGACATTGAAGACAAAATATTTAACCTTGTAAACAAAGTTGTACAAACAGAGAAGATGGTAAGAAATCATGAACAGAATCTACAAGAACTATGGGATATCATGAAAAGGCAAAATGTAAGAATTATTGGGATGGAGGAAGGCCTAGAGAAACAAACCAAAGGAATGAACAATTTATTCAATGAAATAATATCAGAAAATTTCCCAAATCTGAAGAATGAAATGGAAAATCAAGTTAAAGAGGCTTATAGGACTAAAAATACACAAAATTACAACAGACCCACACCAAGGCATATTATAATGAAAACACCTAACATACAAAATAAAGACAGAATTTCAAAGGCTGTGAGAGAAAAGAACAAATTATATTCAGGGGGAAACCAATACGGATATCAGCAGATTTTTCAATCCAGACCCTAAAAGCTAGAAGGGCCTGGAACAACATTTTTCAAGCCCTGAAAGAAAATGGATGCCAAACAAGAATCTTATACCCAGCAAAACTTACCTTCAAATTTGACGATGAAATAAAATCCATCCAAGATAAACAAAAGCTAAAAGAACTTACAAAAAGAAAGCCAGCATTACAGAACATTGTCAACAAAATATTCCATGAGGGAGAGATGAAAAACAAAGAAGCAAATCAGCACAGGGAGGAATTATCCTCAAGGAATTGTTAAATAAGGGAGGAATCAAGTTGTCTCAAATAAATAAATAAATAAATAAAATTTAAAAGATGAACCATATGAACGGAAAACAAATCATATCTCAATAATAACCATGAATGTTAATGGCCTGAATTCATCAATCAAAAGATATAGACGAGCAGAAAGGATTAAAAAGAAGGATCCAACCATATGTTGCCTACAAGAGACTCACCTCATAGAAAAAGATACCCATAGACTAAAGGTGAAAGGATGGGGAAAAACATACCTTGCAAATGGACTCAGCAAAAAAGCTGGAGTATCCATACTCATTTTAGATAATGTGGATTTCAAGCCAAAGTTAGTCAGAAAGGATAAAGAAGGTCATTTCATACTGCTTAAGGGAAGCATAAATCAGCAAGATATAACAATCATAAACATCAATGCCCCAAACAGTGGCTCATCCATGGATGTCAAACAAATCCTTCTCAAGTTCAGAAACCAAATAGACCATAACAGAATAATACTAGGTGATTTTAAGACGCCTCTCTCACCACTGGACAGATCTTCCAGACAAAAATTGAACAAAGAAACCATACATCTCAATATCACAATCAATAATTTAGACTTAATAGAATATACCATCCAAACAAGAGCGAATACACTTTCTTCTCAGCAGCACATGGATCCTTCTCTAAAACAGACCATATATTATGCCACAAAGCTAATGTTAAAATACAAGAAGGTAGAGACACTACCTTGTAATCTATCACATCATAATGGATTGAAGTTAGAAATAAATGAAAGAGTAAAACACAGAAATTATTCCAACATCTGGAGATTAAACAATATGCTATCATATGATGAATGGATAACAGGAGATATTAGGAAGAAAATTAAAAAATTCTTAGAGGTAAATGAGAACAAAGAAATATCATATCAAAATCTCTGGGACACTATGTAAGCAGGACTTAGAGGGAAATTTATTTCATGGAGCGCATTTAATAAAAGAAGTAAAACTCAACAAATAAACGACCTAACACTACAGCTCAAAGCCCTAGAGAAAGACAAGCAGACCAGCACCAAAATAAGTAGAAGACAGGAAATAGTTAAACTCAGAGCTGAAATCAATGAAATTGAAACAAAAGAAACACTACAAAAAATTGACAAAATAAATAGTTGGTTCTTCGAAAAAATAAACAAAATTGATAAACCTTTAGCCACACTAACAAAGAGAAGATGGGAGAAAACCCAAATCACTAAAATTCAGAATGAACAAGGAAATATCACAACAGACAGGATTGAAATACAAAACATAATTAGAAGCTATTTTGAAAATCTATAGTCCAACAAAATAGAAAATTTCGAAGACATCAACAGGTTTCTAGGGACATATTAATTGCCTAAACTGAATGAGGAGGACATACACAATTTAAATAGACAAATTTCAAGAACTGAAATTGAAGAAGTCATCAAAAGCCTACCAACAAAGAAATGTCCAGGACCAGATGGGTTCTCAGCCGAGTTCTACAAAACCTTTAAAGAAGAGCTCATTCCAATACTTCTCAAAGTATTCCATAAAATAGAAGTGGAGGGAGCCCTCCCAAACTCATTCTATGAAGCCAATATCACACTGATACCTAAACCAGACAGAGACTCATCAAGGAAAGAAAATTTCAGGCCCATATCCTTATTGAACATCGACGCAAAAATTCTCAACAAAATTTTAGCAAATTGCATACAAAGCATATTAAAAAGATAGTGCACCATGATCAAGTGGGTTTCATCCCAGGGATGCAAGGTTGGTTCAACATCCGGAAATCAATAAATGTGATTCACCATATCAATAGACTTTAAGTCAAGAATCACATGATTATTTCAATAGATGCAGAAAAAGCATTTGATAAAATACAGCACCCTTTCATGCTCAAAACACTAGAAAAAAAAGGGATAGTTTGAACATTCCTTAACATTGTAAAGGCCATTTATGCTAAGCCCATGGCTAATATCATTCTAAATGGTGAAAAACTGAAAGCATTCCCCCTAAAAACTGGAACAAGGCAGGGATGCCCTCTTTCACCACTTCTATTCAACATCGTTCTTGAGACTCTAGCCCGAACAATTAGACAAACCAAAGAAATTAAAGGGATACGAATTGGAAAAGAAGAACTCAAACTACCCCTTTTCGCTGACGACATGACTATATATTTAGAGGAACCAGGAAATTCCACCAGAAAACTCTTAGAACTCATAAGTGAATTCAGTAAAGTAGCAGATTACAAGATCAATGCCCATAAATCCAATGCATTTTTATACATAAGTGATGAATCTTCAGAAAGAGAAATTAGGAAAACTACCCCATTCACAATATCCTCGAAAAAAATAAAATACTTGGGAATCAATCTTATAAAAGAGGTGAAAGACCTCTACAATGAGAACTATACAACACTAAAGAAAGAAATTAAAGAACACCTTAGAAGATGGAAAGATCTTCCATGTTCTTGGATAGGAAGAATTAATATCGTCAAAATGGCCATACTACCTAAAGTGCTATACAAATTCAATGCAATTCCAATTAAAATCTCAATCATGTACCTTACAGAAATAGAGCAAGCAATTATGAAATTCATCTGGAAGAATAAGAAACCGAGAATAGCTAAAGCAATCCTTAGCAGGAAGAGTGAAACAGGGGGTATTGCAATACCAGATTTTCAACTCTACTACAAAGCAATAGTAACAAAAACAGCAAAGTATTGGTACCAAAATTGACAGGTAGATCAATGGTACAGAATGGAGGACACGGACACAAACCCAAATAAATACAATTTTCTCATACTAGACAAAGGGCCCAAAAATATGCAATGGAGAAAAGATAGCCTCTTCAGCAAATGGTGCTGGGAAAATTGGAAATCCATATGCAACAGAATGAAACTAAACCCATATTTCTCACCATGCACGAAACTAAACTCAAAATGGATTAAGGACCTCGGAATCAGACCAGAGACCCTGCAGATTATAGAAGAAAAAGTAGGTCCACATCTTCAACATGTCGGCTTAAGACCACACTTCCTTAACAGGACTCCCATAGCACAAGAAATAAAAGCAGGAATCAATAACTGGGATAGATTCAAACTAAAAACCTTTCTCTCAGCAAAGGAAACTATCAGCAATGCGAAGAAAGAGCCTACAGAGTGGGAGAATATCTTTGCCAATCCTACTTCAGATAGAGTTCTAATCTCCAGAATCTATAAAGAACTCAAAAAACTCTACACCAAGAATACAAATAATCCAATCGACAAATGGGCTAAGGAAATGAATAGACACTTTACAGAAGATCTACAAGCAATCAACAAACTTATGGAAGAATGTTCAACATCTCTAGTAATAAGAGTAATGCAAATCAAAACCACCTTAAGATATTATCTCACCCCAATTAGAATGGTGATTATCAAGAATACGAGCAACAACAGGTGTTGGCGAGGATGTGGGGAGAAAGGTACACTCATACATTGCTGGTGGGCCTGCAAATTAGTGCAGCCACTCTGGAAAGCAGTGTGGAGATTACTTAGAAAACTTGGAATGGACCCTCCATTTGACCCAGCTATCCCACTCCTTGGCCTATACCCAAAGGACTTAAAATCAGCATACTATAGAGATACAGCCACATCAATGTTCATAGGTGTTCAATTCACAATAGCCAGACTGTGGAACCAACCTAGATGTCCTTCAATTGATGAATGGATGAAGAAACTGTGGTATATATATACAATGGAATAATACTCAGCCATAAAGCATGATAAAATTATGGCATTTGCAGGCAAATGGATGAAATTGGAGAATATCATGCTAAGTGAGATAAGCCAATCTCAAAAAGCCAAAGGATGAATGATATCGCTAATAATTGGATGATGACATATAATGGGGGGGGTTAGGGTTAGTGTTAGGGTTAGAGTTAGGGTTAGGGAGGGGGCAAGTATGGAGGAAGGAAGGACTGTATAGAGGGAAAAGAGGGGTGGGAGGGGTGGGGGAAAGGGAAAAATAACAGAATGAATCAAACAACATTACTGTATGTAAATTTATGATTACACAAATGGTATACCTTTACACCATGTACAAACAGAGAAACAATATGTATCCCATTTGTTTACAATAAAAAATACATTATTAAAAAAATAACAATAACAGAAATAGAGGAAATCCAAGTCATATTCATAGACTGGAAAACTGAATCTGTTAAGACAAAAATGCTATGCACACTTATTTACAGACTGAATGTAATCCCTATCATAGTGACTGATTTTGAAAGTTTTTTATTGCTGATATAAAAATACCTAACAAAAACTTAGAAGAGGACAGTTTTATTTTGGCTCATGGTTTCAGAGTTTCTGTTCATGACTGGCTGACTCCATTTCTCTGGCCCCAGGGGAGGGAGAACTTCATGGCAGAAGGTCTTGGGAGAAGAAAGCAAGTCCATATGGCAACCAGAAAGCAGACAGGCAACCCTGCTCACCAGGGACAAAATATAATCCCCAAAGGTCCAATCCCAGTGACCTACCTCCTTCAACCATATCCTACCTAAATTACCACCCAGATAATCCATAGAAGTGGATTAAGTCACAGTTTATGTGGCACATCTCATAATCTACTTCCCTCACCTCTGAACATTTCTGCATTGTCTCACACCTGAGATTCTGGGAGACACTGGTGTCTCAACCATAAAAATGGCAACATAATTTTTGTAGAAATGAAAACATTCACTTTAATTTTCATGTAGAATCCCCTGGGGCCTGAATAGCAAAGGGATCTTGAAACGTGTAAAAAGATTTGAATGTCTCACACCATCTCCTTTCAAAACTTGCTTTGTGCCTACATATCAACACTCCACGATACAGGTTCAAATGCACACATATCACCAAAGAAAACACAGAAAATAATTCATATGTAGACAGGTTCAATTCATTGGGGATGGCAAGCCAATAAATAAGGGGGGGAAACTGAAAAATACCATAAAATGGAATATTCATGTGGAAAACAAGGAGGTTAAACCCTAATCCTACACCTTACACAAGGATTGACCCCACATGGATGAATGGCCATATTTTAAGGACCAAATCAGTAAAACTTTACACCAATAACCCAAAGGAAAACCATCATGGTTTTCAACTTCTCAAACATTGAAAAGTCAAGAAAATAAAATGTGATAAATAGGACTTCATCACACACACACACACACACACACACACACACACAATTCCCTTCTGAAGCACAGTGAACAGACTGAAAAGGCAACAGGAAACTGAAAGAAATAATGACAAGTCATACATGAGGTAAGGGAAGATGTTCACAGTATGTGAAGAAGTTCAATTCTATAACAATAAAAACCAGTTACATGGGCAAAATATCAGGCATTGCACCTGACTCACAAATTACTAGTAAATACATGAGCAACTTGCAACATCAGTAATCATTAGGAACCAGATTGCAGCCCCTGTGAGATCACATTGCACCTGCATTATCATGGCTTTATGAAAACACCAACAAATGTCAAGTCTTAGGCAGAATGTGAATGACTTGGAAGCCCTTGGCCGTGACTGTGAGTATAGTGGTCCAGCCACAGTGGAACACAGCCTGGAGCTCATAAATGTTGAATGCAGAATCAACCCAGGCTACTTCAATTGCTCTTCTGAGAAGACACCAGAGATGTGTGAGCTGGACCTTGAGTACACTTCATACACCAATGTTGACAGCATCGCTCGCAACAGCCAAAGGTGGAAAGGACCCAGTTCCCATGCATGAATGAGGAGATCTACTACAGCAGTGTATACATCAGGAAGAGTATTCTAAGCCTTAGGAGGAAGAAAATTCTGGTACATTCTACCCATGGAGGAAAGTTTAGGACAGCAAGTAAGGAGTGTTTTACCAGTAACAGGACATCCACTGAATGATTTCCACTTTTATAAGAAACCTGAAAGAAGAAGGTCCTGAGGACAAGTATCTGGTGGTTTTAAGGGAAGGGGAATTGGGCAAAGAGTTATTACTTACTGGATTCAGAGTTTTAGTTTGGGGAGGTTAAAAAAAAACATTTCAGAGAATGGGGCTCTGATAATTGTAGAAGAATGTGCACACCAGGTGTGACACTGGTGTATCCTAAAAATATTTAAAACATTAAAATGTGTGTTACATAAAATTAATTGTAGTAAACAATGTGAAGGTGGGAACTGATATTGCCCCATGTGAAAAGAATATGGTCTGGTATTGAGTAATCCTGACAAACAGTTATATAATATATTTCAGATAATTTTCATTGCTTTATGTACACACACATGAAATCAAATTAATTCCATCTCCCCTATGCAGCTTCTGTTATACTGGTGATAAACAACACTGGTGCAATTCTGACCTTCAGCAGCTGCATCTTCAAAGCTCAACACCTAGTAAACTGTCTACAAATTCATCACCCCATGAAGAGGACCCAGAGAGAAATAGCTTGGAGACAGTATGAGGGAGCAGATTTAAAGTAGCCGGGTTGATAGCCTCTCACTTCAAAACAGTTATGGTCAGTCTTCTGTGTTCACTTGTCTTGGTCATAGGGTATACATGTGTCTGGTGAAACAGTATCCTGGGTGTATACATGAGGGGGGTTTGCATGAGATTAGCCTTTGAATATGTAGGCTGAGTTATGCAGAGTGCCTTTTCTAATGTGGGTAAACCTCACAACTTGGCCAAATAGAACACAAGCCCACCTTCCTGGGAGTAAGAAAGATCTCCTGCTTGACTGCTTGAGCCCTACACTGGTGATGCTCTACTGAGGAACTTTCACAGGATCATGGGTTTTTAAGGACTTGGAATCTATCACCTCAGGTTCAAACACATCATTGTCTCCCCTGGGTCCATCATTCTCCCACTACAGATCTTGGGACTTCTCAGCCTCCTGAAAAGTGTGTATAAAATCTTCATAATAAGGCACTTACTTATGATAACATGCTCAGTTCTCTATCTCCTGTGGATTTTCTTCTCTGGAGGAGCCTGACTGACCACACACTCAGATGTCCTGAGGTGTCTCTGAGGGGTCTGACTGACCATAGGTGCAGGCAAATCTAATTCCTTTGGTGATCCCAGCCTTCTGAGATCCAGTCTCTATCTCAGGGAATGAACATCTTGATCCTCCAGATGGCAGAACTAAAGTACTTATTGACCTCACCTCCTGTTCAAGGAATTCCCTGAGGATATCATGTTTTATCTTTTCTGTTAGGGTTATTTCAACAAGACTATTTTCTACTTTTGCATCTGCCACTGCAAAGATATGACTTTCAATTCCCTATTTCAGAAAGTTAAGTATCTTACATTTTATATTCAAAATAAAGAAGGGAAAATCTGGGTCTTCAGGAAGTAAGGGGACCTGCTGACCTATTATTCATTTTGTTTCCAGGTTCAACTCTAATGATACAATTTCTTTAATATAAAAAGCCCATTTAGATGGTTTTAATGATAAAAATAAATTATACTGTAATAAATTTTATATATTAGTGGATACACAAAGTAGATACTTTGCATTCTGTTTTTCTTTCTATGAAGTGATTCAGGTCCTGTAAAACATAAGAAAAAACACACACAGAATATGTGTATCTGAGGCTCAGCTGGTGATATCCAGATTGAAACTCCTTCAAATCCACCTTGTCAGTGCTCCCTCCAAGTCCTAGGACTTGTTACACAAAAACTGAAGCACAGTCCTCATATGCATCTCCTGAGACAGTGGCTTAAGTTCTTTAGGAAGTAGGTGGACACTCACCCATTCTCCTCTGGACAGTGTTAGTAGAGCATCCTCTTGGGTCAGGCCTTCAGTTGAAGAGAGTGGCTGGAAAGAGTGCTCTGTGCCATGTATACTCAGGGTCTCCTGAGAGTCTGCAGGCTCCTGTGGACCCTGGGGAAGGGAGTCCTCACACTTTCTTCTCTGGGAATATCTGCACAGGCAGGCAGGACACAGGGCAGAGGCAGATGTCCCAGACTTTAAGCCTCAGGGCAGTGTCTGTTTCCATCTCCAGAGTGCCTGCTGCATCTCCCTGAGCTTCACCTGTTATGCTGCACTTCATTTTATCTTACTAAAATGAAACTCCACAGAAATTAACTTATAAGGAGAAAGGTTTGTTTGGCTCAGATTCTGGAGTTTCCCATCCAACCTGAGGTGTCCTTCTTGCTTTGAACCCTGTGCAAGGACAGCACATCATGGGAGGGTGTGAGAAAAAGTCCACTTACCTCAGGAATCAGGAAACAAAGAGGACAAGGAATAATAAGAGCCTTGGGTAATGATGATCTCCTTTGAGATATTGCCACCAGGACCTAAGGGCCTCCTATGAGGTCCCTTACCCCAAGGTCCACAGCACCTCCAAATGGCACCACCATTTGGTGCCATTCAAGTCTTCAACTCATGGATCTCTGGGTACACTCAACTCCCATAGTAGCAAACACTCAACTCCCAATGTACCTGAACTGGGTCCAACGGACCAGTGGATCATCTGAGCTCACCATGCTTCCTTTTGAGTACCAGGATTCCCGTGGTTCAGTGGCTGTGGATCTGATGGCAACATCAGCCTCAACAAGGCAGCCTTGAGGCAAGGCATGCCTCTGTCCATTACTGTTGCCATGTCATGCAGCAGTCTGTGTTCCTGTTGATCAATATTCTGATGTCTCTGGTGACTGTGCTGCTACTGCTTTTAGACCTGTGCTGTCTCATGTGGTGCATGCTAGCCACAGTGACTCCATAAAAATAGACTAAATTGACTTTTACAATAAGCATTTCATTTGTACTTTGTTCTTTAGAGTGCTCAGTCTCAAAGGCCCTGTGTGGCCCTGTGTGTGACAGATCAGATGTAGATCTTTTCATCATGGCAGGAAGTTCTGATGTCCACTGCAGTGTTGGTCTAAAAGATTCATAAGTTCATTCATGGTGCTGAAGCTCAGAACACAATCCTCCCCAGTTGCTAGGCACAGACCTGGTGCCCTCAAATCCTTTCACAGCTATTGTAGTTGCTGTGGTCAGCACTGGAAGGCTTCTAGAACAGTAGGCACTAGGCTACATTGACAGAGCTAGATCAGGAGAAGAGGGCTCCAGCCACCCTTGCCATTATGTTCTTAGAAGTCTTTGTGAATTCACTCCTGTGGCATCTCACATGGATCCCAGTGCCCAGCCCCTGTCACAGGACCGTTAACTTTCCTGAATATGGATGTGTCTCTCAGGATTGTGTCCTCAACTTGATGTCTGGATCACATGAGGAATAATTTTCTCTTCTGTACAGAATCCCTCTGGTGACAGATGCAATAGGATGAGTTCCATCAGGAACAGAGAAGAAACTCTGAAGTTTCCTTAGACCTGACTCTCTCCTGTGAGATGCAATGCCACAGGCCCACGATTAGGTGGGAGAACAGACCACAATTTGCAAAAAGAAACTTGGTCTTGGAAATAGGAAGTAAGTAATACAGTGATACTGTCCCTTACCTACAGAGAGAATTGCAGTCTTGAGTTGGGGAGGGGTCTGTGTGTTGAAGAGAATATGGAGAATCCTCCAGGGATCTGAGTTGTAGAGCAAAATTTCTCTGTGTTAGTGCTCTGAGATTGGAAACCCAGGCTTGCCTTTGCACCTGCCTCCAATGGGTCACTAAGGCCACCTCTTAAGTGTTGATAAGGCCACTTCCATGCATATGTTGATGCCCCACCCCATTTTTGATGTGTTGAAGAAATGGTCTACAGGAAGGGATGGAGGTTAAACAAGGTCACCCAGGTGATACTGATTCCACAGGAGTAGTATCCTTCTGAGTAGAGGCCCAGGAAGCTCTTTCTCTAGGGAGATCTCTCCAGCACTCTGAGGCATCAAGGAGGAGCCTCTAAGGACACAGAAAGAAGGGAACATTAAACAGATCTGCTGCCCCTTCATCTTGAACCTTCCATCTCCAGAACATTGAAAAGACACATTTCTACCATTTGAACTACTGAGACCAGGGTGAAATGACTCCCTGTGGCAGTCACAGGTTAATCCAGCATCCTGGCTCTCCCTGAGCAGGAGCAGCCTCAGGACCAACCCCATGGACATAGTCCATTCTGGCTCCTTCCTCTTCTGCTGCTCTGACTCATGAGGAAGGAGGACACTGATCCTCAGTGTGTGGACATGATGTTTTCTTGCACAGTATGATGTTCATGTGTTTTGCCTCTGACCAGAATCACTTCACATCGAATGAGCACTTGCTTGCTGTTCATGTTTGAGGGTCTTCATATTTCTTCTGACTTAGAGGCTAGTGGGTTCCTAAAATTGACCCTGTCTCTAGTTTCCCTCTTTCTGTCCCAGAAGAGAGGATCTTATCCTCTGCAAGAACTACCTAAGGACCAACATGTCCCAGCCTGGCAGTAACAGAAATCAGGCCTGGTTTCAGCTCTTGCTTTCTCACACTGCCCTGGCCATGGTGACTGGCATGTCTGGATAGATATCATTCTGTCAGTAGCTGAGCTTTTTTCAGGGCATGTGCCTCCTCCTGTCACCACTAATGCAGCAATCTCACCCCAGCTGATGCTACACAAGGAGGCTGCTGAAGGTCTCAGGGCATCTCAGAAAGCAGGCTGGAGACAGCTCTGTTGGGCCCCTTCTCTGACCTTACCTTCCATGTGACTATGGGCAAATGCCCATCATATGAATGTCCCCTCCCCTGTCAATGGAACACTAAGGATCCCAAGGTTGCCTGGAGGTGGACCATACCATGGACCATGACATATATACACATATTGGAGAAAAGTGCCTAGGCCAGTTTTATGCACCCTTAAATATCTTGGAATGAAGATGTTACTTAAGATATTCCCAGTCAGTTTTTATTTTTAAAAGTTTTTAGTGTCAATATTTACAGTGTTACCTGGTTATATGGAACCAGACCTGCTTTAGGTCAAGCTTCCTACTGGGCACTTACTAAGGCCTACAGTTGCAAATATAAACCATTGCAACTCAGAAGCATCTCTCAAGGACCTAAGAACCATTCCTAAGAGTAAAATCATCATAGGAATAAGCCCTGTCTCCAGGACTCCACAGGAGGTAGAATCCTGACTTTGGCAAGTGCCAGCCACAGGCACTGACCTCCCCAAGTATTTTTTCTTCTTTTCTCTACCAAACATCCACAAGCCCCTGACTCCTAGTTATACAATCAAAGTGTAGCTGAACCTTTTCCCCTACTGCTAGCATTTTAAAGTAATTTCTCATTTCCAGGTGTCATGTGTGACATTTTACAGAACATGTCCTGGGAGGCACCTAGAAGTCTGACCTAAGGATTGCCCTGAACTGGGTAAAACTAAAATCCTCAAACCAACAGAAGCATAGATGAAGAGCTGGAAGATCTTCACACTAAAATGAAGAGCTGGGTTGCTGACCATGAAATCATAATACAGAAAAGCAGCAGTGAAAACTTTCAAAGATACAACTACATTCAATCAAGACCACCCAAGACATCATCGACTCCCCAAAGTACTTAGAAGCCCTCTTCACTGGCCAAGAGGAGATGAAGATGTGAACTGTTCTCCTACCTCCATGTTAATTAACCTGCAATGATGTCTTTTCCATTTGCACACAGTCCCATGTGATGGTGTGCACTTGCCTGTCTTCTGCAAACTTGGGGTAGTGAAGTTTTGCTTGGTATCATACACTGTGGGGAAAATGTGCATTTTTCCACCATAGAAACCACTTTATATCCATTTATGTGTAGCATTGGAAAGTCAAATTAGATTACAAATGACCTCAGCACCTTCAGTCTGGGATTTTTGAGCCTTGTTTCTGTTAGTCACTTAGGGCTGTTGTAACAAGTTATTAAAAGGCTCTTGACTTAAAACAGCAGACAGTCAATTGGGGTGTTACAGATGGCTGAGTTGCAATCCATGGGCTAGGTCCAGACCACTGGGGGTAGGATTTCTATGCAGGCTCTGGACAGATTCTGTCTCCTGTGTCTCCAGCTTCTGGAGGCTGCAGCTTCCCTGGATGTGGCCACATTCCCCCAGTGTCTGCCTCTATGTTCACATGGCCTTTCCTCTTCTGTGTTAGACCACCCTCTCTGTTATGAGAACAACTCAGCCACATTCAGGGCCCACCTGGTTCATCCAGGATCATCTCTTGATGTAAATATTCTTCATTCACATCTGCCAAGCACTTTCTACCCAAGGCAGGTCAGGATAGGGGAGAACCTGGACTGACGGCCCCACACTCAGCCTCCTGAAACTTGAAGAACCAACTCTCCAAGTTCACACACCATAGTCCCTCCCCCTATCCCTCTCAGCTTTTCTCCTTCATGGTTACTCACTTGTCCAAGGGAGTCTGCACCACTAGAGTGGCTCACATAGGAAGGAAGATTTTCAGAATAACCTCCTCTGTCAGAAGTGTGAGGCTGGGGTGGTACAGCTTCTCCTCCTGGTGCCTCACCTGCTGAGAACACTTCTCAGGGGCAGCCAGGCTCTGAGGTCACTGGGAGGATTTTCTACAAATGGAGAGAAAGATCCTTTTCCCAAAGGTCCCCTTGCTGTTCTTCAGCCCTAGAAGCAGAGAGGGGACAAGACTCCTCCTAGTCTAATTCAGGGCAGAACTTGTTACCTCTGTATCATTCTGTTATGGACACTGTGGTGTCAGTGTGGCTGGATGGAGAGAAGCTTGGAGTGATAGAGTGTTAGTAAAGCATGATCAGGAAAGTTGGTGTGATGTTCAGTGTAGGTGGCTGGACTAGGTGGAATATAGGAGAAACAGAGGACACTCCTCTTTTGTGTTCCCACATGCTCTTCTGACCTGAGGATGCCTTTCTCCTCTCACCATGCATGGACATCAACCCCAAGTATTTTGACCTTTTCACTTGGATGTGCACCTGCTGCCCTCTCTGCAGACACTGACCTGTAGACATTGCACTGGGAATATGTTATGGTCTCTCTCCTGAGTTTTCTGGCTTTATGGACTGAGATGCAAATGGTTTGACAGATTATCAGGTCTTGCAAAAAACACAGTGGGAAGTTAAGGGACAATGTCCTTTTGGAGGAGCTATGTCCAGACATTGAATGATGAGAAAGAATTTAAAATAAATACATTCTAAATGGATTTCCTATTTAAAAGTCATCATGGAGCAGGAACTATCAATAATTAGCATGAACAAACACATAGACTGTAGATAGTCATCTTGTACTATTCAATTTAGACTCATGAAACAATGTTCTGAAATTCTGCTTGGATTTCAATAGTATCAACTTCATCCCACCAAGTTCATGAGACCACTGGCACTTGTGACCATTCAACTCACAAAGCAGGCAGACCACTGTTGATCCCTAATATTATATCCACACCATGGGACCAGACAGACACCAAATGTTCACATGACCACTGTGGCCCCAAGTGAAGGCTGTGAGTGATTCTTGTGTATGCCCTTGCTTTCATTCTTGTGCTGCCAGGAATATGTGGAGATTTTCAGAGAGGGTTAATATAAGCTAGAGCATTCTTATATAATACACCATTGGACAGATCAACTCATTTATAGAAAAATAACAAACCTGACTGATCTTGATCATGATGTCAATATGTATTCAAGTTTAGCTGCATTAAAAGAAGGAGACTGTCATGTACAACTAATTGGAACAAATAAAATTTAAAAATTTTACAAAAGAGGAGAAACTAACAGGAATCAAGCTACTTTGGTACTCATCCCTCTGAAGTTGATTCCCTGTCCTGATGGGTGTGGTGAAGGCTCAGAAGCACTAACCCTGTGTGGTCTGTTTCTCCCAAAAATAGATTATTAGCTCTTCAGAAACAAGCATTCATTCCCACCATCTATATTGTTCCTAATGAGCCCCTTTAAATCTTCTGTTTCTATACACTCAGTTTTGAAATTCTCTGGTCAACAGTTTTGACCCAAAGGATTTCCCTGGGCACTATTGCATTAAACTGGGTGAAATGATGAACACATGGTCACTAGATATCATTAGGACAGTGGAGTAATTTTGAAGAAATGGTGCTGTTCTTTGAACTAGGTTCATACATCCTGGTGATTAATGGCTCATAGGAATCTGTCTACATATTTTAAGAAAGGGATTAGAAATGTATCAGCTCCATGAGAACTTCAGGAATGTTTCTCCTGATGGAATTTCCACTTGTGAAAGCTGGTAGAATACTTGAGCAAGTGTCAGTATGAAGCTACAGGTGATGCAGGAAGTGGGCAGCACAGGTCCAGGCAACCTCATGAGACACAGGGAATGTGACCTGCACAGTAAGACATAGAGACATCAGCCTCAGCCACTGTCTTATGCTCAGACTGAGATTTGAGAAGCATGGGTCCAGCCAATTCCTTTCTTCTCACTGTGATGTCATAGTGTCACCTGGATATGAAAGAAGCTGATCTTGGCTGCTTAAGAAAAAAGGTGATTATGACCATGAATTAGGATCAGAAACCAGTAGTAGCAGGTTCAGGCTCCTTCCAGTCCTAACCCCCTCACTTCAAATGCCCTGTGTGTTCTAAGATCATGAAACAGAAGGAACACATTATATGGGTGAATAATTTATGAGGCTCCAAGCTGTTCTGCTCTACCTGTTCTCCCAAAAGCAGCCCAGTACCAGGAAGATACAGGCTCTGACACTTTCACCTCAGGGGATTCTCCTGCTTTTACCTCAGACAAATCATGATTGAAACCTATTACATAGCACTGGTGGTAGGAAATTATTAAATATTAAAAAACATAAAATAACAACCTGGGGATATAGCATATTTTATAGAGTACTTGCCTTGTAAGCACAAGGCCCTGGATTCAATCCCCAGCACAGAAAAAAAAAAAAAAAAAAAAAAAAAAGAAAAAAGGGACTAGGTGTTTTATGGTAAAGAAAACATGGCAATGCTAATGCCATGCCTGCAGGAGGTGTGAACTCCAAGGATAATGACAGCAGTTTGTATGTTGAACACAGTAAGTTTATTGAACATTGGCTGAATGCTTTATGCATTTAAATAAAAATCTTTATGATATAACAAGGCTTCTGCTTACACTGTACTCTCAACTGAGTGCCAAAGAGCTATACCACACTTGGAGTATTTTCTGCTTAATAATAAAAATTGAAGTCACCCAGTATGAAAAATTAGAACAAGTGTTACCTCTATGGCTAGGACCATACTTGCTCTAACAATGGATGAAGAACTCAAGGAATACAATATCCATGGGTCATCTACATCAAAGTCTAACTAGATCTCTAATTCTAGAAGATAAAATAATTTAAATTACCATTCAAAAATGGGTATTAATATTATAGTAAACAATGGGTGTAAACTGTTAATATTGTAGCAAACCCTGTAACAGGCCTTAGGGAGAAAGAGGGGACAATTAGGAATGCACCCACTCTTTATGGGTTACAAAGAGTAGCAATACATATACACAAGGATTTAATGATATGCTAAAAGAGTTAAATGGAGACACAACAAGAAACGGTCTGAGGGTGAAGATGGGTGGCCCCCTAAGGTATGTGTACCCCAGAAAGATAAAGAGCTGCTAGTTTGATTATTTGCAGTCCATCTATTCTCATAACACTTGGTCCATTTTTTAACAAAGCACATATTAGTAGTCTTATTTAAAAAGGAATAGAGGCTGTAGATATAACTCAGATGGTAGAATGAATGCCTCCCATGAAAAAGCCCATGGGTTAAATCCCCAGCACAAAAAAAGGGGAAAAAAACTGTATTTAATGTTAATTCAGTAGAAATACAGTTTTGTAAAAGTGCTATAGCAGGAGGGAAAAAGAAAATACATGGTCCCTTCACCTATGCATCACTCACCACCAGAAATTCACCTGCAGATTGTCAGACAGCTGCCAGCCGACTGACTGCAGACTGCCAGTGGAGTGCCAGCTGCCTGCTGTTGCCTGAAATTTCTCTGTCACACTACCTGCAGGTTTGATTACATGTGTTTGCTGCCATTTTGAGAGAACAGCCAGGTCCTGTAGGACCCCTTACCGGACTGACTGAGCCCTGTCTCCAGGATCCCCCAGCACAACAATCACTTCCTGCCTTGGGGGACCTCGCATCAACTACCTGCTCCCTGCCGCCAGGACCCCCAGACTAACTGACTGCATCCTATCACTGGGACCCCAGACTGACAGATTGCACCCGGGGCTCCAGGATCCCGCAATCACACCAAACACACGTGACATCCAGGACCCCTGCCTGGCCAACTGCACCCCATATCCAGGACTTCCAGCTGACCACCTCCACATCCTGAGCTGCAGAACCCCATTTGCCAGCACATTTGGAAGCAAGAACAGCCATCTTGGATAATCCTGGAAACTGTAGCTCAGATCTTTATGTGGGGCAAATCCCATCCTGATATCCCTGCTGGAGACTTGAAGTTCAGTGTCAGGTACCTCTCATGCATCAGGCAACTGAAGACTGGGTTTCACTACTATATGACTGTTATACTGTAGATTTTCCTTTTTCTCCTTAATGAAAAAATGTTAAGATTTTATTTCTTTATTTTCCCTGCTCTCTTTTCCTTTTGTTTAGCTGTTCCCTCAGAGTATCGTTCTCCCTAATTGCATGCTAATATCCAATTACTTTTGATACACTCTCACACTTTCTATTATCTAGAGCTTCTGTATATTCTTTTCTTATCCCATTAATAGCTATATCCTCCATCCCTCTGCATCCTCTTTGACCTCCATTAGAAACTGCAGACCTCACTGCAAATCTGTTTATTATACTGAAGATAATATTTGAATTCATTCTGTTTATTATGACAATTTTATTATTGTCCTCATAGGGGCTATTTGGTCTAGGATTGCATACTGAATTGGGCAATTCTAATATTGATCACCCCTTAAAGAAAAGTTTTTGGAAACCTATAGGGCCACTATAAGCCTATAGAAGGAAATCTGCAATACCCTAGATCTGCACTGATAGAGGGGAAGGTACATGAAAAACATGAAAAAACAAGTTAAGAAAATGATTCAAACAAACCTAGATTCTATATTAATAGAATCCAATGACGGTATGTTAGAAGAAATGTCAGGAAAGGACTTCAAATTATACATGATTAAGATGAATCGTGAAGCAAAGGATGAGATAAGAGAGCAAATGCAGGCAATGAATGATAATACCAATAAGCTGAAAGAGCACCTACAGGAAGCAAAAGATCATTTCAACAAAGAGATAGAGATGCTCAAAAAAAAAATGAACAAAAATCCTTGAAGGAAATAATAAACCAAATAAAAACCTCAATGGAAAGCATCACCAAAAGACGAGACCACTTGGAAGATAGAACCTCAGATAATGAAGACAAAATATTTAATATTGAAAATAAAATAGCCCAAACAGAGAAGATGGTAAAAATCATGAACAGAATCTCCAAGAACTAAGGGACATCATGAAAAGACCAAATTTAAGAATTATTGGGATTGAGGAAGGCACAGAGATAAAAACCAAAAGAATGAATAACCTGTTCAATGAAATAATATAAGAAAATTTTCCAAACCTGAAGAATGAAATGGAAAATCAAATATAAGAGGCTTACAGATTACCAAATGCACAAAATCACAACAGATCCACACCAAGGCATATTAAAATAAAAATTCCTAACATTCAAAATAAAGATAGGATTTTTGAAGGCTGGGAGAGAAAAGCATCAGATTACATATAGGGGGAAATCAATACGGATAACAGCAGACTTCTCAACCCAGACTCTAAAAGCTAGAAGGGCCTGGAAATATATATATATATTTCAAGCCCTGAACAAGCATGGTTGCAGCCAAGAATCCTATACCCAGCAAAACTAAACTTCAGATTTGAAGATGAAATAAAATCCTTCCATGATAAACAAAAGTTAAAAGAATTTACAAATAGAAAGCCTGTGCCACACAATGTTCTCAACAAAATATTCCATGAGGAGGAAATGGAAAACAAAATTGTAAGTCAGCAAAGGGAGAAACTACCTTAGAGATAAAACCATTCAAAGAGGAAACCAAGCTAAGTTAAAAACCAAAAATAAGTCCAAATGACTGGGAATAAAAATCAAATCTCAATAATAACCTTGAACATTAATGGTGTAAACACATCAATCAAAAGACATAGACTAGAAGAATGGTTTAAAAAGAAAGACCCAACAATATGCTGCCTGCAAGAGTCTCATCCCACAGACAAAGACATCCACAGGCTAAAGGTGACAGGATGGGAAAAAAGCCACCACACTCATGGACTCAGTAAAAACGTGGGGATTTCCATCCTTATATGAGATAAAGTGGACGTCAAGACAAAGTTAGTCAGAAGGGCTAAGAAAGGACATTTCACATTGCTTCAGGGATCCATAAATCAGGAAGACAAAACAATAGTGAATATTTTGTCCCAAACAATGGTGCATCCCTGTACATCAAGCAAATTCTTCTCAATTTTAGGAATCAAATAGACCACAACACAATAATTCTGGGTAAATTTCACACACTGCTGTCACCACTAGGTAGATTGTCCAAACAAAAACTAACCAAAGAAACCATAGAACTCAATAACACAACCAATAACCTAAAGATAATAGACATATATACAATATTCCATCCAAAGAAAGCAGATTCACTTTCTTCTCATCAGCACATGGAACCTTCTCAAAAATAGACCATATGTTATACCAAAAATCAGCTCTTAGGAAATGCAAAAAATAGAGATAGTGCCTTGTGTTCTATCAGATCATAACAGACTGAGAGTAGAAATCAAGGACAAAATAAAAAACAGAAATTACTCCAACACCTGTAGACTAAATATTATGCTATTGAATGAAGCATGGATAACAGAAAAAATCAGGAAGGAGATTAAAAAAATTCTTAGAGGACAATGAGAATGATGATACAACATATCAAAATATCTGGGACACTATGAATGCGGTACTAACAGGAAAATTCTTTGCATGGAGTGCATTCCAGAAAAGAATGAAAAGTCAACAACAAAATGAACTAACATTACAGCTCAAATCCCTAGAAAAAGAACAGAATAACAGAAAAAGTAGTAGAAGACAGGAAATATTTAAAATCAGAGCTAAAATCAGCGAAATTGAAAGAAAAGAAACAATTCAAAAAATTGACAAAACAAAAAGTTGGTTCTTTGAAAAAGTAAACAAAATAGAGAAATCCTTAGAAACACTAACAAAGAGAAGGAGAGAGAAAACAAAAATTACTAAAATTCATGATGAAAAAGGTATCATGACAGACACCACTGAGTAACATAACATAATGAGAAGATCCTTCTAAAATCTGTACTACAATAAAATAGAAACTACCAAAGACATTGACAAATTTCTAGAGACATATTCTCCTCCCAAGCGGAACCAGGAGGACATACACAATTTAAACATCAATATCGAGCAATGAAAGTGAAGAAGCCATTAAAAACCTACAATCCATGTAAAGCCAAGAACCAGATGGATTCTCACTCGAGTTCTACAAGACTTCAAACAAGAACTCCTTCCAAAACTTCTCAAAGTATTCTAGGAAATAGAAAAGGAGGGTACCCTTCCAAACTCATTCTATGAAGCTTATATCACCCTCATAACCAAAACAGGCAAAGACATATCAAGGAAATAAAATTTTAGACCAATATCCTTGATGAATATAGATGCAAAAATCCTTATTGACAAACTGTATCCAAAGACACATTAAGAAAATTGTGCACCAAGATCAAATGGGGTTCATCCCTGGAATACAAGGATGGTTAACATCCATAAATCGATAAACACAATCCATCATGTCAATAGACTTAAGGATAAGAATCATATGGGTTATTGATGCAGAAAAAGCATTTGACAAAATACCACACCCCTTCATGCTCAAAACTCTAGAAAAAATAGGGATAGTAGGAACATATCTGAACATTGTAAAGGCTGTTTATACTATGCCCATGGCCAGCATCATCCTTAATGTAGAAAAACTGAAATAATTCCCTTTAAAAACTGGAACAAGGCAAGGATGTCCTGTTAAACATTGTCCTCAAAACTCTAGCCCGAGCAATTACACGGACTAAAGAAATAAAGGAATACGAATAGGAAAAGAGGAACTTAAGCTGTCACTATTTGCTGATGACATGATTCTATATTTAGAGGATCCACAAAACTCCTCCAGGAAACTTCTAGACCTCATCAATAAATTCAGCAAAATAGTGGGCTATAAAATCAACACACATAAATCTAAAGCTTTTTTATATGCAAGAAATGAAACACCTGAAAGGGAAATGAGAAAAACAACTCCATATGCAATAGCCTCAAAAAAGAAATAAAATACTTGGGAATCAATCTAACCAAAGAGATAAAATATCTCTACAACGAAAACAACAAAACATTGAAGGAAGAAATTGAGGAAGACCTTAGAAGATGGAAAGATCTCCCATATTCTTGGATAGGCAGAATTAATATTATCAAAATGGCCATACTACCAAAAGTGCTATACAGATTCAATGCGATTATAATTAAAATCCCAATGATGTACCCTACAGAAATAGAGTAAGCAATCATGAAATTCATCTGGAGGAAAAAGAAACCCAGAATAGCTAAGGCAATCCTTAGTAGAAAGAATGAAATAGGGGGTATCTCATTAGAAGAACTTCAACTACACTACACAGCAATAGTAACAAAAATGGCATGGTATTGGCACCAAAACAGACAGGTAGATCAATGGTACAGAATAGAGGAAACAGACACAAACCCAAATAAATACAATTTTCTCATACTAGACAAAGGTGCCAAAAATATGCAATGGAGATAAGATAGTCACTTCAACATATGGTGCTGGAACAACTGGAAGTCCATATGCAGCAGAATGAAACTAAACCCCTATCTCTCACCCTGCACAAAAATCAAATCACAGTGGATCAAGCACCTTGAAATAAGTACAGAGAGCCTGCATCTTATAGAAGAAAAAATAGGTCCAAATCTTCAACATGTTGGCTTAGAATCAGACTTTCTTAACAGGACTCCCATAAGATAAGAAATATAAGCAAATATCAATAACTGGAATAGATTCAAACTAAATAGCTTTCTCTCAGCAAAGAAAACTATCAGCAATGCGAAGGGAGAGCCTAAAGAGTGGGAGAAAATCTTTTCCACTCATACTTCAGATAGACCACTAATTTCCAGAATATATAAAGATCTCAAAAAACTTTACACAAAGAATACAAAAATCCCAATCAACAAATGGGCTAAGGAAATGAACAGACACTTCACAGAAGATCTACAAGCAATCAACAAACATATGAAAAAATGTTCAACATCTTTAGAATTAAGAGAAATGCAAATTAAAAGGGCCCCAAGATTCCATCTCACCCCAATTAGAATGGGGATTATCAAGAATACAAGCAACAATAGGTGTTGGAGAGGATATGTTAGGAAAATGTACACTCATACATAACTGGTGGGGTTGCAAATGACTGCAGCCACTCTGGAAAGCAGTGTGAAAATTTCTTAGAAAATTTGGAATGGACCTACCATTTGACCCAGCTATCCCACTCCTGGGCCTATACCCAAAGGACTTAAAATCGGCATACTAGAGATACAGTCACATCAGTGTTCATAGCTACTCAACTCACAATAGCCAGTTAGTGGAACCAACCTAGATGCCTCTCAGTTGATGAATGGATAAAGAAAGTGTGTTATATATATATATATATATATATATATATATATATATATATATATATATATATATATACACACACACAATGGAATATTACTAAGCCATAAAGAATAATAAAATTATGGCATTTGCAGGCAAATGGATGAAATTGGAGGATATCTTGCTAAGTGAGATAATCCAATCTCAAATAAACAAAGGACAAATAATCTCACTGATAAGTGGATGATGATACATTATATGGGGTGGGACGGGGGTGAGAATGGAGGAAGTAGTGACTGTATAGAGTGAAAATAGGGGTGGGATGGGTAGGATGAAGGAAAAAATAACAGAATGAATCAAACATCATTACCCTGTGTAGATGTACGTTTACACAATGGTATGCCTTTACTTCATATACAAACAGAAACAACATGTATCCCACTTTTTTACAATAAAAATAAATTAAAAAAGAAAACATATGAAGAACGGCAAGTCAAAACAGATGTTCAATGACTTTAGCCCTGCTTTTATCTTAGATTATTATTTGTTCTTAGTTTGCTTATGGTAAGATATTTTCATGTGCTAAAATTTCTGCTTGGGATAGCAGAAAACTCATCTTGTAAATTTGTTCCAGATGTCAATTACTTAGGAGTGCTCTGGTCATAGGCAAGAGACCCAGACATGGGATTACTTAAATCTGTGGCCCATAACTACACTAGAGATGGCCAATGGGTAGAGATTTGCATAGTTCAGAGTCCTGGGTATACACTCATACCTTAGACTCAAAATGATGTTGAGCTGAATGGTTGGCCACCTTACCTGCAACTTGGTTCTTAAGTTATTTTATGATTTGAAGCTTTGACCTTCCTCATGTGTCCTTTCTAAATACTGTGTACATGATCATTTTCCATGGAAACCAGTAACCTGGGCATTGAGGGTGTTTTAATTCTAATGTACCTTATGAAACCTGTAAGGTTGGTCTTCAATCACTCTTAATAGGCCTGAAAATCAGTACAGTCAGGAAGTTCAATGCAATCATGCTCTGACTGACTAGTGATTTTGAGGGGAATACACACAGAAAGACACACACAGAAAAGCAGAACTATGAGACATTGGGTAGTTAGGAGAGACATGATACCTTTTATGTATATTATAATCCAGTGGAAAAAAATGTGTTGTTTTCTAGGAATCTTAAAAGCAGGAGTAAGGCATTTACAATTGAGGATCATTAGTGGCAGTGCTTTCCTAGCTGCCTTATAAACATGCCATTCTCCCTCTCCTCCTCAACAGTTTTTCCTTCAGGTAATGGGTTGCAGGATGCAAAATCATTCTAAGAGAACACAGCATCTTCAGTCTGTTGAGTGTGACTCATTGGCTGTTCAAGCCCTTATGTCCTTAGCTCCATCCCCCAGTCAGACCAAGGTCTCAGGAATCCGAAGGTTCATATTCAGATACTCAAGGTGAGAGGCTCAGGGCATATGGGGAGGGGCATAGGCTCAGGAAGCACTTACCATGGACATGGGGGCAGGACTTTGGGAAGGGATTTGGACACTAGTTTTTTAGTGTTTAATTCAAATCTGTAATTTATAGTTCCTAAAATGTTGATCTACAGTCCACTGTCCTCTTACACATGTACCAGTAAAAATGAAAGGTAGAGAGAATCACTGCCCTCCCCAAGAAGGGAACTGCACCTTTTCTAACATTCCTTGAAAATATACATTTGACAATCTACACACCTTTACATAAGTGGGAATACAATACATACCTGACTGATTCTGTTCTACTAGTGAATGTCCACAAACCTCTTATAGGCTTTCTTTTTTAAAAAAAAATTCTGCAAACTTTGTCCATAATTTTCTCACTTCTGTCCCAACACTTGGTACAGCACCACTTTCCCTTTGGTTTAGGATTGATTCCCAGGCAGAAGTGGAACCATCCAACAGGGCACTTGCTATTTTCACAATGTATCATTTCTCCATAGGCCACCTGATTCACAAATACTATGTAGGCTCATTTGAGCCACTGGAGAGGTTTGCAGGATTTGCTTTCTTCTCTGTTTTGGCCATGGAGCCTGTGGAATGCTTTCTTTTCTTCAAGGTCTTTACTTTGTTTTCTCTCTGAGGTCTGTGCTATTTTTTCCTTTGGTGTTCCTGGGGTGATGTCATCATGGTCATGATTATTATTAGATACATTCATCACTTGATTCACATTGTTGAGTAGCTGCTGGGTAAGCTTGTATTTTGGCTTTTCTGCCTGTGCAACTGTCTCATTCTTTGCCTTCTCTTGGCCAGCTTTGCAGCTGTTGCTAGTGGTATCCTTGATCTCCTGAGGTACCTCAAAGAGTTCCACGTGACTGTCCATTTGTCTGCTCCAGCTTTCCGCAAGCTCTACCATCTGACTCAGGATCTGAATTTTCTCATTGTCCAGCTCCTGGCTCCAAATCAGGGCTCTCTGGATGCAGCAGAGCCCTCAGCGTTTTGGGTAACATCTGCCTCTCTCTTCAACTTCTCATAATGCTCTTTCAATTCGTTCAGGATTTTTTTGATATTTCACATTCATCTCCTGTATCAGTAAAATGTTTTTCAGTAGGTCTAAAGGTAGAGACTTGATGGAGGCCAGGTGATCCTCCACATAGTTCACCAGGTGGATCTGCTTTCTTTTGGCAGGATTCAGCATGGTTTAGCTAGGGGCGCCCTCGGTACTCGGGGACGCTTTCCACTTCCTGCATCCCAACCCCTATAAATAGATCTGCAAAATGCAGAGCTCTTTCTCTGGCCCTGCCCTACCAGCAGCTGCATCAGCTAAGGCCTAGGGGGCCCAGTACACACTGGCAAGGGTCATAGAGGAGGGGGCTCCCAGAATGGACCCTGGCTGGCCAAGCGCCATGCGAGGTGGAGGAGGCTTGTACATGGATCCCCACTGATTGGGAATTGCAGAGGGTGGACCCCCACTGGCTGGGTTGTGCAGGTGGTGTGGAGGGTGCTGGATGGACCCCTGCTGACTGGACACAGTTCAGGTGTGGGCAGGCAGCTTCTAGGAGTGCACATCTGGAAAAGGTCAAGGGCCAAGGGCCAACTGCTGCCACACCAGGGGGAAAGGGAGCCCAGCCTGGAGGACAGCACAGCAATTGTTCCCTAAAGGGACACTTTAAAATGACCCCCTCGGGGGCAATCCAAGATGGGGTACTAGAGGGTTACTGCATCTCCAGTCACTCCAGAACCCAGGATTCAAGAAGGGGAGGCATTGAGAGACTCGGACTAAAACAGAGCCACAGGGTGAGTCTCCCCCACCCGGAGAAGCACTGCCCTGGTGGCAGGCCCAGATTTGGGTGGCTTATTAGAGTAGGGTAGGGCAGCTAGAGTCTTCCCCCGGTGGCCCTGTGCACTCTGGTAATGGATTCCTCCCACAGGGCCATATTCTCCACCATCTCAGAGCAGGCCCCCCAGTGAGAGCCTTTCTGCACAGAACCAAGCTTCCAGTCTGTGAACCAGGGTGGTGAGTTCCTGCTCGCAGGTTGCTTCAGGGACCAGGATAGGGCAGCCAGGGACTTCACCAAGCAGCCCACAGCCTGGCCTAATCCAGCGGGAAGCACCTTTCCAGGCTAGCTTCTTTGAGCAGACGGCCCAGTGAGACCCTTTCCACACAGAACCAGCCACAAGTCCCCAAGCCAGCAGTCACCTCCTGCCCACAAGCAGCCTGTGGGACCAGGGCAAGGCAGCCAGAGACCTCTCCAGGCGGACCTGCCCCCCACACACCTGGCCAAAGGATTTTTCCACGGGGCAATCCAAGATGGCAGACTAGAGGGTTACTGCCTCTCCAGTCGCTCCAGAACCCAGGATTCAAGAAAGGGAGGCATTGAGAGACTGGGACTATAATAGAGCCACGGGGTGAGTCTCCCCCACCCGGTGAAGTGCTGCCTGGGTGGCAGGCCTGAATTCGGGTGGCTTATTAGAGTAGGACATAGCAGCTAGAGTTTTCCCCAGGCAGCCCTGTGCACTCCAGCGATGGGCTTCTCCCACAGGGACAGATTCTCCAGCATCCTGGAGCAGGCCCCCCAGTGAGAGCCTTTCTGCACAGAACCAAGCTTCAAGTCCTTGAACCAGGGCGGCGAGTTCCTGCCCACAGGTTGCTTCAAGGACCAGGACAGGGCAGCCAGGGACTTCCCCAAGCAGCCCACAGCACAGCCCCCTCTGGAGGGAAGTGCCTTTCCAGATTAGCTTCTCGGAACAGACCCCCCAGTAAGAGCCTTTCCACACAGAGCCAGTTCCAAGTCCTGGAACCAGTAGCAGGCTAGGTGCAGATTTCCTTGGAAGCACCGCATTATCAACTTACTCCAAGACTTCAGGCTGCTGGAGGCAAGAAGGTGATGCACTGGGAATCTACAGGGACACTATAAGCCAATAGAAGAATTCTGCAATATCACAAAGTCCTACTGTCATCTGACCAATATGAGATAACAAGGGAAGAAAATGTCCCAAGCAAACCTAGATACTATATCAATAAAATCCAATGACAGCACAGCAGAAGAAATGTCAGAAAGGGAGTTCAGAATGTACATAATTAAAACAACCAGGGAAGAAAACAAAGAGATGAAAGAACAAATGCAGGCATTGAAGGAGGAGATGAAAGAGCAAAAGCAGGCATTAAATGATCACACCAATCAACAGTTAAAGGAGCAAATATGGGAAGCAAAAGATCATTTCAATAAAGAGTTAGAGATATTGAAAAAAACCAAACAAAAATCCTTGAAATGAAAGAAACAATAAACCAAGTTAAAAACTTCATAGAAAGCATAATCAATACGATAGAGCACCTGGAAGACAGAACCTCAGATATTGAAGAAAAAATATTTAATCTTGAAAACAAAGTTGACCAAACAGAAAAGATGGTAAGAAATCATGAACAGAATCTACAAGAATTATGGGATATCATGAAAAGCCCAAATTTAAGAATTACTGGGATTGAGGAAGGCTTAGAGAATCAAACCAAAGGAATAAACAATCTATTCAATGAAACAATATCAGAAAATTTCCCAAAATTGAAGAATGAAATGGAAAACAAAGTACAAGAGGCTTATAGGACTCCAAATACACAAGATTACAACAGACCCACACCAAGGCGCATTATTATGAAAATACCTAACATACAAAATAAAGACAGAATTTTAAAAGCTGCGAGAAAAAAGAATCAAATTATATTTAGGGGGAAACCAATAAGAATATCAGCCGATTTTTCAATCCAGACCCAAAAAGCTAGAACAGCCTGGAAAAACATATACCAAGCCCAGAAAGAAAATGGATACCAACCAAGAATCTTATACTCAGCAATACTTACTTTCAGATTTGACGATGAATTAAGATCTTTCCATATAAAACAAAAGCTAAAGGAATTTACAAAAAGAAAGCAAGCTTTGCAGAACATTCTCAGCAAAATATTCCATGAGGAAGAGATGAAAAACAACGATGCAAATCAGCAATGGGAGGAACTAGCCTAAAGGAATAGCCAAATAAAGGGGAAACCAAATCATGTCAAAAAACAAAAATGAGTCAAATGGCTAAGAATACATATCATATCACAATAATTACCCTGAATGTTAATGGCCTGAACTCATCTATCAAAAGACATAGCCTGACAGAATGGATTAAAAAGAAAAATCTAACAGTTTGCTGCCTGCAAGAGACTCATCTCATAGAAAGAGATACCCATAGATTAAAGGTGAAAGGACAGGAAAAAACACACCATGCACACGGACACAGCAAAAAAGCTAGAGTATCCATCCTCATTTCAGATAATGTGGACTTCAAGCCAAAACTAGTCAGAAAGGATAAAGGAGGACATTACATACTGCTTAAGGGAAGCATAAATCAGCAAGACATTACAATCATAAATATCTATGCCCGAACATTGGCTCATCCATGTACCTCAAACAAATCCTTCTCAATACCAGAAATCAAATAGACCACAACACAATAATACTAGATGATTTTAACACACCTGTCTCACCAATGGATAGATCGTCCAAACAAAAATTGAATAAAGAAACCATAGATCTCAATAACATAATGAACAATTAAGACTTAACCGACATATATAGAATATACCATCCAAACAAGAACAAATACACTTTCTTCTCAGAAGCACATGGATCCTTCTCTAAATTAGACCATGTCTTATGCCACAAAGCTACTGTTAATAAATACAAGAAAATAGAGATACTACCTTGTACTCTATCAGATCATAATGGATTGAAATTAGAAATAAATGACAGAATAAAAAACAGAAACTTCTCCAAAACCTGGAGATTAAATAATACACTATCATATGATGAATGGATAACAGAAGACATCAGGAGGGAAATAAAAAAATTCTTAGAAGTAAATGAGAACAAAGACTCATCATATCAAAATCTCTGAGACATTATGAAAGCAGTACTTAGAGGAAGATTTATTTCATGGGGTACATTCAACAAAAGAAGTAGAAATCAGCAAATAAACGACTAAACACTACAGCTCAAAGCCCTAGAAAAAGAAGAGCAGTCCAACACCAAAAGTGGTACAAGACAGGAAATAGTTAAAATCAGAGCCAAAATCAATGAAATTGAAACAAAAGAAACAATGGGAAAAATTAACAAATTAAATAGTTGGTTCTTTGAAAAAATAAACAAAATTGATAAACCCTTAGCCACACTAACAAAGAGAAAGAGGGCAAAAAGTCAAATTAGTAAAATTTGGAATGAACAAGGAAATATCACAACAGACACGAGTGAAATACAAAACATAATTAGAAGCTATTTTGAAAATCTATACTCCAAAAAAACAGAAAACCTAGAAGACATCAACAAGTTTCTAGAGACATATAAATTACCTAAACAGAACGAGGAGGACATACACAACTTAAATAAATGAATTTCAAACAATGAAATAGAAGAGGTCATCAAAAGCCTACCAAGAAAGAAGAGTCTGGGACCAGATGGGTTCTCAGCCGAGTTCTACAAAACCTTTAATAAAGAGGTCACTCCAATAATTCTCAAAGTATTCCATAAAATAGAAGAGGAGGGAACCCTCCCAAACTCATTCTATGAAGCCAATATCACCTTGATACCTAAACCAGTCAGAGACACATCACGGAAAGAAAATTTCAGACCAATATCCTTAATGAACATCGATGCAAAAATTCTCAACAAAATTTTAGCAAATCGCATACAAAATATATTAAAAAATAGTGCACCACGATCAATTGGGTTTTATCCCAGGGACACAAGGTTGGATCAACATCAGGAAATCAACAAATGTCATTCACCATATCAACAGAATAAAAGTTAAGAATCACAAGATTATTTTAATAGATGCAGAAAAAGCATTTGGTAAAATACAGCACGACTTCATGCTCAAAACACTAGAGAAAATTGGAGTAGTGGGAACATTCCTTAACATTGTAAAGGCCATGTGTGCTAAGCTCATGGCCAATATTATTCCAAATTGTGAACAACTGAAAGCATTTCCCCTAAAAAGTGGAACAAGACAGGGATGCCCTCTTTCACCATTACTGTTCAATATTGTTCTTGAGACTCTAGCCAGAACAATTAGAAAACCCAAAGAAATTAAAGGGATACGAATTGGAAAAGAGGAACTCAACCCATCCCTGTTCGCTGATGACATGATTATATATTTAGAGGAACCAGGAAATTTCACCAGAAAACTCATAGAACTCAGAAGTGAATTCAGTAAAGTAGCAGGTTAAAAGATCAATGCTCATAAATCCAATGCATTTTTATACATAAGTGATGAATCTTCAGAAAGAGAAATTAGGAAAACTACCCCATTCACAATAGCATCGAAAAAAATAAAATACTTGGGAATCAATCTTATAAAAGAGGTGAAAGACCTCTACAATGAGAACTATAGAACACTAAAGAAAGAAATTAAAGAAAAACATAGAAGATGGAAATATCTCCCATGTTCTTGAATAGGGAGAATTAATATTGTCAAAATGGTCATACTACCAAAAGTGCTATACAGATTCAATGCAATTCCAATTAAAATCCCAATGGTGTACCTTACAGAAATAGAGCAAGCAATTTTATGAAATTCATCTGGAAGAATAAGAAACCCAGAATAGCTAAAGCAATCCTCAGTAGAAAGGGCGAAGCAGGGGATATCACAATACCAGATCTTCAACTCTGTTAGAAAGCAATAGTAACAAAAACGGCATGGTATTGGTATGAAAATAGACAGGTAGATCAATGGTACAGAATAGAGAACATGGACACAAACCCAAATAAATACAATTTTCTCATTCTAGACAAAGGTGCCAAAAATATGGAATGGAGAAAAGATAGCCTCTTTAACAAATGGTGCGGGAAAATTGGAAATCCATATGAACACAACGGAACCAAATCCCTATCTCTCACCTTGCACAAAACTCAACTCAAAATGGATAAAGGACCTGGACATCAGACCAGAGACCCTGCATCTTATAGAAGAAAAAGTAGGTCCAAACCTTCAACTTGTTGGCTTAGGATCAGACTTTCTTTACAGGACTCCCATAGCACAAGAAATAAAAGCTAGAATCAACCACTGGGTAGATTTAAACTCAAAAGCTTTCTCTCAGCAAAGGAAACTATCAATAATGTGAAGAGAGAGCCTACAGAGTGGGAGAATATCTTTGCCACTCATACTTCAGATAGAGAGCTAATTCCCAGAATCTATAAAGAACTCAAAAAACTCCACACCAAGAATACAAATAACCCAATCAACAAATGGGCTAAGGAAATGAACAGACACTTCACAGAAGAAGATGCACAAGCAATCAACAGATATATGAAAAAACGTTCAACATCTCTAGTAACAAGAGAAATGCAAATCAAAACTACCCAAACATTTCATCTCACCCTAATTTGAATAGCGATTATCAAGAACACAAGCATCAATAGGTGTTGGCGAGGATGTGGGGAAAAAGGTACACTCATACATTGCTGGTGGGGTTGCAAATTAGTGCAGCCATTCTGGAAAGCAGTTTGGAGATTCCTCAGAAAGCTTGGAATGGAACCACTATTTGACCCAGCTATCCCACTCCTTGGCCTATACCCAAAGGACTTAAAATCAGCATACTACAGAGATACAGCCACATCAATGTTCATAGCTGCTCAATTCAGTATAGCCATATTGTGGAACCAACCTAGGTGCCCTTCAGTTGATGAATGGATGAAGAAACTGTGGCATATATATACAGTGGAATATTACTCCACCATGAAGAATGATAAAATTATGGCATTTGCAGGCAAATGGATGAAATTGGAGGATATCATGCTAAGTGAGATGTGCCAATCTCAAAAAACTAAATGACGAATGATCTCACTGATAAGTGGATGAGGACATATAAAGGGGGGTAGGAGGGATTAGCGTTAGGATTAGGGTTAGGTTTAGGGTTAGGGATAAGGAGTATGGTAAGAATGGAGGAAGGAAGGACTTGTATAGAGTGAAAAGAGGGGTGGGAGGGTTGGCAGGGAAGGAAAAATTAACAGAATGAATCAAACAAGATTTCCCTATGTAAATTTATGATTTTAATTAAAATATATAAATAAATAAATAAATAAAAAGTAAAATGACCCCCTCATGGGGAGGCCCTGAACACTTTAAACCCTTCAGCATGGACCCTCCAAAATAGCCTCTTGAAAGTCTCCCTGTGAGGCATCGTCCCTGACCCAGTAAAGCAGAGTGAAAACGCCCAGCACGGGGAGGCCCCATCCCTGGGGCATGTTGGGGATGTTGAGGTGCCTGCCTCCCCAGTCCTCCACAGTGATTCACCCTGGTTCGTGCTACTCTCGTGTGCTCCCTTGTGCCCTGATGTAGGCAGGAGGGCACAAGTCAGGGATTTGCTCTCCTGGGATCTCTTCCAATGGATGCTTCTGGGCCCCAGAGCAGGCCTTGTGTGGATTGGGGCCCTAGAGGTGGAGTCAATGGTGGGTGGAGTCATGTGGGGTCATGCCCAAGACACCATGGCTTTCTGCGCATGCCCACCTCTCAGGCAGTGTGGGGCGGGATAGGCAGCCACTTGGTTCAGGTCTAGGCCGGCACACTCTGTGGACATTGGCGCTGTGGTGGTGTTGGTGTTGTGTCAACTGGAGCATTGGTGTCTATCTGCTTCAGAGCTGGCGGGGACCCAATGCCAATGTCCCAATATGAACCCAATTGGACCACAGGCTGGACCAATTATCGCCTTCAGTTGAGGCCAGTGCCCTGCCCTCAGGGAAGGCTACTGTCCTAGGGGCTCTCAGATTGGTGTGTCTGGGGCAGCAGGAGCACTACAATCACACCCCAGTTGTCTGGGCCTGGAGGTTGGGGATCAGGGCAGGGAGGTCTCAGGTACTGGGCACAGCTGGTTGGGAGGTCAAGTACTTCAGATGCTTGGCAGGTGCTGTGCCCAGGTCTGGGCTGGACAAAGGGAGGCCAGGGACTGGGTGAAGGCCAGGATCTGAGTGCTTGACTGGTCCTGTGTCTGGAGCCTGGGGTGGGGACCGTGATACCATTTACCCATGTTGAGTTCTGCTTCCTCAAATGTTGAAGCTTGAACATTAGAGAAGAACATCAAGGGAAGAATATTAATCAGGTTTTGTTTGAATGTAATAATGCAGACTTCTCCTGGAAGGGAGAAGAGGGCCATGGCTGATGTTCTAGAATCCCAAGAAGTGAGCATGCCCTACATCTTTTACAGGTTAAGGTCTCTTTTTGTTCTCCAGTTCTCTCCCCCCTTACCTTTCATTCCTGCCTACTTTACAGGGCTCAGTTTTGAAGGTGAGATGTAAAAAGTCAGAAATGGAGGTTGCAGGGGGAGGGCCAAAGTGATTCATCCAGGCAAGGGCCCAGGATATTAATTAGAAGTTCCTTGCCTGAAGTCCTTGATAAGGGCAGGTAAATTTGGTGATCAATGTGCTTTGGAGATCCTTGACATTCCATTCTCCCAGGGGCAGTATCCAACTTCCAGAGGCAGATGGCTCTCATGGCCTCCATTTCTTTCATTTGACCCAATCCCCTATTTCTACACTAACTGCCTGTCCCTAAGTCTGGCTTTAACTGGAGACACTCAACACTGTTGTGGCAGACTCCTGCAGCTCAGCTTTTTCAGATCTTCCAGTGACTTTCTCATTTGGGTTTGTTTTTGTTTTTAATGTGTTTTTAGCTGTTGATGCACCTTTGTTTTATTAACAAGTTTATTTCTATGCTGAGAATCCAACCCAGGGCCTCACACATGCTAGGCAATGACTCTACCACTAAGCCACTTCCAAGACCTACTCTTTAGGTTTTGAAGGAAAAGATCCAAACTACCTAGGGCTCTGGATGCCTGAGACTGTGGAGGGACTCAAGACATGAGAGCAGGAACTGACATTTTCTTCCTTTTTCTGATTGTGTGAGTGAGTGAAATTCTGTTGGTGGTCAGTGCTATGCCTGTCCTATTCTTGGGATGCTTTAAACACCATCTTAGGAGGACCCAGGAGTAGAACTTATGATTTTTCTTTCAGTTATCACTTGTTTCCTGTTTTCATTTTTGAGAAATCATAACTATGTTTTGAACAAATCAGAAGAATTTGGGGAAGGGAGGAGAACATTTTTATTTTATTCATTTTATTTTATTTTATTTTATTTTTTATTTTTGCGGTACTGGGGATCAAACTCAGGGACTTGTGCTTGCAACGCAAGCACTCTTCTGAGTGAGCTATCTCCCCAGCCCTTAGGAGTACATTTTTAAGAATAGATTTTTTTCTACCTAATTTCAAAGTACCATTTGTTCTTTAAGAAAAAATGAAACTGCCAAAAAAGGAATCACCTGCCTCTCCCCTTCCCCCCAGCCTGTGATATTTCCTTTCTTAATGGGTAACCAGACTTGAAGTGTATATAATCATTCAGTCTCTTTTTCATGTATAGTATATTGTTTTATTGGCCAATAATACATCACAAATATCCCTCAATTTTATTAACATGCCTCATTCTCTTTAAAAGCTGCACAATTGTGTAGTTATTTTTTTTATTGCTGAACATGGTTTACAAATTTTCAATTATCAGTTGCTTTTAAAAGACCAGTATTTTGAAACATAACATAGTGAACCTTCAGAAAGTCCAAGGCCAGATGTGATACTTTTATATGAAACAGCCTGAATAATGTGTTTATACAAATCTTAATGTCTAGCTTATGTGTGGCTGAATTATTTCATAAAAATGGTTACTAAAGAGTTTACATTTTTTCTAAATAAATTTACCATATGGTCAGATGAAAACATTTATTTCCTTGAATATAAAGTGGCCAATTTGTGAAAGAAAGGTAAAGCAGAAAACCAGAGCTTTTATCAGAGAGTGGAGTGGGAGAATCACTTGGTTTAAATATTTTGAAAAGTAACCATAGGGAGTTAAGCAGAAGTGGAATGATGTTACTATACTGCTTACAATTAATACAGAAAACAAATCCCTGTTGAATTCTGTATTTTGTGTACAGAGAGCTGGAGTCTTCATTGGTTTAATCACTATACTGTGCCTTCTAAAGATGTACTGTTGTTTTTATCTTGGTGCTAGTTTCCTGAAATTTCAAGGGAAACAGAACTGAGAAAATCATAAGCAGTCTGCTTCTAAGCATAAGCATGTAGTCTGAGATCTTAGGCTAAATTGTGTAGTATTTTATGTGGGAACTGTTCTTGAAAAGATTCACAAACATCCGTAGCATTTTAGTTCTTGTTCTTGATAATAGTAGCTTTCCCATAACACCAAAACTGTAGATTAATAAATAGGCTTTGAGAGATTAAATTGTTCAAGGTTCCACTGCTTTATTAAATATGATATCTGCATATACCCATGTGTACTTAATCCAAGAACTTGAATTGCTTTTCCTTGCTCTTCTTTTTTGGAAGATGTGACAATTTATACAAATTGACATACAGAACAGCTCATCTTAGTTTTTTTCTTTAAAATGGCAAAATAGTGATGCAAATAATAATGTACACTGAAAATTATCTAAATGATAAAAAGCCAGAAACTAAAATAGTATCTTTTTATATGAAGTTTCTGGTAATGTATTATTAAAATATTAAACTTGTTTTTATGTTCTTAACCAAAAAGGTGACAGATTGTGTTGCTTTAGTCACCATTCTATGTTATGGTAAATTTAAAATTGTAGCTTTCACAGCTGTTTTTTACAAATTTGGATAATATCATTAAGCATTATTTTAATGGATTCAGTTGAACTTATAATACACTAGTATGTTCAAAAGAACACAAGGAGGACCCTTAAAAGTACAGAAAGATTGAAATTGCTTATTTAATTTTTGGTCTTTTAACAGTCTCTTAAAATGCATCAATAATATGTGTTATGATATAGTATTTTAATTTGTTTTAGGTCTTTAGCAGATGTGACAATTTTGTAGTATAAAAAAGTAAGAAAAATACTGAAGTTAATATAGTATGACCAATATGTATTTGAGAAGAAACGTAGACAGTAAAAGATTTAAGCTTTTATTTGCAGTTCATGATGACAATTAATCATATCTAAGTAGCATATCTGCTACTGATTATCTCTTAGCTTATTTTGGTTTTTAGTGGGTTTTACACTGGTTTCAGGCATAGCAAAATCTCTATACAGTATATTAAGACTGCTGACTTTTAGATCTGAATGGGGATAAACCTGGGGAAATATTGCTTTTTTGTGTATTTACAAAAATTAAGAGCTATCTTATTGCTGATGGAAAGGAATTGAAAGTTTATTTTCCAGTTTGACTGCAATATCCTTTTGGAGACATGTATTCATGAGTAGTCTGAATCAAATTGACTATTTTTTGTCCTATGAATTTAAAAAAAAATCATCAGTGTTGATCTCCAGAGTTTAAAATCTACTGGGAAATTTTTTCTTTTTTAGAGAAGTGAACACAAAATTTATTAAGTCCCTAATGCACAGTACTAGACTCTCATTTAAAAACTAATTTGTATTAAGTAGCTATTGTGCAATGACATAATGAATCTGTTCCTTGATAGTTCTGTTTCTGTTAAGTTAAAAAAAAAAAAAAAACAGAAAGTGTGGTAGAAGAGGGAGGGCCTGAGAATTGGCTGTCAGAGAATGGGAAAGTGGTTTCTACCAAGAGGAGTAATAGGTAGAATCAGATGTGCCAATGGATGTCAAGAAACAGGACAACCTTCTTGAGTTAGAGTTCCTTGAGCTTCTAGATACTGAAAAGATAGGAAATTAAAATCATTATCATGTATTAATACTGTTCTTATGGGGAATGACTTTGAATAAGTAACACTTCTGTAACTTGCAAGCTCCTATAAGCATCCTGTGATAATCATATTCCAATAGGTCAGTTCATTTTGTAATCTGAAGTGATAATGAGCATTGAAGAGCTGTGGAGTGTGCAGTGCTGTGAAGTAATACCTTCTCCATGCCTTCTAGATGCCAGCACCTCCACACTGTCCTCCTGGAGCCTTTGCTCATGTTCTTTCTCCTGCCAAATTTTACCTGTTACCTAGGGTATGTTCTCATCTTTCTTTTTAGAGTTGAGTTTTCTTTTCTGGTAATTTCACAGCCCCATGGTGTGGGGGCACCTGACTCTCCTTGCAGTGTTTGACAGAGTTCCACTCAAGGATGATTGCAGAGACTCATCCTAAAAGGATTGTAGCCAGATGTATGCCTCCCTAGCTCGGATGTTATTCTGTGGAGTTTTCCTAATAATAGATTACTCACTTCAGTCTGGGGATCTTGCAAGAGGTGATGGGAATAATTCTACAAATTTCCAGAACAACATCACGGAGACAAAACACATGTTGAAACCCTGTGATGTTAACCTCACTACAGAAGAATGTTCTTATTATCTTAAAAATCAAACAATGCATTTACTGGCACAGCCAGAACCTGTTGGGGCACAGAAACTTATAGATAACAATGTTTCCCCAAGTTCTAAACACAAAGCACCTCCTACTAGATATGGACTAGCTTATTTTATCTATGGCAAGCCCTGATACCCCCCTGAAGGCAAGCCCTTAGAGAAGGTAGATATAGATCTCCCCCTGTCTCCTACAGGGTGGTTTTATCCAGATGATGGTTGTGCTTATGTGTGGTGGTAAGGTAAAAAAAATAAGGTTTCACAACATTCCTTCCTTCCTATAAAGAATAGGTCACCCCTATAATAAACATTGGTACACAATGCCCTGTTCTGGGAAAAAAAGCTACATAAGACAATGTAATTTATTCAGTAAAAAAACTTGGCCATGAGAACCACTGCGACCACTGCCCTCCTGTAGCCCTTAACTCAGCTATTTAGATATTAACCAGATGGACCTAGTAGAGATGGTCACATGACATTATTTGTTTATCCCTTTACCGCAAAATAGTAAGAATAGTCTTAGGTCATATAGAGTTTAGATATTAAGGAAATAAACATTGTATTAGCTCATCGGCATAGTTAGATATTCTTAAAATAATTGTGATTAAGTAAGGATAATCCGCAAGGTTACTGTTTTCTCATAATCTTTTGGTAAAAACAATTTCTGCCTGTGCTTTGGAAACTTCTTTGATTTTATTAATCATAAGCCTGTCATCATAGCCTGAAGAAAAATATATATAAACCCAGCCTTCCCCAGAGTAAAGTGGGATTGATTGCACCAGAACTAATGTCTGTGTCTTTCATTCTCCATCCATGGCCGACGTTGTCTCCCGCATCCCATTTACCAGTGTGGAACTCATGAACTCCTGCTAGGGCTGGACCCTGGCACCATGGTTCCAGCTGTCCCCCTTGTCCCACTTGCTAAGGCTCCCTATTCTACACAACTAGTCTCATTTTCTTACCTTTCTTTTTTTTTAATATTCTCCTTGATAAACACTGACTGGCAGTCATATTATTTTGAATTAGTAGCTTTGCAAATTTTTTCTCTTTTCTCTAATTTCCTCAATTATAGTAATGAACTTGATATTTTCTTAGTCATCCAAGCTTAAAATCAAAGGTCATCTTTTTTTATTCTGCATTTTTATTTGTGTATTATTGTTACATATGATGGTGGGATTTGTTGTTACTCAAAAGGTCACCTTGGATTTTTCACTCTCTCCTAAAAAATATGCTGTTGCATCTTATTGCATTGTGCTTCCTGATTCTTCTTGCTTATTTCCATTTTTGCAGTCATCATATACAAATGAGAAATTCCTAATCCCCAGGATTTTGTCATTCCATTCATTGTGTATACTGCTATTAAAGAGTCCTACATGAGCCCTTGATCATCGTAGTCTCTGCCTCATGACAGAACAAAAATCTTGAAATAATTATTGTTTATTAATGTCAGTCATTATCTGAGTGCTTTATTCTCTTTTTGTCATCATAATTTATGTTGCAATTTGCTGTGATCCCCACTTTATTGGTGAAGAGGTGGATACTTCGTAAGCTCGACAGATTTGCTAAAGGTAGAAGAACTCAGAATTAAATTTTAAGCTTTTCTTCCTTGAAGGTCTGTGTTCTTTACCACTGTGCCTCTGCCTAAAGGCTACTCATCAACCCGGGGATGAAGTTGCAGTTTTTCAGCTTTATTTTTCTGTGTTAATTGGCCCCAGTTCACTCTCAAAATTTAATTATTTTTGTGATCAAACTTAGGTTTCCATATATGTCCTCAAAAGAATGTAAACTTTAAGTTTTACTTTCCTTTTTTGGCTTTTTTGTTAAATTGTTATTTATTAGAATTTTCTTACCTCTTTCTTCCATGTAAAAAGTTAGCTCATACATAGTCATGCCCCACTCCTCCCTTTCCTGTCTGTGTAGTAGAAAAGTCTACTTTTGTTCCTATTACTACTTGATCTTTGATAATTTCTATTCTTAATTTCATTTTGAGTGTTCTAACAGTTATAATTGGAGTTTAAGATTCTGGAAAGCAAAAACAGTATTTTATTTTTTCTGTATGTCTCAGTAGATGCTCAGGAAATATGAATAAATGGGTATGAAAATGATTACTGCTAAAGTAACCCTTTCTTCGGCATTTAAGTACTGTTTGACGTTAGCTGCTTGATGTCTCCCTCTCTCTGTCTTTTACTTACTTGACACTCATCCCCCACCACAAGTTTATCGGAGTTTTGTGTCTGTAGCAACCATGTTTTCTTTTCGTGGACTGCTGTATGAGTTCTTTATTTTTCAGATTGATGAGTAATTAGTATCAATTATTTATTTAAAGAATCAGTGTATGCATGTAATTTCTTGGAATTACATATAAAAATGCTTAAAAGTAACAGTTTGCATTTGATGTATTTTCCATGTTCTTGAGTTGAGCAAGCTTCCTAATGAACTACAATATTCTAATAAGTTGACTTCACAATTTCTTTTGTGTTTATATAGATATGAAAGATGGAATACAACTATTTACTGTGCTCTTTTATTCCTTTTGGTGATATCAGGAAGGTCCAACAAAGATTATACATCACTTTTAGATTCTTGAAGAATTCATATAAAATTTTAGATTTATTTTGGTTGTCTATCATTGTTAATGGCTACCATGCAAAAGTTAGTTTTTTCTCTTACTTGCCTTTGCAGTCAATATTGTGTTAATTTAGATTCTTAATTCTTACTTTGGTATTAAAAATATACTGCTTTTAAGGATCATAATCTTAGTATAGTGTGGTGATTGTGATGGGGGAGATGTTTGCTTTTTGGAATGCATGACAGTAGAGTGAGGTTGTGAGGCTAATCAGTTGGTCACTCTCCCTGCCCTCAACTTTATAAAGGTAATCACAAACCCTACGTTTAGGTTTTAAGCACATTTCAATTATTCATTGATTTAAATAAGAGATGAAATAGTTACATGGTTCAAATTTTAAGTGGTACAAAAATATATAGTTTGAAGATGTTTCTTCCTTTATCTCCTAATTTTTCTACTGGGAGGTAGCCACTCATCTCTGAAATAATCTAATAGAAACTATCACTTTATATACATACAAGTGAATGTAAATTAATTTTCTTTTCATGTAGGTAGAGATGAGGCATAATGCAGATTTTCACTTGCATTTTAACCTGAATTCATGTCTCTTAAATTCCATATCAATATATAAAGAATCACTCCATTATTTTAAAAATACTTGAAGCCTCAAAGTATGCTATATATAACTACAGTTTTAGATTGTGTGTTTTATTTAACAATATTTTCTACTAATGGACATTTTTGTTGGTTCTGTTTTTTACTATGATAGCTATTGAGGCAATGCACTGAAGGAAAATAATAAAAATTTTAAAAATAGGTAATCCTTCCCTGTAGGGGAGAATAAAGTTTGAACTAAAATTATGTAGGGGTGAAATGTATGATTTTTAAAGTTTATTCAAAGAATTCAAATCTTAAGACTATATAGCTCTCTACTGTTAGTATTTTAAAATTATTTTAAATAGACTTTATACTACAATCTTCTATAGTTAAAAAATAGTACAGCTGGGTAGAAGTGTGACTACACAAAAATATATGACATGATTTAATAGACTGATGGGGAAAACAGCAAAACCTATTTGTTCAGTTTTGTCATTTGTGTCTCTGTTACAGTCCTTCCACATTATTGGATAAGACCCCTTCTGGATTGAGGGTTTTACTCTCTTTTATCAGAGAAGGTGGGACTGAGAATTTCTTTATGACCAGTCTTCACCCAGAATGGCAGAGGGAGGTTAAAGTAAAATATCTAGGTTGTTATGACTGACCTGGGGAGAGGAGCTTTTGTTTCTATTACCCACCTTGGAGAAGAGGAATTCTAGCTTCTGTGGCCTGTCTTGGGAATAAAAAAAGGAATAGGGGAAATAACTGAATTCAGAAAGAAAATTTGTTTTTGAGGCTAGCTGGTGACCTCAAGTTCAAAGTGCTAATCATACAGAAGTACTATTCTTTGCAGTTGTTTGTTTTTTGAGCCACACTACCTGTTTGTTGGTTACCCTTTTTGTTTATGTGTGTGTTATTCTGAGAGAGAGGAGGGCTGAAGCTAATTGATGTCCTAGTGAGCTATATCCCTAGCCCCCTGATTTCAAATCATTTTTTTTTGAGACAGGGTCATACTAATTTGCTCAGGGTGGCCCTAAATTTGTCAATCTCCTGCTTCAGCCTCTGAGTAATAGGGATCATATGTCTGTGTTACTCCAATTGTCTTTTGGTTTCCTTTCTGACGTGAGGATTAGTGACCTGGATGGAGAGAAATATGGAAACATGCAAAGATACTTCTTAGAATCTGTTGATTGAAAAGTTGACAATGGTTATGGGTAGCAGCTTCCATGGTCAATTGTTTATGCCTCAAGTGTCATTTCTCCATGAATTAAGAAGTTCAGGACATTGAAATGAAAATGACCTGGGAGATAGTGTGTGAGACTATGACCTATGTTATTGTTTTGATATGGTTTGCTCCTCAGTTGTCCATGTGTTAGAAGCTTAGTCTGTTTGGGAAGATCTGTGAGGTGATAGTATGTTAAAGGGGTGGGGTGTAATTGAGGTTCTTAAGTCATATAGGGACTTGCCCTAGAAAGACACTGAGTGAGTTTTCATGTGACCCCTTGGTAAGATCTATAAAGGGTTAATCTTGAAATGCTTTCTTATTAGTGAGTGATTATAAAAGCCTTAGCCTGACCCCTCCCAACTCTTTGACTTCCTGGTTTTTGGGATGCAATTTCTTTCCCTAAATGGGTACTGCAATTTCCATCTGCCATGATGTGATGCAGCCAAGAAAGCCTTCACTATAAGTGAAATGATGCCAGTGCTGTGCAGTTGAATATCCAAAACTGTGGGCTAAATAAAGCTCTTTTTTTTATAGTTAGCCTATCCAAGGCATTTTGTTATGGCAATGAAAACCTGAGTAATTTTGCTTGTAATAGTGCATTTAACATGGAATACCTGTTTGGGGATAAGCTAAAATTCCCAAATATCATCTAGAAGAAAATGTCATGGCATCAAATGCAACATATTTAATTTTATATGGTCATTACCTTTTTTAAATATAAAATTATATGTTTAAGATGAGATTTAAACTACTAAAATAATTGAAGTTAATCAAATTTCTCCAGCAGGGCTTCCCATCCTTGTCTGTTCCTTATGGGTTGCCAGAGTAATGGTTTCTCAGTTTGGTACATGTCCTTACAGCTGTTTATATATAAACAAAAACAATATGTTTGCCTGGTCTTAAAAACTTCAGAATTCTCTTGAAAATAACGGATGGGAATGATAAAAATCAGAATCTTATTGACAAGAGTGATATAAAATGATGATGGGACAAAAGGTAAACTTGTTCTTTGACTCCTGATAATGGATACTATAAATAGAGTATTGCTTTGTCAACTGCAATAGCTACTTAGCTTCTGATAGATGGTTGATTAGGTTATGTATGACTGTCATTTTACAAAGCTGTGTATTTTTCAAAATAGTAATAGGGAATTTGAATGTTTTTTCTGATAGGACTCAAAAATTAGTTTTTAGGTATTTATGTACTATGATACTTCTTTTTAGAGTGGTATTTATATTCTGTCTAGAATTGATCCAGTGTGACTTAGATATTTTTTAAAGAGGTCTTGTTCTTACCCATTTATGAACCACTGTGATTCTCTTTTGATCTGTTAATTTGTAATAAATGTTGTACAACTAGGAAATGTAAGGTCATTTATTTGATTTTTGACTTTTCCCCTACAATCGCAGTAGGAATTCACTGTAGAAAGACTTTAAAGTATGAGGAAGAGACAGATTATCAGCAATGTTACCACCCAGTGGTGGTATATCCTTTAATTCTGTTTTAATAAAATCATCAACATGAAAAAAACTGGCTTTAAGTCCTGCTGCCATGTAACAAGTAGATTTAGTGATAGAACTATGAAAAATATGACTGATCAAATTTTGTAGGCCTAGGAACTTGCACAACTCAGGTTGTGATAAAGCCTTGACTTAAAATGTCAGGGAATTTCTGCACATAAATGAGTGATCACTTGGTGCTTAAACTGTAGGTTAAAGAAACCTCAGGTGGATCAGTTAGTGCATCTGTATAACTGCCTGTTGATAAATAGAGTAGAACTTTTGTTTTGATAGTGTCATTGTATATTGGTAGTCAATCATTAAAACACTAAGATTTGGGGGTATAACTGGTATAAAGTATTGCTTAGAATGGTCAAGGTCCTGAGTTCAATTCCAATACTGGAAAAACAAAAGCAAGGTCTTAAGTTAGTAGAAGAAAATATTTAGAAATGCCATAGCTTAAAAGAGTAGTACAAAACCGTCTTTTGTTTACAACGTTTAGAATGATTGCTTATTTTATTCTTGTGATACCTGAAAGTCATTTTACTCTGAACTCTCATGTTTTCATTCTTTGTCTTCTGATAACTAGAGTGGATTTTTAAAATCCTGTTTTATCTTCATACTCAAATACAAGAGTAAATTTTGGAACACATAAAGGAAGTCACTGCAAATCTGGTTTCAAGAAAAAGACTACAGGGTACATAGTGAGTTAAAATACATTATAAATCCCATCCTGAGAAGTTTTCTTTAAATACTCTAAAAATATTTTAATACAGTTGACTTTTCCCTTGAAATAGAGTGGTTTCAACTTTCTTCTTTCATGAACAAATGATAACTAGAAATGGATATAGGAAATTCTATATTCATTTATAACTGCATTATACTCTACTATACTATTATCTATTTCTGTATTATGGTTTTCATGCCATTGATTTGGCTTTCAAGGAAAAGAAGGGAACAAATAAGCATGGATTTATAATAGTTGAACAACCTCATTGTTTATGATGAGCAGTAAGTTTGGTTTTTCTTGACAGGGACTTATCATCACTGATTTTATTGTATCTGTATAGCACTTAATAAAATGAATGTCAGTCATACTGCTATCATAAGTCATATATTTATATACACATACATCTGGACATCTGGTACACAGCTCAGAAGGCACCATACATTTAGAATACTATGTAAATGGCATAGCCTCTATTGCTTCAGGAGAACTCCTGATATTTCTTAATGAGTTGTTTTAGTCAGCTTTTTCTGCTGTTGTGATCTTGCTTGTGGACAAGAACAAATTTAGAGGAGAAAAAGTTTATTGAACTCCTAACTTCAGAGTTCTCAGTCCACTGACGGCTGACTCTTTCTGTGGGTCCAATGTGAGGCAGGACCTCATGGCACAAGGACATGGAGGAGGAAAACAGCCAGAGCCCTACGCCAGGAAGCAGAGAGAGATCATTTCCCTCACAGCAGACAAGATATAGACCACAAAGTCAAGGCCAGGGACCTACTTCTAGCCATACATATCCTACCTTCCTACAGTACCACCCAGTTAGCCCTTATCAGGGGACTGACACACTGATCAAGTTAAGGATCTCATAACCCAGTCATTTTACCCCTAAACTTCCTTGCATGATTCATACATGAGCTTTAAGGGGGGACAGTTAATATCTAAACCATAGCAGTGATGCTTCCTGGATTTTCCAGGCAGTATGTTTAGACCCTTATATCTTTGGTGTTACAAGATTTTTATGTTTTTAAAGAGGCAGGTAAGTATTATTCTCATTTTATACATGATGGGCTACATGATCTCAGACACAAAATGACTGCATTTTTATGAATCTTTTCTGTTTTCTGTAAAATAATGATTATATTATACTTAGTGATCTACAGTGCTTATGGACATAGAGTTGGGTGTGAGATGCACCAAAACTTCAACTTGTTTTGGTTCCTTGTAGCTATAAAGGCTTGAAGAAGTTAATTTAATACCTTTTTTTAAAATTCCACCATTGAAAATAATACTGTGGACATAAATTTTTTTTGAAGATTTAAATGCATTAATGTACTGGAAACTTCCCAAAGCTTTATATACTGTTTTATAGTTGCTTTAATAATCAATAATAAAGGCAATGCTATTTTGTGTTGTTTTTTCAGAGATTATGGGATTACTTAGTTGGCAGCAGAAACTGAGGTACCTCACACAGCAGCCATATGTATTTAAGTAGAGGCCAGTGTGAACCAGTCATACCTCATTTATCAGTATTTTAAATGTTGAGTGGAAGGAGTTAAAAAATAAGAGAAAGAACCTCAAGTAACAAGGAAAATAATTGTTCCATAGTCCAGAACAGGCAGATCCAGAAAAGACTTCATACAGTATAGATACAAAAGTAGGAGTTTTTAAATCATCTGACCACACAAAGAAGAAATGAGAAATGACTAAAGTTTGAATTTTTAACTTGGAGTATTAATACTGTGTCTATGAACTCTGAGGTGTTCCTTCCTTTTTTGGTGGTGCTGGGGATTGAACCCATGGTGCCACTTACACCAGACAAGTGCTCTACCATTCAGCCCCAGCCCATGAGGTGTTCCTGACATCATTGCTACCATTCATAGTAACATCATTGCTACTGTTTATAGTATCTTTGAGCCACCAAGAAGTGTTTGAATTAGAGCCAATGTACTATAGAAAGACTTTGATTAGTTTGTTTTAGTCTTTGAAATTTGAACACCAGTTACCTGTCTATTCATTCCTTTCACTCTTTTTTTTTTTTTTTTTTTGAGGGGGTCATGCTGGGGATAGATCTCAGGGGTAATTAATTAGTGAGCCACATACCCAGCCTTATTTTGTATTTTTAAAAAGCAGGATATCACTGAGTTGCTTACTAGCACCTTACTTCTGCTGAGGGTACCTTTGAACTATGATCCTCCTTCGTCAGCCTCCAGAGTCACTGGAAATACAGGCATGTGCCACCATGCCCAGGTGTCCTTTTACTCTTCATTGTACTTGATTTTAAAAATACTAAATTTGAATATGTTTATTATTTAATTTGATTCAAAAAATTAAGGTAAGTCAATAGAAAGGGTTTTTGGTCTGTGGTGTGGTAAATGTTATGAATTCAGATCTCAATAAAGATGCTTGATTTTGGGACATTTTCTCATTATTATTTTAAAGTTTGTAAAGGTCAGTGTCTGCTTGTTTTCTAACCCTTTGTTGCCTTCTGTTAATAGGGAACATTATTAAAATCAGTCCTTCATCTAAATATTTGTGTGTGTGTATGTGTGTGTGTGTGTGTGTGTGTGTGTGTGTGTGTGTGTGTGTTCTAGTATATCTTCTCATTAAAGTGATACAAAAAAAAGCATTTACCTCCAGGGAGATTTCTTATTTTTAAAAGATGTTTCCTTTTGAGGCAAATTGGAATCTCAGTACATTTATATTTTCAGAATTTTGAATCTGCTACATATGTCCTAGTGCCTGCATACAGCTAAGAAAATATGTGGAAAACTGTCTTGTACAGGATCTTTACTCATGCAGTACTTAATTTTGGTAAAGACACTAAATAAACCCTTTTGGTATCTTTTCATTATTCAAAAAGTAATTTCAGTAATTAGAATGAGCCCTAAGCAGTTTCAAGCTTGAAGTTTATGTTTAGGAACAATTCCTTACAGTGCTCCAAGATATCAGAAATGCAAAATTTTTAAAATGGGAACAGTATGTTGTCGTGGCTTGACAATTATCATACAAAAAGGTGATGGTTTGTTGTGTTTCACATTGGTGCTTAAGTAAAATTGAGAGTCAGGGCTTTTATGTTTTTTTACAGTTTATCTCTGGTGTACTTGTTATGTCAGTTAGAGGACTTTAGTCCATTTTAAGAGTATGACCATGCATTATGTATAAGCAAAAATGAATTCCAGGTTTCATTAAGCAATAATAAAAGCATGTTTATTGCTACCCATGCTTGCAGGATCTTCAATTCTTCACCTGTATCCTGAATGAGAAATGAGAGACAGACGGATGAATTTTGTCAGTTAGTATACTTATTTAAGATGAATTATTTTTGTTTCCCCATGCAAAGCAGTGTTCCACTCAAGAGTAGAGGACAAATACAGTTTAGGTAGTCTGGTAGGTAAACAGTGCAGCTTCCTTCCCCCAATAGGTCCATGTCCTAATCCCCAAAAGTGAATGTGTGACCTTTTGACAAAAATAAATTAAGGATGCAGATGAAGTAGAGTTGCTAACCAGCTTACTGTAAGGTAGGAAGAGTATTGTGGATTATGCTGATGAGTCCAGTGTATCCTTGCACAGGTCCTTAAAAGTGGAAGTGGAAACAAAGTTTACAGAACCAGAGAGAGAGCAGAATGAGAACGACCCATTTCTACCTTTCTGTTGTTGGAGTTGGAGGAATACTGTGAGCCAGAGGAAGCAGTACCAGACATTGCAGTGCAAGGGAACAGTCTTCCCTGGAGCCTCCAGAAAGGAAGAGTCCTGCTGTGACATCCTTACATTTAGCAACTCAATGAGACCTGTATCAGACATCTGACCTCCATAACTGTAAGATAATATACTGTGGTTTTAAGCTAGCAATCATTTTGTTAAGTGATCAATAAAAGGAGCACAGATAAGGATGTTGAGACCATTTGGTTGTTTAGGTATCCAGTATCCTATTAAGGTGTGAGAGGTAGGATCATTTTGAAGTTTATTACAGTAATCTAGGAAAAAATGTTAAGGATACTGACAGAAAGGGATTTTCACAAAGCCCATTGAAAGTAACAAACGGTGGTTTGAAAGTTGAGAGAGGCTATGTTGAGTGTTTTGGTTTCAGATATACTAAATTTGCTTGTGTGTTTTAGTATTAGGGAATTGAACCCAGTGGAATTGTACCACCGAACTACATACTCAGCTATCTTTTTTTTTTTTTTTTAATTTTGAGACAGGGTCTGGCTCCACTGCCCACTGGCCTTAAATATGTGATCCTCCTGCCACAACCTCAGTAGCTGGGATAACAGACATGCACCACTAAGCCCAGAATCAGATACCCAATTTGACGTGATGGTGGGGACCTGCTTCCCTATGAAGTTAATTTAGAAACTTAATAAAACTTCACTGAACACACTAGACAACTTTGTGCTAAAAGAATAATATTTCAACCAGTAAAGCAGAAGATACACACATGGATACACACACCTGCCTTAAAATCTCAGAGGTAATATGTTAAGGGAGGAAAGGACAAAATTACCAGCCATGTAAATAGCTCTGTGGCAAATCAAAACTGGGGTTCTTATCAATTTCTTTCAAGTTTGGTCAAGAAAGAGTCTAGTACTTGAAGAATTATTGTATTCATTTTTCTCAGGAAGACTGTGTCTGAATTCTTCTAAGAACATAAAAATGCATTTTCATTCTAGGCTGAGGTGTGAGAAATGATGAGAATGTCATTGGGCAGCAGATATTATTAAACTTTTGGGCCTTTAAAAGTACTTTTGTTCTTCTACAACATTATCTTCCTTATCAACACCAAAATAAAGCACATTCTCTTGAATGACACAGGCTGATCTTTCTGACAGTTACCACTGTTCCATGGTGTTCATTGTGTTATATGTTATCACAGTAACAAAAATGTGTGCTTTATTTAGTGTTATTTACTGTTACTTTATTCCAAAATTGTTTTTTTCTTCTGAAAAAGTGATATAACAAATTAAATTAATCCCTTAATGCCTGCTTATATATTTGTTTTTCATCCTGTGCTCCTACAATCCTGGGATTACTTTTTTCCCTCAGAATTGTTTTTAATTATTTTATTGTCTTCAACTTGAAATATTACTGACAAGAAAAAAATAACCCTTACTAATTTTAGCCCTTAAATATATTTTTTTAAAAATTTCCCTGTCTTTTTGAATTTCTGTATTTAGCCTGCCTATTATGCCTATTTGATTAAGTTCAAGGAATTTGCTAATAGTTCTTTTTATCCTTTTCTATGTGTGTTAACAATTGTAGAGATCTATAGGGGAGAAAAAGGGATACCAGAAAGATCATATGATTCAGTTAACAAATTATTTAAGCTGCTTGCAGTAATTGAAATCCTTGAAGCATCCTCCTTTCTAAAACTTTGACTGTGGGATAAATTTCCATGTCAAGAACATAAAGATGGCAGTTTTGGTAATTGTTGCACTCAGTAGTGTTATTGGCATATGACGTCTTTGAGATCAGAATAGATGATTTTTTTAACAGAGGATACCTGTTGATAATTGTTTAAAATTTTTCCAAGAAACTAAGATAAACTCCCCTTTTCTCTCCAAAAGGAAGGGAGTATTTGTGCAATGTAGCAGTTAAAGTCAAATTCAAGGGAGCATGGATGCTTTGACTTAGCAAGTTTCATATTGTATTTTCAGATCATTTTATTGCCAACCACTGTCTTTCTGATGGTGTTCAGGATTCTGCTACTCTGGGTCCAGCGAGGAAAGGAAAGTCACACAGTAATGAGAACAGAGAATGTTTAATGTAAAGAATTAGTATCACAGGCTGTTTTCTAGTATGAAGTAAAGAGAGCTGTAAAAAATTATAGTAATTGATGCCAGTATACTCTGTGATTGTAGGGCTGTGATTGAGTAACCAAACAGCCCACACAAGGTTCAAGATGCAGGCCTCATCAGAGAGGGCTTGTCTATGACTACTGGACAGCAGAGAAAGCATGCCAATGGAATTTGCTAGAATGTCACCCTCTCTGGTACCAGGGGCACATGTTTGTAGAAGGTTTTTCAGCAGGACCTGTGTTCTACAGACTTGTAAGCTAAGAAGGGAGTGTGCATAAGAAGCTGTGGGATGTGGTGCAGAGCAGGAGACTGGTGCTGGAGACACCTGCAAGCAGTGCCCTGGAGAGAAGCAGAACTCTTCTCTCTTGCAGTGTTTCTGGTGCCATCTGCTGAACATTATCCATCAGTTGACATTTGCAGAGAAACAAGAATAGATTTTTTTGTACCTATTCCCTGGTTTAATCACGGCAGGAAATTGTGGTTCTAGGTTTTTCCTGAAGTACACGTTCATAGCATTTGCACCCTGTGCCATTCAGAAATGTAACCAGACAATTATGAGAGCACAGAACTGCATCAAAAGAGCATCAACTACCATGAGAGGTGGATAATAAGTGTCAACTGAATCTAACATGGAAAATGCAGTAGAAAGGCCCTGACAGGGAATTAAAGAATTCCTATACATAGGTTACTTTTCTGAAGAAATCTATTTTACTTGCAAGACACTAAATCTACAAGATAATGATTTTTAAATCATCGAAGTGCTTGGCAATGTGCCAGAGAATAATATGGTAAAAATCAAGCATGTATCCCTATTGAAAATTACTCAATTCACGTGAACACATTCTAATATACAATTCTAAAAACAGCATCAAAACACCATCAGACATGTCTCAAAATTGATTTTTGGATAGAAAACCAGAAACTGTATGTTGACAAACTAGAAAAAGAAAAAAGAAAGAAAAAAGTGAGAAGAAAAATGATGAGGACATGTGCATACGCATAAGAATCAAACAACCATTGGTTAAAAAAAAAACGTATAAATGGGTCAAAAGTATTATACATCAAAAAATTTAGCTACGTTAAAGAGTGCAAAATTGTAAAATCAATATTTTTTTAGTGAACTGTAAAATATAATGAAAATATTTAGAATGGTTTTTTTTTTTTTTTTATTGGGGGGGGTGCTGGGTATCGAATGCAAGGCTTTGTGCTTGCAAGGAAAGCACTCCACCAACTGAGCTATCTCTCCAGCCCCTAGAATGGGTTTGAAGTTAATGAATTTTAAAAATTCTAAAAAAACTCCAAGTTTGCCAAATATTTGTGGCAAAATCATATAACATTTCTTTTCCTTTTTAGTATACAACAAAGAACACATGACATTTAAATATCCAAGGACAGGTCTTTCAGTAGAATTTATTTATTTATTTATTTATTTTGCCTTTTCTTTTTTTTTCTTTTTTTTATTGTACACAAATGGGATACATGTTGTTTCTCTGTTTGTACATGTCGTAAAGGCATACCATTTGTGTAATCATAAATTTACATAGGATAATATTGTTTGATACATACTGTTATTTTTTCCCTTCCCCCACCCCTTCCACCTCTCTTTTCCCTCTATACAGTCCTTCCTTCCTCCATTCTTGCCACCCTCCTTAACCCTAACTCTAACCCTAACACTAACCCCACCCTCCCCCCATTATGTGTCCTCATCCACTTATTAGCGATATCATTCTACCTTTGGTTTTTTGAGATTGGCTTATCTCACTTACCATGATATTCTCCAATTTCATCCATTTGCCTGCAAATGCCATAATTTTATCATTCTTTATGGCTGAGTAATATTCCATTGTATATATATACCACAGTTTCTTTATCCATTCATCAATTGAAGGACATCTAGGTTGGTTCCACAATCTGCCTATTGTGAATTGAACAGCTATGAACACTGATGTGGCTGTATCCCTGTAGTATGCTGATTTTAAGTCCTTTGGGTAAGGCCAAGGAGTGGCATAGCTGGGTCAAATGGTGGTTCCATTCCAAGATTTCTAAGGAATCTCCACACTGCTTTCCAGAATGGCTGCACTAATTTGCAGCCCCACCACCAATGTATGAGTGTACCTTTTTCCCCACATCCTTGCCAACACCTGCTGTTGCTTGTATTCTTGATAATCGCCATTCTAATTGGGGTGAGATGGAATCATAGGGTGGTTTTGATTTGCACTTCTCTTATTACTAGAGATGTTGAACATTTTTCCATATGTTTGCTGATTGCTTGTAGATCTTCTTCTGTGAAGTGTCTATTCATTTCCTTAGCCCATTTGTAGATTGGATTATTTGCATTCTTGGTGTAGAGATTTTTGAGTTCTTTATAGATTCTGGAGAGTATGATTGGCAAAGATTTTCTCCCACTCTTTAGGATCTTTCTTTGCATTGATAATAGTTTCCTTTGCTGAGAGATAGCTTTTTAGATTGAATCTATCCCAGTTATTGATTCTTGCTTTTATTTCTTGTGCTATGGGAGTCCTGTTGAGAAAGTCTGGTCCTAAGAAGACATGTTGAAGATCTGGACCTACTTTTTCTTCTATAATCTGCAGGGTCTCTGGTCTGATTCCGAGGTCCTTAATCCATTTTGAGTTTAGTTTCATGCATGGTGAGAGATATGGATTTAGTTTCATTCTGTTGCATATGGATTTCCAATTTTCCCAGCACCATTTGTTGAAGAGGCAATCTTTTCTCCATTGCATATTTTTGGCCCCATTGTCTAGTATGAGAAAATTGTATTTATTTGGGTTTGTGTCTGTGTCCTCTATTCTGTACCATTGATCTACCTTTCTATTTTGGTACCAATACCATGCCGTTTTTGTTACTATTGCTTTGTAGTAGAGTTGAAGATCTGGTATTGTGATACCCCCTGTTTCACTCTTCCTGCTAAGGATTGCTTTAGCTATTCTGGGTTTCTTATTCTTCCAGATGAATTTCATAATTGCTTGCTCTATTTCTGTAAGGTACATCATTGAGATTTTAATTGGAATTGCATTGAATCTGTATAGCACTTTAGGTAGTATGGCCATTTTGACAATATTAATTCTTCCTATCCAAGAACATGGAAGATCTTTCCATCTTCTAAGGTTTTCTTTAATTTCTTTCTTTAGTGTTCTGTAGTTCTCATTGTAGAGGTCGTTCACCTCTTTTTTGAGAATGATTCCCAAGTATTTTTTTTTTGAGGCTATTGTGAATGAGGTAGTTTTCCTGCTTATTCTTTCCAAAGATTCATCATTTATATATAAAAATGCATTAGATTTATGTGCATTGATCTTATATCCCGCTACTTTACTATATTCACTTATGAGTTCTAAAAGGTTTCTGGTGGAATTTCCTGGTTCCTCTAAGTATATAATCATATCATCAGACAATAGGGATAGTTTGAGTTCTTCTTTTCCAATTTGTATCCATTTAATTTCTTTCATCTGTCTAATTGCTCTGGCTGGAGATTCAAGGATAATATTGAATAGAAGTGGTGAAAGAGGGCATCCCTGCCTTGTTCCATTTTTTAGGGGGAATGCTTTCAGTCTTTCACCATTTAGGATGATATTGGCCATGGGCTTAGCATAGATGGCCTTTACAATGTTAAGGAATGATTCCACTAACCCTTTTTTTTCTAGTGTTTTGAGCATGAAAGAAGCTATATTTTATAAATGCTTTCTCTGTGTCTATTGAAATAATCATGTGATTCTTGACTTTAAGTCTATTGATATGGTGAATTATGATTATTGATTTCCTGATGTTGAACCAACCTTGCATCCCTGGGATGAAACCCACTTGATCATGGTGCACTATTTTTTTAATATGTTTTTGTATGCGATTTGTTAAAATTTTTTGAGAATTTTTGGGTCAATGTTCATTAAACATATTGGTCTGAAATTTTCTTTCCTCGACGTGTCTCCAACTGGTTTAGGGATCAGGGTGATATTGACTTCATAGAATGAGTTTGGGAGGGTTCCCTCCACTTCTATATTGTGGAATACTTTGAGAAGTATTGGAATGAGCTCTTATTTAAAGGTCTTGTAGAACACGGCTGAGAACCCATCTGTTCCCTGACTTCTCTTTTTTGGTAGGCTTTTGATGACTTCTTCTATTTCATTATTTGAAATTGTTCTATTTAAATTGTGTATGTCCTCCTCGTTTAGTTTAGGAAATTCATATGTCCCTAGAAACCTGTTGATGTCTTCGAAATTATCAATTTTGTTTACTTTTTCCAAGAACCAACTCTTTATTTTGTCAATAGTTTGTATTGTTCCTTTTGTTTCAATTTCGTTGATTTCAGCTCTGATTTTAACAATTTCCTGTCTTCTACTACTTTTGGTGCTGGTCTGTTCTTCTTTTTCTTGGGCTTTGAGCTGTAGTGTTAGGTTGTTTATTTGTTGAGTTTTACTTCTTTTTTTAAATGCGCTCCATGAAATAAAATTTCCTCTAAGTACTGCTTTCATGGTGTCCCAGAGATTTTGATATGATGTTTCTTTGTTCTTATTTACCTCTAAGAATTTTTTAATTTCCTTCCTAATATCTTCTGTTATCCATTCATCATATAATAGCATATTTTTTAATCTCCAGGTGTTGGAATAGTTTCTCTTTTTTTACTCTTTCATTTATTTCTAACTTCAGTCCATTATGATCTGATAGAGTACAAGGTAGTGCCTCTTTCCTCTTGTATTTGCTAACATTAGCTTTGTGGCATAATATATGGTCTATTTTAGAGAAGGATCCATGTGCGGCTGAGAAGAAAGTGTATTTGCTCTTGGTTGGATGGTATATTCTATAAATTTCCGTTAAGTATAAATTATTGATTGTGTTATTGAGATCTATGGTTTCTTTGTTCAATTTTTGTTTCTAAGATCTGTCCAGTGGTGAGAGAGGTGTGTTAAAATCACCTAGTATTATTGTGTTATGGTCTATTTGTTTTCTGAAATTCAGAATGATTTGTTTGACATACATGGATTAGCCACTGTTTGGGGCATAGATGTTTATGATTGTTATATCATGCTGATTTATGCTTCCCTTAAGCAGTATGAAATATCCTTCTTTATCCCTTCTGAGTAACTTTGGCTTGAAGTCCACACTATCTGAAATGAGGATGGATACTCCAGCTTTTTTGCTGAGTCCATGTGCATGGTATGCTTTTCCCCATCCTTTCACCTTTAGTCTATGGGTATCTTTTTCTATGAGGTGAGTCTCTTGCAGACAAGATATTGTTGGATCATTCTTTTTAATCCAATCTGCCAGGCTATGTCTTTTGATTGATGAATTCAGGCCACTAACATTCAGTGTTATTATTGAGAAACGGTTTGATTTCCCAGTCATTTGGTTCATTTGTTTAATTTTATTTCTTTATTTATTAATTTATTTTTTTATTTATTTGTTTATTTATTTATTTGACACGACTTGATTCCTCCTTTATTTGACAATTCATTAAGGATAATTCCTCCCTTTGCTGATTTCCTTCATTATTTTTCATCTCTTCCTCTGTTGGGGGCTGTGCCATGTTGATCACATCACTAGCGAAGTGTTGAATTGACATAAGCACACTCAGGTGATTTTATCGTCCACTCACACAATGTATGTGCATGTGTTCTCAAGTGCTTCTTATTGTGCCTGCTCAGACATCTAGTGTCTTCCTATTCTTTGCGTAAGAGTCGTGGCCCAGCTTTCTGCCTCCTGGAGGTGATATAAGTGTAGACAGAGTGAGACAGAGACACAGCAGCCATTAGCAGAAAAGCAGTAGAAGAAGACACACGCGTGGCAGCAGCCAGAGGGAAAAACACTTGGAAGCAGCTAGTAGGGAAAAGCGGCAGCAGCAGCCAGAAGAAAGAAGAACACAGCAGCTAGTAGGGACACACAGCAGCTAGCAAAAGAAATGGCAAGAAGAAAGAAAAGCGGCAGAAGGCAGATCACAGAGCGGAGAACTGAGACGCATCAGTAAAGCGCCTTAGGTAGACACACACTTAGTTCACAGGATGCAGGATGCACTAAAAAGAGGAAGTAGACATTAAGTGAGGCGTAGCAAGTCTCTCTTTCTCCTAGCTCTAAGCAAAGCCTGTCCTTCTCTCAAAGTCTCTCTTAAACAAAGTCTCTCTCTCTCTCCTCTCAAAGCAAGTAAACCTCATTTCCTCTATTCTCTGTAAACAAGCAAGAAAGCAGTGCACTAAAGAGAAAGATAGAAGTGCCTCAGTTTCCACTCCACCACCCATAAGACCCGTGCAAGTTGTTGCTGCAGGTGGTGACAAATATCCACAGATTTTTTACTGCAAAGAGCCAGTGACATTCCTCATGGAATATTTTGATGACAATGTTGTGTAATGTTGGCTTTCTTTTTGTAAATTCTTTTAGCTTTTGTTTATCATGGAAGGATTTAATTTCATCGTCAAATTTGAAGGTAAGTTTTGCTGGGTATAAGATTCTTGGTTGGCATCCATTTTCCTTCAGAGCTTGAAAAATGTTGTTCCAGGCCCTTCTAGCTTTTAGGGTCTGGATTGAAAAATCTGCTGATATCCGTATTGGTTTCCCCCTGAATGTAATTTGGTTCTTTTCTCTCACAGCCTTTAAAAGTCTGTCTTTATTTTGTATGTTAGGTATTTTCATTATAATGTGCCTTGGTGTGGGTCTGTTGTAATCTTGTGTATTTGGAGTCCTATAAGCCTCTTTAACTTGATTTTCCATTTTATTCTTCAGATTTGGGAAATTTTCTGATATTATTTCATTGAATAGATTGTTCATTCCTTTGGTTTGTTTCTCTAAGCCTTGCTCAATCCCAATAATTCTTAAATTAGGCATTTCATGATATCCCATAATTCTTGTAGATTCTGTTCATGATTTCTTACCATTTACTCTGTTTGTTCAACTTTGTTTTCAAAGTTAAATATTTTGTCTTCAATGTCTGAGGTTCTGTCTTCCAGGGATTCTATCCTATTGCATATGCTTTCTATGGAGTTCTTAATTTGGTTTATTGTTTCCTTCATGTCAAGGATTTCTGTTTGTTTTTTTCAATATCTCTAACTCTTTATTGAAATGATCTTTTGCTTCCTGTATTTGCTCTTTTAACTGTCGATTGGTGCGATCATTCAATGCCTACATTTGGTCTTTCATCTCAACATTTGCTTCCCTGATCATTTTAATTATGTAAATTCTGAACTCCTTTTTTGTCATTTCTTCTTCCATGCTGTCATTGGGTTTTAATGATGTAACATCTAGATTTTTTGTGGGGCATATTCTTCCCTTGTTTTCTCATGTTGTTCAGGTATCAGTGGACTGCTGAGATATTGCAGATTTCCTCTATTGACTTATAATGTCCCTGAGATTTCTAGTATATCCCCTCTTAGCCTTCAGTAGGCTGAAGTCTTGGAGAAAGTTGATAGTGTGGTGCTCCACAAGGAAGCTGCCTCTCTAGGGGTGGTGTCTTTCAGGTGGGGTATATTCCCTGCAAGTGGGCAGAGGTGTCTCCACTTGACCAGTGATCATCCAAAGGGTAACTAGGCTGTGGGCTGAGGCAAGGCCTGTTTGGGCCTGTGTCTCTGGTTTTACTGTCCTTGTGGGTAAACCTCACCTGGCAGGGAAGACTCACCTGGTGTGGAGGTCTCGCTGGTCAGTTCCCTCTTAGAGGTTCCCTTCAATCTACAACTACTGCCTGTGCTCTGTTGCCTTCCTTTGCAATGTTCCCAGGAGCCCGGCCCTATCTCCTGGGCCTGGGATCCTCACCCTTCGCAGATGAGTCACCTTAGACTGCCTCTCCTCAGGGAATCTGCCCACAGTCCTGGAACCTTCTCTCCACCCCTAAGCGTGTCTTTGTGCAGCCCTTCCACCAAGAAGCCTCCTAGGTTCTGGGACCCTGCTCTGCACCTAATCGCCTGGCTATTCGGCCCCTCCTCTGAGCAGCCACTGGAGCCCCGTACAATCGCTCCGCGACCCAGAGACCCACCGCATGCCTCTTCCTCCATACAGCCGCCCGGTGTTCCGGTGCGGTCACTAGGAGTCCAAACAACTCACTGCTTTCCTCCTCCTTCCCCCCCAACTGCCCGTAGCCCTGGGCAGTCACTCCAAGTCCAAGTGAACCACCCATTCCTCCTCCTCCTCCAGGTAGCCTCCCGGGTGTTCAGGAGCGGTCACTGTGAGTCGCTCTGAGTCGCTCTTAGTTCATGTGACCTGCTGCATGCCTCCTCCAGGCAGCCACCTGGAGCCCTGGTGCGGCCACTGGAGACCAAGCTACCCACTGTGCTCCTCCTCCAGGCAGACCCCGGTGTTCAGGAGCGGTCGCTTTGAGTCATACAACTCACCACTCACCTCCTCCTCTGAGCTGCTGCCTGGAGCTCCAGCACAGTCACTGCAAGTCCAAACGACCTGCCCCACTCCTCTTCCTCCTCCTCCTCCAGGCAGGCCCCGGTGTTCAGGAACGTTCACTTTGAGTCCAAACAGCTCACCACACATTTCCTCCTCCGGCAACCGCCCATAGCTCTGGTATAGTCACTCTGAATCCAAGCAGCCATGCTCCTCCTCCTCCTCCTCAGGGCAGGCCCTGGTGTTCAGGAGTGGTTGCTCTGAGTCCAAACAGCTCGCCGAGCAGCTCCTCCTCTGGCAACCACCTGTAGCTCTGGTGCAATTGCTCTAAGTCCAAGCGCCTCGCCGCACTGCTCCTCCTCCTCCTCAGGGCAGGCCCCGGTGTTCAGGGGTGGTCACTCTGCATCCATACAGCTCTCCTCGCAGCCCCTCCTCTGGGCTGCTGCCTGGAGCCCCAGTGGTTGCTCGGAGTCCCAGTGCTGTGCTGAGAGGCCTCCTCTACGATGCTTCCAGTTGTCCGAGTTCACTGCTCCAGTGTGGGTAGGGGTGTCTAGCCGGCAGCTCTACTTTACAATGGTTGCTGCGTTCCAGGATGACTGCCCCATCCGAGATGCCTCCCCAATGGGAGAGGCTCACCCGGCTGCTTTGAGTTGGTCCAAGACTCTCAATATCTCCTCTTTTGAATCCTGAGTCCTGGAGCAACATGAAATGCAGCCACCCTCTAATCCACCATCTTGAAACCCCCAGTAGAATTTATTTAGATGTAGAACTTGAGGATCAATTTTGATCAATTTTAGATCAGTTATCTATGTAAACTGGTTACTTTTCTCATTTTCTCCAGTTAAAGAAATTAATCAAAGAGCTCTTGATCCCTACTTTAGAAGGTTAATATTTTTTTACTCTTTTCAGTCTTGTACATGCTAACATTCTGCACAGTGTCTATAAACAGAAATTCACTCAATAAGGGTGATTTTCTGGGAATGAAGGGCAGGCTGTTTCTGTTTGGTATATAAACACAGTGTTTGTTAACAGTAATTGGCATAGTTTCTGAAACCAGAAAATTTCACAAGTAATACATATGCCTATAATGTGAGTGTTTCTTATAGGGGACTTTGAAGATAACATTTAAAAGTAAAATTTAGAGCTGAAATTTGCCTTGCAACCATATATTGCTATTAGTGAATGTGGAAAATAGCTGGGCCAGGCTAATTAGACAAAGAACAATATAATATATTTAGCCAAGAATATAAATGAGGGGGATTCAAGATGGCGGACTAGAAGGTGGCTGTGTTTCATGTTGCTCCAGGACTCAGGACTCAAGAAGAGGAGATATAGAGAGCCTTGGGACCAACTCAAAGCAGCCGGGCGAGAGTCTCCCACTGAGCAGGCGTCCCGGATGGGGCAGGAGTCCTGGATGGGGCAGTAGCCCCAAAAGCAGGGATCTTTGCAAAGTAGAACTGCCGGCGAGGTGCCCCTCCCCCCATCAGAGCAGTGATCGCAGACAGCTGGGAGCATTGAAGAAGGGGCTGCCCAGAGGAGAAGGAGAAATACGGGCTCGGCACGTCGCTTGGAATTGGAGCAGTTGCGCCACGGCTCCGGGCGGCTATCCGGAGGAGCAGCGTGGACTCAGGACTCAAGAAAAGGAGATATTGAGAGACTTGGGACAAACTCAAAGCAGCTGGGTGAGTGTTTCCCACTGGGCAGGCGTCCCGGACGGGGCGGTAGCCCCTGGATGGGGCGGTAGCCTCGAAAGCAGGGATCTTTGCAAAGTAGAACTGCCGGCGTGGCGCCCCTCCCCCCGCCGGAGCAGTGATCGCAGACAGCTGGGAGCATTGGAGAGGTGGCTGTTCACCATAGCACTTGGACTCGGGGCAACCCACCCGTGCTCTGGGAGGCTGCCCAAAGGAGAAGGTGCTTGGTGAGCTGTTTGGACTGAAAGTGACCACCCCTGAACACAGGGGGCTGCCCAGAGGAGAAGGAGAAATACGGGCTCGGCACGTCGCTTGGAATTGGAGCAGCTGCGCCAGGGCTCTGGGCGGCTATCTGGTGGAACAGCGTGGTGAGTGGTTTGGTCCCAGAGCATCCGCTCCTGAACATAGGGGGTTGTCTGGAGAAGGAGGAGGAGCGCGGCGGGGTGCTTGGGCTCGAAGTGACTGCACCAGGTCTATGGGAGGCAGTCGGGACAAAAGGTGCACAGTGAGTTCTTGGGACTCGTGACGCACCAGATCTCTGGGTGACTGCCGGGTGGAGAAAGTGGTGCGTGGTGGGTCACTTGGTCTTAGAGCGACCGCACGGAACAACAGGTGGCTGCCGGAGGAAAAGGCGTGTGACGGGTCACTGGGACTCAGAGCGATTGTAAGGGGCTCCAGGTGGCTGCTCAGAGGAGGGGCCGTATAGCCAGGCAAAAAGTGCAGAGCAGGGTCCTAGACGGCTTCTTGGTGGAAGGGCCCCACAGACAAACTGAGGGGCGGAGCGAAGGCTCCAGGACTGCAGGCAGCTTCTCTGAGGAGAGGCAGCCTAAGGAGATTCATTTGCGAAGGGTGAGGCTTCCAGGCCCAGGAGGTAGGTCTGGGTCCATGGGAACATTGCAGAAGAAGGCTGCCCAGTTCAGGCGGTAGTTGTGAATTGAATGGAACCTCTGGGAGGAAAACCGACCAGCGAGACCTCCCCACCGGGTGACTCCTCCCTGTAGGGTGAGGTTCTCCCAAAAGGACTGTAAAATCAGAGACACAGGCCCAAACTGGTCTTGCATCAGCCCACAAGCTACTTCCCTTCTGGATGACCATTCATCAGCAAATGAAGGTACCTCTGCCCACTAGCAGGGAATATACCCCACCTGAAGGCCACCACCCCTAGGGAGTCAGCTCCCTTGTGGAGCACTGCATTATCAACTTCCTCCAAGATTTCAGGCTACTGAAGACTAAGAGGGGATATAATAGAAATCTTCAGGGATATTATAAGACAATAGAGGAAATCTGCAATATCACAGCGGTCAACTGATACCTGAACAATATGAGAAAACAAGGAAAGAAAATGCTGCAAACAAATCTAGATGTTACATCAATGAAACCCAACGACAGCATGGCAGAAGAAATGACAGAAAGGGAGTTCAGAATGTACTTAATTAAAATGCTCAGGGAAGCAAATGACGAGATGCAAGAGCAAATGCAGGCACTGAATGATCGCACCAATCGACAGTTAAAAGAGCAAATACAGGAAGCAAAAGATCACTTCCATAAAGAGTTAGAGATATTGAAAAAAAAAAAAAAACCAAACAGAAATCCTTGAAATGAAGAAAACAATAAAACAAATTAAGAACTCCATAGAAAGCATAACCAATAGAATAAAACACCTGGAAGACAGAACATCAGACATTGAAGATAAAATATTTAACCTTGAAAACAAAGTTGAACAAACAGAGAAGATGGTAAGAAATCATGAACAGAATCTCCAAGAACTATGGGATATCATGAAGAGGCCAAATTTAAGAATTATTGGAATTGAGGAAGGCTTAGAGAAACAGACCAAAGAAATGAACAATCTATTCAATGAAATACTATCAGAAAATTTCCCAAATCTGAAGAATGAAATGGAAGATCAAGTACAAGAGGCTTATAGGACTCCAAATATACAAATTACAACAGACCCACACCAAGGCACATTATAATGAAAATGCCCAACATACAAAATAAAGACAGAATTTTAAAGGCCGCAAGAGAGAGGAATCAAATTACATTCAGGGGGAAACCAATACGGATATCAGCAGATTTTTCAATCCAGACCCTAAAAGCTAGAAGGGCCTGGAACAACATTTTTCAAGCCCTGAAAGAAAATGGATGCCAACCAAGAATCTTATACCCAGCAAAACGTACCTTCAAATTTGATGATGAAATAAAATCCTTCCATGATAAACAAAAGCTAAAAGAATTTACAAAAAGAAAGCCAGCATTACAGAACATTCTCAGCAAAATATTCCACGAGGAACAGATGAAAAACATAGAAACAAATCAGCAATGGGAGGAATCATCCTAAAGGAATTGTCAAATAAAGGAAGAACCAAGTCGTCTCAAAATAAATAAATAAATAAATAAATAAATAAATAAATAAATAAATAAATAAATAAATAAAATGAACCAAATGACCGGGAATACTAATCATATCTCAATAATAACCCTGAATGTTAATGGCCTGAATTCATCAATCAAAAGACATAGACTGGCAGATTGGATCAAAAAGAAAGATCCAACAATATGTTGCCTGCAAGAGACTCACCTCGTAGAAAGAGATACATATAGACTAAAGGTAAAAGGATGGGGGAAAACATATCATGCACATGGACTCAGCAAAAAAGCTGGGGTATCCATCCTCATTTCAGATAAGGTGGACTTCAAGTCAAAACTAGTCAAAAGGGATAAAGAAGGACATTACATACTGCTTAAGGGAACCATAAATCAGCAAGACATAACAATCATAAACATCTATGCCCCAAACAGTGGCTCATCCATGTATGTCAAACAAATCCTTCTCAATTTCACAAACCAAATAGACAATAACACAATAATACTAGGTGATTTTAACACGCCTCTCTCACCACTGGACACATCTTCCAAAAAAAAATTGAACAAAGAAACCATAGATCTCAATAACACAATCAATAATATAGACTTAACGGACATTTATAGAATATACCATCAAACCAAGAGAGAATACACTTTCTTCGCAGCAGCACATGGATCCTTCTCTAAAATAGACCATATATTATGCCACAAAGCTAATGTAAGCAAATACAAGAAGATAGAGACACTACCTTGTATTCTATCAGTTCATAATGGACTGAAGTTAGAAATAAATGAAAGAGTAAAAAACAGAAGCTACTCCAACACCTGGAGATTAAACAATATGCTATTACATGATGAATGGATAACAGAAGATATTAGGAAGGAAATTAAAAAATTCCTAGAGGTAAATGAGAACAAAGAAACATCATATCAAAATCTTTGGGACACTATGAAAGCAGTACTTAGAGGAAAATTTATTTCATGGAGTGCATTCAATAAAAGAAGTAAAACTCAACAAATAAACAACCTAAAACTTCAGCTCAAAGACCTGGAAAAAGAAAAACAGACCAACAACAAAAGTAGTAGAAGACAGGAAATAGTTAACTCAGAGCTGAAATCAACGAAATTGAAACAAAAGAAACTATACAAAAAATTGACAAAATAAATAGTTGGTTCTTTGAAAAAATAAACAAAATTGATAAACCCTTAGCCACTCTAACAAAGAAAAGACGAGAGAAAACCCAAATCACCAAAATTCGGAACGAACAAGGAAATATCACAACAGACACGATTGAAATACAAAACATAATTAGAAGCTATTTTGAAAATCTATATTCTAACCAAATAGAAAATTTCGAAGACATCAACAGGTTTCTAGAGACATATGAATGGCCTAAATTGAACGAGGAGGACATACAAAATTTAAATAGAACAATTTCAAGTAATGAAGTAGAAGAGGTCATCAAAAGCCTACCAACAAAGAAAAGTCCAGGACCAGATGGGTTCTCAGCCGAATTCTACAAAATCTTTAAAGAGCTCATTCCAATACTTCTCAAAGTATTCCATGAAATAGAAGAGGAGGGTACCCTCCCAAACTCATTCTATGAAACCAATATTACCCTGATACCCAAGCCAGACAGAGATAAATCGAGGAAAGAAAATTTCAGACCGATATCATTAATGAACATTGACGCAAAAATTCTCAATAAAATTTTAGGAAATCACACACAAAAATATATTAAAAAGATAGTGCACCACGATCAAGTGTGTTTTATCCCAGGGATGCAAGGTTGGTTCAACATCCGGAAATCAATAAATGTAATTCACCATATCAATAGACTTAAAGTCAAGAACCACATGATTATTTCAATAGATGCAGAAAAAGCATTTGATAAAATACAACACCCCTTCATGCCCAAAACACTAGAAAAAATAGGGATAGTGGGAACATTCCTTAACATTGTAAAGGCCATCTATGCTAAGCCCATGGCTAATATCATTCTAAACGGTGAAAAACTGAAAGCATTCCCCCTAAAAACTGGAACAAGGCAGGGATGCCCTCTTTCACCACTCCTATTCAATATCGTTCTTGAGACTCTAGCCAGAGCAATTAGACAGACCAAGTAAATTAAAGGAATACGAATAGGAAAAGAAGAACTCAAACTATCCCTATTTGCAGATGATATGATTATATACTTAGAGGAACCAGGAAATTCCACCAGAAAACTGTTAGAACTCATAAGTGAATTCAGTAAAGTGGCAGGTTACAAGATCAATGCATTTTTATACATAAGTGAGGAATCCTCAGAAAGAGAAATTATGAAAACTACCCCATTCACCATAGCATCGAAAAAAATAAAATACTTGGGAATCTATCTCACAAAAGAGGTAAAAGACCTCTACAATGAGAACTACAGAACACTAAAGAAAGAAATCGAAGAAAACCTTAGAAGATGGAAAGATCTCCCATGTTCTTGGATAGGCCGAATTAATATTGTCAAAATGGCCATACTACCAAAAGTGCTATACAGATTCAATGCAATCCCAATTAAAATCCCAATGATGTACATTACAGAAATAGAGCAAGCAATCATGAAATTCATCTGGAAGAATAAGAAACCCAGAATAGCTAAAGCAATCATTCGCAGGAAAAATGAAGCAGGGGGTATCGCAATACCCGAACTTCAACTTTATTACAAAGCAATAGTAACAAAGACGGCATGGTACTGGTACCAAAATAGACAGGTAGATCAATGGTACAGAATAGAGGACACGGACGCAAACCCAAATAAATACAACTTTCTAGTACTAGACAAAGGCGCCAAAAATATACAATGGAGAAAAGATAGCCTCTTCAACAAATGTGCTGGGAGAATTGGAAATCCATATGCAACAGAATGAAACTAAACCCATATCTCTCACCCTGCACAAAACTCAACTCAAAATGGATTAAGGACCTTGGAATCAGACCAGAGACTCTGCAGAGTATAGAAGAAAAAGTAGGTCCCGATCTTCAACATGTCGGCCTAGGACCAGACTTCCTCAACAGGACTCCCATAGCACAAGAAATAAAAGCAAGAATCAATAACTGGGATAGATTCAAACTAAAAAGCTTTCTCTCAGCAAAGGAAACTATCAGCAATGCGAAGAAAGAGCCTACAGAGTGGGAGAATATCTTTGCCAATCATACTTCAGATAGAGCACTAATCTCCAGAATCTATAAAGAACTCAAAAAACTCTACACCAAGAATACAAATAATCCAATCGACATATGGGCTAAGGAAATGAACAGACACTTCACAGAAGAAGATGTACAAGCAATCAATAAACATATGAAAAAATGTTCAACATCTCTAGTAATAAGAGAAATGCAAATCAAAACCACCCTAAGATTCCATCTCACCCCAATTAGAATGGCGATTATCAAAAATACAAGCAACAGGTGTTGGCGAGGATGTGGGGAGAAAGGTACACTCATACATTGCTGGTGGGGCTGCAAATTAGTGCAGCCACTCTGGAAAGCAGTGTGGAGATTCCTTAGAAAACTTGGAATGGACCCTCCATTTGACCCAGCTATCCCACTCCTTGGCCTATACCCAAAGGATCTAAAATCAGCATACTACAGAGATACAGCCACATCAATGTTCATAGCTGCTCAATTCACAATAGCCAGACTATGGAACCAACCTAAATGCCCTTCAATTGACGAGTGGATAAAGAAACTGTGGTATATATACACAATGGAATATTACTCAGCCATAAAGAATGACAAAATTATGGCATTTGCAGGCAAGTGGATGAAATTGGAGAATATCATGCTAAGTGAGATAAGCCAATCTCAAAAAGACAAGGGACGAATGATATTGCTAATAAGTGGAGGATGACACATAATGGGGGGGGAGGGAAGGGTTAGTGTTAGGGTTAGAGTTAGGGTTAGGGAGGGGGGCAAGTATGGAGGAAGAAAGTACTGTATAGAGGGTAAAGAGGGGTGGGAGGGGTGGGGGGAAGGGGAAAAAATAACAGAATGAATCAAACAACATTACTGTGTGTGGATTTATGATTACACAAATGGTATGCCTTTGCGCCATGTGCAGAGAGGCAACATGTATCCCATTTGTTTACAATAAAATAAAAAATAAAATAAAATAAAATAAAATAAAATCAGCAAAATAAAAAGAATATAAATGATATTTTTGATGTTTTTTATAAAATAATTTTTTCAGTCCATTATATCTATCATTCCTAAGGATGATGTTTTCTATACTTTCTTGGCTTCAGAAGGCATTATATTTGAAAGATTTACTTATTTGTAATCATGTTTTACAATACTGAGTTTTGAGATCACATACAGCATTTACTACAGAGTAGCTGTAATAATAGTAATAGTAATAATAATAATAAAAACAACTTCATCCCTAAGTTGAAAGCAACCTACTTACCCCCTTCTAAAAATTACCTTGGCTAATTCTATTGTGTTATTTCCTCAATGGAAAAATATTTCAAAGGGGATTAATAACTAACTTTTTCTTGTATATCTATCTACTGATGCCCACTGAAACCCCAACTTAATTGTAAATGCTGTAACAAAAGAGGCTTATTCTTGCTAGAGAGGAAAGCTATTTCTTTGTTTTTTATAATAGTTTTGTGTTCCTATTTATGATTTCTGAGAAGAAATAAACCAAGGAAAGAATGCATAATAATTTGAAATATTTTAGAAAATTGATGACATTATGCAACTCTTGTGTATATTTATTATATCATTTTTTTTATTTTTCATGTGTATAGAATTAAAATGTATAGTACTTACATTTCATAGTTACCTTCTCTTTGTCATTTTTCTATACAAAAAATTATCTAAATTCATCACAAATTATTTTTTTGAACCAGGAAATGAACCCAGGGTTGATTAAACACTAAGACATATTCCCAGATCTTCTTTTATTAGTCTATTGGTGAGATTACAGTCCTCATAATCCATCCACTTCCTGAAAAGCCTCCCTCTGAACATTGTTGTAGAGGGAACTTTGGGAGGTTTTGCAGAACATTGCATAGCCAAATCATGCACGTCCTATCTCCTAAACAGCTCCTTCAGGTGCTACTTCTCTGCGATTCAAGATGCCACTGTAATTTCTTAATTAAACTGCAGCAATCATCTTCTAGTACCTCTTCTGGTTTCCACTCATGCCTAGCCACAACCCAGTGCATTGGCTGAAAGCACTTCTAAAGATGTTTTGTATGGGGTAATCCCCTGTTTAAAAGCCTTCATGGTACTCTGTTTTTTATGTTAAAATTCAAACTTTGCTTTGCATGTGCCATTCTCTTCACCAGGAACACCCTTTGTCCTGGCTATTGATTCTCTCTTATTTATTCAATAGGTCTCACTTTAGACATTACTTTCTTGGAATATTTTTTCTAGTTCTTCAAGGCTGAAGATTCCTTCTCATATGTCCAGGAAGTATTATTGTTTGTGATATAATTACTGTATTTGTTTCTCTCTTGCCTGGCACCAGGACTAGAAAAAAGTGTCTGATAAACACTTCCTGACAATTTAGAATAAAAGCACTTTATTTCCACCATTGGTGATCAAACTCAAATTGCTATGGAATCACCTGGAGGACTTACTAAACCATAGCCTGCTGGCTATACTCCTACAGTTTCTGTTCACCAGTTTGAGGTTGTGCTGACGGTAAATTTGGAATTAGATATTGGCAGGGATCTAAGAGTGAAACACTGAAGTATCCAGTGGGGAGAGATCTCATCAGGAGAAGCTTACAGGTCCAGGTGTAACACCCCCACCCCAGGATGGGGAATGAGGACTTTTGTTTGCACATGAAAAATGCACAATATTCCCTTGTGGACACATTCATGTTTTAACTTGCTTTCTAATGGTATTGGGGATTATTTTTCTCAGAGAACCTACTGAGAATCCATTACAGACATTTCTTAATGAGTTAGGTAACAAGTGACTTATTAGATTCATCACCAGCTGCTTTTTTTAAAAAAACACTAAACTAGTTTACTTTAAAATATATATTCACATTTGAACTTTTATAAGAACAGGAAAACATGATTCCATGCCCCATGAGATAGAGGCAGAATAAACAAGAATAGGTAGAAAGAAACCAACAAACAAACAGCAAATTTAAATCTGAGAAACTGCTATGAGAATCCTCATGTTTACTCCCCAAGATTTTTCTCCTCCAGAAATAAATTGTTTAAAAGTACTTGAATCGTAGAATATTGTGAATCAATTTAATGTTCATATATATTGCTAATTTTCATAATGTTTCCTTTAGATTAAATAAAGTAAAGGGGAAAATATCATTAGAGACTCATCAGTATTTTCTACACATTATGTGTTGACTGGATGACATCAACATAGAGACCCTGAACGGAGCAGGCAACTGTAACGAACCCTGAGGTCCATAATTAAGTGTTGAGCTCCACAAATAGATATCCCCTTGCCCTGCTACCACTTTCCACTTCTCATGTTCACTATCTACAAAATTTCTTTTAAAAAGATATGCCAATTACCTCTAAAATGCGTCTCAGTCTCAAGTCCCTGCACCCCTTCTCTCCTGGAGTGTATATTCAGCTCTTATTTACTTTTCTATATAATCTCTTTGTATTTCTAAATAAATATTTATGCATCTTCTGATATACCCTGAAATTCCTTTCTATTGTGTAAATCAAGAACTTGCCAGGGTCAAGTTGGGATTGTCATTTTCCTTCTGGGTGAACTTCTTGGATCCTATTCAGTGATACCATGAAGGAAGTCCAATATGACTTTCATTTTCATTTTTGGAGGGCTCAATTTCATTGTCCCTTTTTCAAACATTTATTTCTCTTTTTATTTTTTTGAGAGTTGCCTGTTCATCTTCTTTACTTATTTCTATAGAAGTCATTAATCGATTTTTCTAATTGATGGAAAGCTACTTATATAAATATTAATATGTTCCATGTCTTTCATAAATATGATTTTGTTTTTTAGTCCATTATGTCATAAGTATTCAAATCTGTGAACATACTAATCACATAGTCTCTCAAAGTTAACCACAAGTGGTATGTTTGTTGAACAATCTTAGATTTTATAGGTGTTCCACATCTGTAATGATGGAACAGAATGTATCAATTTACAAATATGTGGTTCTATTAATGTTTTAGAAAACTGCAGCTTTTTTCTTAAAAATAAATGTATAAATCTATTATTTAGAAAAAAAATTTCTTTTTATCTCATAAGCCATAAGAGGAATTAAGACAGAGAGGAAGAAAGGACATAGGAGAGTAATGTTTACCAGGCTTATGAAGGGATTATTTAGTGGCTGTCAAATTTAAACTTACATGGAATCTCTTGGATCTCTTGTTAAAGTACAGACTGGATTCAGTAGGTCCAGGTCAAGCCTGAGAATGTGCATTCAGTTCTTCCAGGTGAATTGGATTGTTCATGGACTACAACAGGAATACCTGGGCTCTACATTGTAACAAGTGGAAAAATATTAGTAAGTTTAGTGATCATTCTAATTCCACATTATCATTTGTTTGCAAACTCTCTTCTCTCTACTTAAGTTTATTATTCTCAACTTCTTATTCTGGAAAGTAGGAGACAACCACAGCACACTTTTAAAAGAAAAATACATCAGTGCTTTTGGAGTAACAGTCCTATACCTCTTGGTCTTTTAGAATATATTCCTCATATTTTTTGATACTGAGGATGGAAATGATGGGTAGTCAACCACTGAGCTATATCTCCAGCCCCTTTTATTACAACTTTGAGGTAGTATATAAGTTGGTTTCATAGGAACTCATTTAGTTGCTGAGGCTGGTCTTAAACTTGCTGTCCTCCAGTCTCAGTCCTTCAAGTCTCTGGGATTATAGGCAGGCACCACTCTGCCTGGCATATGGCCCAAAATTTTTAAAGGTAAATGTACAAGTTTAGAATGTTCACTTTTTTTATTTGTTTTAATTTTCATTTTTACAGACTGCATTTTTATTCATTGTAAATAATTGGGGTACAGCTTTTCATTTCTATAGTAGTACACAATGCAGATTGACACCATTCATGGAATCATATAGGTACACAGGGTAATGATGTCTGTCTCAGTTAACTCTTTCCCCCACCCACTACCATCCCATTTTCAGAGAAAGTATTCACCCTTTTTTTGCGGGGGGGATTGGTTTATTTTACTTAGCATAATATTGTGCAATTCCATCATTTTAACTGCAAATGCCATTTTATTCTCCTTCAAAACTAAGTAATATTCCACTGTGTATATATATACATATATATATATATGTATATATATATACTACAGTTTGTTTATTCATTAATCTACTGAACAGCATCTATGTGGTTTCCACAATCTTGCTATTGTGAATAGAGCAGCTGTAAACATTGCTCTGGCAATGCCACTGTAGTATGCTGATCTTAAGTCTTTGGGGCATATACTGAGGAGTGGGATAGCTGGGTCAAAAAGTGGGCCCATTCCAGATTTTCTGAGGAATCTCCATACTACTTTCCAGAGCAACTGCACCAATTTGCAACTCCAACAGCAATGTATGAGTTTGCCTTTTTCCCCACATCCATGCCAACACATACTGCTTGTGTTCTTTACAATAGCCATTCTAATTGGAGTAATAAAATCTTTGCATTTCTCTAATTATTAGAGATGAACACTTTTTTCATATATTTGTTAATCACCTGCTTATCTTCTTCTGTGAAGTGTGCAGTCTCTTAGGCCAATTATTGATTGAGTTATTTGTGGTTTTCTTGTAAAATTTTTTGAGTTCTTCATAAATTTTGAAGATTAGCCCTCTATATGAAGTGCCTGTGGAAAAGATTTTCTCCTATTCCTTAGGGTCTCTTTTCACATTCTTGTTTTTGCTGAGGAAGAACGTTAGAGTTTGAATCCATCCTATTTATTGATTCTTGATTTTATTTCTTGCTCTCTGGGAGTGTTGCAGAAAGTCTGGTCCAAAGCCAACATGATGGAGATTTGGGTATACTTTTTATTCTATTTGGAGCAGGGTCCTGAGGGCTGGTCACTGTTGGATCAGGAGTCTTGAAGGCCAGAATCATCAATTTTTTAAAAACAGATTTGAATATATAAAATGAGTAAAATCACAGTAAGTACAAATTTGTAAAAGCTAGAGAATTACTTACATATCACCAAGTCAATAAAATGCAATTTTCATTAGTGCCAGAAAGACCTGATAATACTTTTTCTTATAATCATGAAATATATATATATATATATATTCATTTTACATAAAATGTTACTTTTTGAAGCAATATTCAGCAGAATAAAATTAAGATGAAACATGTAGTCTTATGGGTAGAAAAATCCATCCCTGGCTAGCTCCTCTTCCCAGCATTATAAAGGGGTTTCTTTAATTTTTTTCTTTTTTTTTCTTTTTTTTATAACAGCTGTAGTCTAAACACTCCTCAAGGTAGTAATCTGATAATTTTGTAAAAGACAACATAGCCAGTTGGGAGAAATGTCTTAGAGAATAACACTGGAGATCTGGATTCTTGTTCTGGTTTCAACACAGTTTGTTTGCATATTTTAAAATTTCCTGACTTTGTTTCTTTGAATGAAGAATGGAGACAATAATAGAGTTTTACTTCCTCAGGATGATAGTGGAATAAAATTTTCCCAGTGGGGTCTCCAAACTTTCTCTCTAATGCCAGTGTTCTCATAGATCTCTTATAACTTATCCTATACTGATATGGTTTTCCAATTTCCAGACCAATTGCCTCAAAAATTTCTGCTAACTGCAGTAATTTGCACACATTTTGCAATTTGAAAGAACAGAGCCAATTTCTCCAATCCCCAATCGTCTCCCCTGGTACATCTCTCCACACCACATCTCTGAGGAAAGCAGAGATGGTTAGTGATGGAGAATACAGGAGTTGAGCCTCTGACTTTGGGAAAAATACTTTGGCTCTGTAAGCCTCAATGTTCTAATCTGTATCAATGATGTTCATCTGTCATCATGGGTAAGGTGGTGCTACTGTGAAAGAATGGGCCACAGTGAGTGTTCAATTCTTAGTAGGTATTGCTTATTTTTCCCCCTAGGTTTTCATATAATCTTTCTAAATTGAATAAACTCATGTTGCTTGCAAAAGAAAAAAAATAGCCTCTCCCCATGTGCAGTTACATTCATATATTCTCAGTACATCAGGGTCTTGGAAAGGGCACTACTGGGTTCTGTTAGCCTGTGCCCCTTAGGGGCCCTCAATATGTTCTCAGAGAACATGGCTTCTTTGTGCTGCATTTAACCCTTGTCTCCTTTCTATCAAAGTGAGAGAAGGGGGCAAAAGTGAGACTAGGGTCAGATGTACTTCCTAGTCCATCTGCTCCACTTGGCTGCTGTCATCAGGCCTCAGTTTCCCCACTTTTCCTTTCCTGCTTAGACTTGTGCAGGGTGGTGTGTAAACGTTAATTGGGGTCCAGGTATATGGTTTGAGGGAAGAGCTAATAAAGAGACAAACACACAGGATGGTGAAGAGCAAGAACTGGCTCTTGTGGGAAAGCCAGTCCATTTTATTATCTATTCCAGGGTCATATCAAGTTACACTATGTTATATAGTACAGTTATCTTTGTTCATGTCCAGATCACATAACTTGCTCACTTCTCAGAGCCCACTAGGACCAAAGGTTATTATAGTAAGATAATGTCTCCAGACCTCAAGGACCGAGGAGTTTCAGAGCATTTGTAAGTCATTCAAGTCATTTGTAAGTCATTTGTTGTGTCCTGAGGCATTTGCTCAACAGAAAGGACTTTTGCCCCTCTGTATGTTGACTGATCTGAAATCCCTACAACTCTCCTTTTTGGTTTTATATGGTGTTTAGAATAGACATGATATGTCTTCTGTTCAAGGAAGATAGAGGGAGAAAGCAAGGCGAACACTTGAAAAAACAAGCACAGTATAATAAGATAAATATTAATAAACATTCTACAATGAAAATTCTTTGACCTGTATAAAATTGTTAGCCATGAGGTTAACCAATCTACAAAATCCCATCTTCCATTCTCCTGTTGCAGCTTCTTCACAATGTCCTTAAGATGACCCAATTTTCTTTAAATGGGGTTACTATTATTAGTTAAATGGAAACAACACATATTATTAAATTCTGGCATCCCTTATGATGTAACTTCAAAAAATAATCAATAGCTGCCATATAATCAAGTATAGATTGATGATACAAATTTCAAAAGAATTAACAATTTTTGTTAAGTACTTGGTTACCACCAAGGATACAATAACACAGAAATAGCACAATAATAGTCAGCATAATTGTGGAATTCTGGGTAAGTTTGAAAAACAGAACTGTAACCAAATTTTCTGGGTTATATTCTAAATCCACCTGGGCTAGCAGTTGTTGAGCAGATGTTGTTAAAACCTTCATATTTCCCCAAGTCACTCGATGATTAGAAGGCTGATGGTTTCTTGGGCCTCTTGTTCTTATTGGATGTTCCTGCTTTGAATTAGGGTCCTCTTCATCCAAGATCAAATATAATTTGGGAATCATATTGAGAAATCCTTGATGCCAACTCATGATGATTGATAGATCTCACACATCTGGCAGAAATCCAGACAGAAACTCTGGGAGTATATCCCCTTCTGAATGCAATTAAGTGTGCAAGGTCCTGCCATATTGGATCTGGTGGAACTTGGTATTTTACCTAAATCTTTGGTAGGTGTTCCTTAGAGGAAATGTACCTGTCCAAGACAGAGGATCAATGATGTGCATTATCTTCATACTATACATTAAGAGCATTTGTTGTGAACAAGGCAATATTGAGAGCATTATTAACATGAGCAGGGCTATATTTCCTTTTATGTTTTCTTTTAAAAGGCACCTTTAAAGTGTGTGATGTTCATTTTCAAATAAAGTAGGATTGCTAGAAATTCCACAGGTTAGAATTATATTCCAGTGATTACAAAACTTAGTAAAGGAACTAGAAGTATAAGTAGGAGCATTCTCAGTTTTTAAATGATGAGGTTTTATCATGGTGGCAATGCAAAAGAGCACATGAGAGATACAGGCTGAGACCTTCTCTGAACAATGTGCACTGGCCCATATAGGAACTGGGGATGTATCTGTGGTAACATGTAAAAAGAAATAGGGGTGAAAAGGAGGAAAGTGAGTTATATTTATCTGCCAAGGGCATTATAATGTAAACCTCAAGAGTTTACATTTTCCCAAGCAGAAAAACAAAAGGAAATGAGATCAATTATTAATGATGAAATGGGCCTGTTGAGAGAAAATAGAAAAGGTTTTCATTAAACAACAAACATTTTGATGAAAAAATTTGTGATACCATGGCATCTGAAAATAAAGGATAAAGTGATTTTATAGCACCATGAGCATGAGCATTTCCTTCAGTGAGTTGTCCAGAGATCTTAGTATGGCTACATATATGAGGAAGAAATACTGAAGCTGTATAAAAGAGATTGAAGAGCAATAAGCAGGGGATAATAAATTAGAGCCCAAATAAGATGACCAAATTGCAGAGAAAATATGAGGTATCCATTTGGCTATATAGTGAGAATCTTTAATGATGTTTAATGTTGTGGGAAACATATGAAGAGCCAAAATAATTGCAGCTAATTTTGCTCGTTGAGGAGAAGCTTGAGGTAATGTGGAATAATCAGTCCATTTTTTATCAGTGAATATATATAATAAACCCTGTTGTTTTCCTCCATCAGTATAGACAGTTATCCCACTGGAAAATGGAAAGGAGGAGATTATAGAAGGAGAGTAAGAGACTTGACAGAAGGAAAGGCACTCATTCTGAGTTGCATAAAGCAATAGGGGCTAAAAATTTAGTTTAGACAGCATGAGAATCTGAAGAAAATTGTAAATACTGTAAATGTAAAGTCTTTCTATAAGTAAGATAAAGTACATGAATATCTGTTCCTGTAAGAGATAAAATATGCCAACAATCTGAGATCAATTGAACATATATATCAGCATAAGGGAGAACATTTTTTCCTAAAAATTGAGGCAAATATGACCACTGTATTACATACAAGATTTGATTATAAATGACAACAGCTGCAGTAAAGGAATAAGGCTTTCCTGTAAAGATTATAGTGATAAAAGAACATTGAATGTTGGGAGTTTATAAAAACTGTAAATGACTTCTTATTAACATGTTGAAGAGCTGCAGTGAGTGAAGGACTTAACTGCAAAAAACTAGTGAGATTATGTTGTTTTTTCAACAGCTAAAAAGAAAGGTGATAACATCTCAGTAGTTAAAGAAATATATGATGGAGCCCAATTAAAATGTCTTAAAAGTTGCTGTAAATAAACTAAGAAGAATTTGGAATAAAATGTCAGTTTTGCAACATGAAGAATGGAATAAAATTGGCATATTTTATGTCCTAATTAGTTAATAGGAGTTGTCATTGAACTTTTTCTGTGGCCATGTAGAGACCAGTTTATAATAGAATGTGTTGTAATTTAACTAAAGTATATTCTATAAGTATTGGCCCAAAAATCAATATATCATCCATGTAATGATAAATAATAATATGTGGGAATAATTGTCAGAAACACTGAAGAGCCTTATTCACCAAATGTTGATATAATATGGGTCTACTGAACATACCTTGAGGAAGAACTTACCAATGATATTTATCAGCAGGTTATAATGATTGAAAAGAGGAACTGTGAAGGTGATTTTTTCTAAATCATCAGGAAAGAGAGAAACAGTTTTAAAAGTCTTTTAAGTCTACTAAATATAAATAAAAATCTTGAGGAATTAAATTAGGATTAGGCACTCAATCCACATTGAGTGGACCCATATGTTGTATATATTTATTAATTTCTCTTAAATCTTGTAATAATCTCCATTTCCCTGATTTCTTCATTATGATAAAAATGGGTGTATTCTATGGACTGGTAGAAGGTTCAACTTGTCCCATTCTTAACTGATCTTAAATGAGAGCCTCTGCAGCTGCCACCTTCTCCTTAGACAATGGCCATTTTTCTACCCAGACAGGAGTGGTTACCTTTCACATTCATGGCAAGGTGATCAATTTCACAGAGACAACTATAAAAAAGGCAACTTCATAGGCATTTGTAACTTGTGTAAGATGTCTTTGCCCCTTATAGGAAAGTGAATAGTCATAATGTATGGTTGAATGTGATTAATAACTTCTGTGTTGGAAGGAGTGAAGAATTGCAGCCATAGAGACATTTTAGACACCTGTTTATTATTTCCTCTGATGCCCCAAGGGATGACACTCTGAAAGGGCCATGAACAAGGCCACATTGAGACAGGTATAACTGGTATCAGCACTAGTGTCCAATGACCCTCTGATTGACAGCTCATTTAAACAAAGGGTTAATTTTCATCGATTTTCATTAAAGGTATACATGCTCCTGTAATACTGGAACCAAATCCTGTATTTCCTCTTTCATTTAGGTGTTGTTGGGCAGTAATATAAGGAATGACAATTAATTGTGCTATAGAGGATCCTTTGGGGAGATATAAAGGCATATGAGACCAAACTCAAATGTATATTACAACAGTGTAATCAGAATCATTCACTTCAGGAATTATAGATTTTTCTTCTTCAGCACTGTCATAGTGGGGCAAAATTAAACCAAAGTTAACTTTCAGTAGAGGTCCTTGAGTTTGGGTAAGAATTTTATAAACTTTCTCAGGAAGACATAGTTGAGCATCTTCAGTAGTAATCAAATCTAATCCCTCTGGTAGCATGAAAGTATTTGTGGAAGGAGCTTTTGTTTGAACTGAAAACATCTGTGAATGAGACATCTACATCTGCAGATGAGAAAGGTTCCTCCTCCTTTTACCTTGGGTCCAGAGGTGACCCATAATTGGGTTTCCTGATATATCTGTTTTAGATCTGCATTGACTAGCCCAATGAAATCCATATGACAGTGGACATTTCTGATTGGGTTGTTTTGTAGTCCCCCCCTTTTTTAATCTTACAGTACTTTTGAAGATGACCAGGTATTTTCAATTGTAACAAAGTTTATCAAAGTCATGTCCACTCCTGGGAACTTGGGTGGATGCAACCAAACTCTCTGGTCTGGTGAGGGGTGAAGGGGGATTGGAAAATAAAGATTCACAGACACAGACCTTAATATTAAACTGGGATCAGGTGGAACTCTGCTCTTTGATGAAAATGCAGATTGAAAGAGTTATGCCAGCAATCTTTATTTATATATATCTCATTATCAGGTTAAAGACTATGCAATTCTTTATATTCAGGAAAGTTATAGAAATTAAGACATCCCATGTAATTTTTCTGCAGTTGCAATCCACAGTTGGAAAATGCAATGATAGGAGCTTTGTATAGCTCTCAAGAAAGTCCATTGTTAAATGTTACTATAAGGCAGGAGGAACCTGGGAAGCAGAACTGGTGAAATATTGTGGTTGTCTAGCCTAAGAATCTCTTCATTTCCTGGACCTGTGTGCCTGACATCAAGGTCAGAGCTAATAGGACTCTTGCACAAAGCCTGCTCATGAAAGGCATTGCCACAGCAGCTAAGCATCCTATGTTCCTTCACAGAAACATTTCCAGGCTCTGTGCATGCCACAGCTATGAGGTTATCAGAGACACCCAATGTCAGTCATTGCTCTCCCATCCTCTGTCACTCCTCTCCACAGGTGGGTTTGGGCCCCATGGTGCCTCTTGTTTCTAGGAATAAAAATATTATTTGCATTAACTTCTCATTAACAGTTACACCAACTTGGTTTGTCACTACCAAGTACTGAGACTGTGGGTGTGTTCAGGGCACTTTTCTGGGTACAAACAGGGGTAAACCCGCATGCTCTGGGACCAAGACTCGCAGTATTTTCTCCCTCTGCCTTACCTGCATGGGTCCCACCTGGCCCACAGCACCTGGGCGCCCTGTCCACTCAAGCCAGACCCATAAGCCCTTCCCTGATTGAGTACTGAGATGCAACTGTGTGCAGTGTCCACCCCAAGTCCGTAGACTCCAAGTCTGCACGGGAAGCTGCCAGATCAGTGCAAAATTGCAGGAGGGTGGGAGGGGGTGAGTCTGGTCAAGAGATACCTCTCTGATCCAACTGCTTCACAGGTGGCATGTGTGAAGGGACACTGAATGGGGAGCGATAGCTGCTGCCCAGGGAAAGGTGACAGCAAACCAGTGCTCTTTCTTCTCAGTGCTGGTTGGGGTTGGGGTTGGATGGTGGTTGCCACCAGGAGTGGCCAGGAAACACAACCTCCTGCAGGGCAGCCGCAGTGTCCCTGCCCACTCCAGTGCTGGGGTGCAGGGCCCTTGTGGTTTGATGAAGCAGGGTGCAACCAGAACTAGAGGGCTGGTAAGGCTTTGGAGACCCTCCTGACCATGACCTGGCACCAACACCTGGGAAGCTGGTGCAAGGGGGTGGGGAGCAACATTCATCCGTGTCAGTGGCAGATATTTGGCTCTGTTGGTATTTCAACTGCTATTGTTGTAGGAGCCCTTGGAAACTTGGTGTGTGCTTGAAACTGGTGACACCAGGGGCATGGGCCTGTTTTTGGGCCAGGTGTGGTGGTTGGGGTGGGGGTCACAGGGAGGTGGGGGTCATAGGATGCCACCTGAATGGCATAGAGTGGGTGTAGGCTGGGTGGACTCTTCACCTGTGATGGGTTCCTGGGTGGGCTCCTGGGCACAACATCACAAACTTCGTGAGCATGAAATTCTGCATTCCCACCTATTCCTCAGAGTCACTGGATCAGGATGGAGCATCACTAGGTCTGGAGGATGCAGTGTGACTTTAATCCATGAGGCATCCATGAGAGGGAAATTGATCTAGTGAGTGTTCACAGTGTTCCTGCTTTTTTTTTCCTTAATCAAAGTCATGAGAAACCTTTAAAGCTGTGACCTTGCCCTCTGCTCCCTCAAAGAATGCCAGAGGCCCACCCAATTACTCTGATTAATGGTGAGTTGATTAGTGTCTCAGTCTCAGCACTGCAGACTTGTTATCTAAGGATGACTGACATTTGGTGAACTATAAATGTCAAGTGCCAGTCACAGCAACCAATCCCTTCAATCCTCTCCACTGGGGCCTGTCCTCCTTGTCCCCCAAGGCCTGGTTCCCAATCCCAAATGGGTGTTGTGTAATCCCTGGAGCAAAACTTTCAGTGTCCAAAATTTTGCCAGTCCACTATTTATCCTTCTTAACTTCTACTTAGAAAACAGGGGTGAATTGTGAAATAGGGAAGAAGGATCTGCTGATATCAAATGACCTTTTGAAAATGGAGATGCAATCTCTTGTGCAAGAGCTTTCCAACCTAAATCTTAATTTCCCACCTAAACTTTACCAAGCCTGCTAGGTAGCATCTTCTTTCACAGAAGTTTTCTCTTTAAAAAATATTAATACTTCTCTTTGTTGAGGTCTTGAAAATGCATGAGTGAACGTCTTTTGCTACTAACTGCTTTAAAAAAATTAACTGTAGTATATTCATAACCCATATCCCAAAATACTGCCACACCAAGAAACTGCTTACTCTGGGTTTGACTGAAGTAGGCATCATTGGCTCTGTTCTGTGTCAGGTGAAGGTGATTCAGGTGAGTCAGTGATTTCCATTTGATAACATTTTAAAGGTCTTAACTCAATTATGGTCAGATAGCTTGACAAAATAACTTTTAAATTAATGTTTGTCGGAGATCCAAGATGGCGGACTAGAGGGAGGCTGTGTTTCTTGTCACTCTGTATCTCCGGTTTCAAGCAGAGAATATCTGTTTCTTGGTGATGGAGATTTTGCTGCTTATCAAGCCTCTGTTGTTTACCCCTTTTGTCTACTATAATCACCTGCAGTCTGCCAGCATATAAATGCCTTTATGAATGCAGATTGCTCACAGCCAGGCACCTATTATCTGCCATTTGCCTGCCACTTGCCTGTCCATTGCCTACCTTACACCTATCCATCACCCATTGCCTGAGGTTCATCTCCAGATTGTCCAACAACAGTCAGCAAACTGATGGCCCACGGCCAGTGGAGTGCCAGCTGCCTGCCATTGTCTGGAAGTTCACTATGACAGTACCTGCAGGTTTCATTACACATGGCTGCCGCCAGTTTGAGTCAACAGCCAGGCCCCATGGGATGCTGGGCTAGAAGGACTGAGCCCTGTCAAGATACCTCCAGTGTCCCTCAGCCTGACCAATCACTCCCTGCCTCCCCAGCACTCACATCACTGACTGCTCCCTGCCATCAGGACATCCAAATCAAATGACTGCAACCTATCTCCCAGAACCCAGACCAACTGATTGCACCTGGGCTCCAGGATCCCACAACCACACCAAACACACGCAACCTCCAAGACCCCTGATTGACCCAACCCCAGGACCTCCAGCCGACCACCTCCACACCCTGAGCTGCAGCTATCCATTTGTCAACACATTTGGAAGCCAGAGCAGCCATCTTGAATAATCCTGGAAGCCATAGCTCCTTTCTTCATGTGGGTCAAATCCCATTATAAGAGGCTGGAGACTTGAAGCTCAGTGTCAGGTACCTCTCATGCATCAGGCTACTGAAGACTGGGAGGTTTCATTACTTAATGACTGTTATAATGTACATTTTTTTCTTTCTCCTTAATGAAAAATTTTGTTTTTATTTCTTTCCTTTTCTTGCTCTCTTTTCCTTTGGTTTACCTGTTCCCTCAGAGTCTCGTTCTCACTTTTTGCATGCTAACATCCAATTTCTTTTGATTATACTCTAACCCTTTCCATTATTAGAACTTCTGTATATTCTTTTCTTCTCCCATTAACAGCTACATCCTACATCCCTCTGCATTCTCTTCGACCTCCATTAGAAACTGCAGACCTTATTGCAAATCTGTTTGTTATACTGAAGATTATATTTGAAATCATTCTGTTTATTATGACAACATTGTTAATGTCCTCATAGGGGCTATTTGGCCTAGGATTGCATATTGTCTGATTTGGGCACTTCTAATATTGATCTCCCCTTAAAGAAAATGTTTTAGAAACATATAAGGCCACTATAAGCCTATAGGAGAGAATCTGCAATACCCCAGATCTGCACAGCTAGAGGGGAAGATACATGAACAACATGAAAAAACAAAGGAAAAATGAACCAAACAAATCTAGATTCTGTACTAATAGAATCCAATGAGAGTATGTTAGAAGAAATGTCAGAAAAGGACTTCAGATTATACATGATTAAGATGATTCACAAAGAAAAGGATGAGATAAGAGAGCAAATGCAGCAATGAATGATAACACAAAAAAGCAGTTGAAAGAGCAACTGCAGGAAGCAAAAGATCATTTCGACAAGGAGATAGAGATTCTCAAAAAAAAAAACAAACATAAATCCTTGAAATGAAGGAAACAGTAAACCAAATGAAAACCTCAATGGAAAGCATAACCAAAAGACTAGACCATTTGGAAGACAGAACCTCAGACAATGAAGACAAAATATTTCATCTTGAAAATAAAGTTGCCCATACAGAGAAGATGGTAAGAAATCATGAACAGAATCTCCAAGAACTATGGGACATCATGAAAAGACCAAATTTAAGAATTATTGGGATTGAGAAAGGCACAGAGATACAAACCAAAGGAATTAACAACCTATTCAATGAAATAATATCAGAAAATTTGCCAAACCTGAAGAATGAAATAAACAATCAAATGCAAGAGGCTTACAAAACAGCAAATGCACAAAATCGGAACAGATCCTCATCAAGGCACATTATAATAAAAATGCCTAACATTCAAAATAAAAATAGGATTTGAAGGCTCTGAGAGAAAAGCATCAGATTATATACAGGGGGATAGCAGCAGATTTCTCAACCCAGAAACTAAAAGCTAGAAGGGCCTGGAACAACATATTTCAAGCTCTGAAACAATATGGTTGCCAACCAAGAATCCTATACCCAGCTAAACTAACCTTCAGATTTGAAGATGAAATAAAATCCTTCCATGATAAACAAAAGTTAAAAGAATTTACAAATAGAAAGCTTACACTATAGAATGTTCTCAACAAAATATTCCATGAGGAGGAATTGAAAAACAATAACGTAGATCAGCAAAGAGAGAAAATATCTTAGAGAAAAACCCACTCAAAGGAGAAAGCAAGCCAAATTAAGAACCAAAAATAAGCCCAAATGACTGGGAATATAAATCATATCTCAATAGCAACCCTGAAGGTTAATGACCTAAACTCATCAATCAAAAGACATAGACTGGCATAATGGATTAAAAAGAAAGATGCAACAATATGTTGCCTGCAAGAGACCCATCTCATAGAAAAAGACTTCCACAGACAAAAGGTAAAAAGATGGGAGAAAACCTACCATGCACATGCACTCAGTAAAAAGCGGGGATTTCCATCCTTAAAGGTGAAAGGATGGGAAAAAATATACCATGCACATGGACAGAGCAAAAAAGCTGGATTATCTATACTCATATCAGATAATGTGTACTTCAAGCCAAAGTTAGAAGGGATAAAAAAGGACATTTCATACTGCTTAAGGGAAGCAAAATAAGGAAGACATAATGATAGTAAATATTTGTGCCCCAAACACCATTGATTCTCAATTTCAGGAATCAAATAGACCACAACACAATAATTCTGGGTGACTTTAACACACTGCTGTCACCACTAGATAGGTCTTCCAAACAAAAACCAAACAAATAAACCATAGAACTCAATAACACAATCAATAACCTAGACTTCATAGACATATATAGAATATTCCATTCATCAAAAAGGGAATTCACTTTCTTCTCAGCAGCACATGGAACCTTCTCAAAAATAGACCATATGTTATGCCACAAAGCAGCCCTTAGGAAATGCACAGAAATAGAGATACGGCCTTGTTTTCTATCAGATCATAATGGACTGAAAGTAGAAATCAATGACAAAATAAGAAACCGAATTTATTGGAGACTAAATAATATGCTATTGAATGAAACAAGTATAATGGAAAACATCAGGGAGGAGATAAAAACTCTTAGAGTTCAATGAGAATGATGATACAACATATCAAAATCTCTGGGACACTATGAAAGTGGTACTAACAGGAAAATTCATTGCTTGGGGTGCATTCAAGAAAAGAATGAAAAGTCAACAACTAAATTACCTAACATTACAGCTCAAAGCCCTAGAAAAAGAAGAACAGAATAACAGCAAACAGTAGAAGACAGGAAATAATTAAAATCAGAATTGAAATCCATGAAATTGATTGACAATTCAAAAATTGACAAAACAAAAGTTGGTTCTTTGAAAAAGTAAACAAAATAGAAAAACCCTTAGACATACTAACAAAGAGGAGAGAGAAAACTCAAATTACTAAAATTCATGATGAAAAAGGAAATCTCACGACAAATACCACTGACATACAGAACATAATGAGAAGCAACTTTGAAAATCTGTATTCTGCAAAATAGAAACTACTGAAGACATTGACAAATTTCTAGACACATATGCTCCTCCGAAGCTGAACCAGGAGGACATACACAATTTCAACAGATCAATATCAAGCAATGAAATAGAAGAAGCCTTTAATAACCTACCCTCCAAAAAAAGCCCTTGGACAGGTGGATTCTCAGCTGACTTCTACAAGACTTCAAAGAAGAGCTAATTCCAATACTTCTCAAAGTATTCTGGGAAATTGAAAAGGAGAGTACCCTACCAAACTCATTCTATGAAGCTAATATCACACTCATACTCAAAGCAGGCAAAGACATATCAAGTAAAGAAATTTTTAGACCAATGTCCTTGATGAATATAGATGCAAAAATCCTTAACAAAATATTGGCAAACCGTATCCAAATTCTGTTAAGAAAGTTGTTTACCATTATCAAGTGGGGTTTATCCCTGGAATGCAAGGATGGTTTAATATCCATAAATCAATAAATGTAGTCCATCGTGTCAATAGACTTAAGAATAAGGATCATATGGTTACTTCTATTGATGCTGAAAAAGCGTTTGACAAAATACAACAATGCTTCATGCTCAAAACCATAGAAAAAAGAGGGATAGTAGGGTCTGGGGAGATAGCTCAGTTGGTAGAGTGCTTGCCTTGCAAGCACAAGGCCCTGGGTTCAATCCCCAGCACCACAAAAAAAAAAAAAAAAAAAAAAAGAGGGATAGTAGGAACATACCTGTATATTGTAAAGGCTATCTATGCTAAGTATATGGCCAACATTATTCTTAATGGAGAAAAACTGAAAGCATTTCCTTTAAAAACTGGAACAAGACAGGGACATCTTCTTTCACCACTTCTATTCAACATCGTCCTCAAAACTCTAGCCAGAGCAATTACACAGACTAAAGAAATTAAAGGGATACAAATAGGAAAAGAGGAACTTAAGCTGTCACTATTTGCTGATGATATGATTCTATTTTTTTAAGATCCATAAAACTCCTCCACAAAACTTCCAGTCCTCATCAATGAATTCAGCAAAATAGCAGGCAATAAAATCAAAACACATAAATCTAAAGCTTTTTTCTATGCAAGCAATGAAACACCTGAAAGCAAAATGAGGAAAACAAAGCCCTTTGCAATAGCTTCAAAAAAAAAGAAATATGTGGGAATCAATCTAGCCAAAGAGGTAAAAGATCTCTACAATGAAAACTACAAAACATTGAAGAAAGAAATTGAGGAAGACCTTAGAAGATGGAAAGATCTCCCATATTCTTGGATAGGCAGAATTAATATTGTCAAAATGGCCTTACTACCAAAAGTGCTGTACAAATTCAATGCAATTACAATTAAAATCCCAATGATGTACCTTACAGAAATAGAGCAAGCAATCATGAAATTCATCTGGAAGAATAAGAAACCCAGAATGGCTAAAGCAATCCTTAGCAAAAAGAGTGAAACAGGAGGTATCACAATACCAGAACTTCAACTATACTACAAAGCAATAGTAACAAATACGGAATGGTATTGGCACCAAAATAGACAGCTATATCAATGGCACAGAATAGAGGACATGGACACAAACTCAAATAAGTACAATTTTTTTATAGTAGATAAAGGTGCCAAAAATATGCAATGGAGAAAAGATAGCCTCTTTCACAAATGGTGCTGGGAAAACTGGAAATCCATATGCAACAGAATGAAACTAAACCCCTATCTCTCACCCTGCACAAATATCAACTCACAATGCTTCAAGTACCTCAGAATCAGGGCACAGACCCTGTATCTTATACAAGAAAAAGTAGGTCCAAATCTTCAACATGTCAGCTTAGGATCAGACTTCCTTAACAGGACTCCCATAGCACAAGAAATAAAAGCAAGAATCAATAACTGGGATAGATTCCAACTAAATAGCTTTCTCTCAGCAAAGAAAACTATCAGCAATGTGAAGAGAGAACCTGCAGAGTGGGAGAAAATCTTTGCCACTCATCCTTCAGATAAAGCACTAATTTCCAGAATATATAAAGAACCAAAAACCTTTACACCAAGAATATAAATAAACCAATCAACAAATGGGCTAAGGATATCAACAGACACTTCACAGAAGAAGATCTACAACAATCAACAGAATATGGAAAAATGTTCTACATCTCTAGTAATAAGAGAAATGCAAATGAAAACTACATTAAGATTCCAACACTCCCCTATTAGAATGGTGATTATCAAGAATACGAGCAACAATAGGTTTTGGCGAGCATGTGGGGAAAAACGGTACACTCATACATTTCTGGTGGGGTTGCAAATTAGCACAGTTACTCTGGAAAGCAGTGTGGAGATTCTTCAGAAAGCTTGGAATGGACCCACCATTTGACCTAGCTATACCACCTCTTGCCTATACCTCAAAGACTTAAATTCAGCATACTACAGAGATACAGCCACATCAATGTTCATAGCTGCTCAATTTACAATAGCCACATTGTGGAACTAACCTAGATGTCCTTCAATTGATGAATGGATAAAGAAACAGTGGTATATATATATATATATATATATATATATATATATATATATATATATATATATACCATGGAATATTTCAAATCTATAAAGAATGATAAAATTATGGCATTTGTAGGCAAATGGATGAAATTGGAGAATATCATGCTAAGTGAGATAAGCCAATCTCAAAAAACCAAAGAATGATCTTCCTTATAATCGGATGATCACAATTAATTAGGTGTAGGAACGGGGCATGAATGGAGGAAGGAGGAATTGTATAGAGGGAAAAGAGGGGTGGGTGGGGTGGCAGAAAGGAGAAATTAACAGAATTACCCTGTGTAGATGCATGGTTTCACAAATGGTATGTGTTTACTTCATGTAGAAACAGAAACAACATGTATCCCAGTCGTTTATAATGAAAATTAATTTTAAAATGTTTTTGTTTACCTTATGTCATAGAGTCATTTTTCTCCCTCATGCTTTCATAAATGCCTCATTTCGTGTTTTAGCTCATGAAAACAAATTGCTCTACTTAGAGTTAACTATTCCATTACTTATAAAAAAAAGTTTATTTCATGTTCTGTGAATTTTGATTAATGATTTGTGAGAAAAGAATCATTTTCAAAATGGAATTTGTGGATTAAATAATTCATAGTTATTCTTCAATTTGCCATAATTAAAGAAACACTCTTTTTTATATTTTCCTGTATCATTACAAGCTCCAGTAAAATATTAAGGATTAAATCTTTTCAAGATTATTTTATTGTTTTCCTCCTGAACTTCTAAAGGAACACATAATTTCAACTTCATTAATTTATAGAAGACAAATGTGCATGCATTTTTCTTGTGAACATTGTGCACTGTGATGTAGTAGTGAAATGTATAATTAACTAGAGGAAAACAGTATTTACTGAGAATAATGTGGATATACTACCAGTTTTATTTCCTGGAAGACATTTTTTATGAATTATCTCGGAAGTAATTCTTATATTATTGTTTACACTTTTTCATTTTTTATGCTTGTTTTACCAGATTTCTAAGGAAAATTTGGATAATTTTAGAATGATAATCACTTGTATATTGGTTCAGTATGGTTCAATCATTTAAAGTTTTATTTATGTAATTAGGGTAATTTTTTCTTAAACAATTGTAGATTTATATGGAGTTGTGTTAAAAAGAGAGACATTCTCTGCTCACTTTATATAGAACCCCCCCCAGGGTTCATACTGTGACATTAAAGATGATATAGCTCAGGTATAGACCATTTCCATCACAAATACCCTTCATGCTGACCTCTGAGCCACACCTATTTTCTCCAGTTTCCCTCCCAACTACTCATGGCCACAATTAAGCCTTATCTATTTTTATGAATTTATCATTTCAAGAATGTTTTACAAACAGAAATATACAATGGATCATTTACTGAGTTAAAAATATTGTTTTCCTTTTGTGATTCATTCAGTTTGTTACGTGTACCATAAGGTCTAACTCATCTTTAATCATCCCACGTGAAAGCACCCAGAAGCCACTCCTGATGTGGGAACTCACCCAAGAGATTTTATTAAGTGGACAGGCAGTGTGCTTGACCACAAGGGTGAAAGAGAGAGAATGGTGGGGGAGCTATTCTTAGGTAGTGGAATTTAATGGGCTAATAACAATCTGACCATTGACTGATGAGAAAGTTTGAGGGCTAACCACCTGAATCAATGACTGACTAGCAAGTTCTCAGGCTAAAAATCTAGGTTTATAAAATGTTGTGGAGGGGCAGAATAATGATAGCAGCAAAATGGCAGATCTGATGCCAATATTCATCCCTTTTTGTTTTTATAGATACTAGAGGTGGGAAAATTGTCTTTCCTCTGTAGCTTCTTCCTGCTAATGAGGGGTGAAGAGTCTCATTTCTGTAAAAAGGAAATTAGGGAAGGCTTAAGGGGGAGCAGAGTTTTTGGAGTCAGAGTTGTCAACAGTGAATCACAGGTATCATCTTTGTGTGTCAGTGGCTGGTAGTCTTGAAGGAGAAGCAGTTAATTGACTGATTGATTGATAAACTTGTATGTATGATCTTGTAGGAACTTCTGAAGGCAATTTAGCAGGCATGGTCCTGTTTAGAAAGATCTGTAGGCCTTAAAACAACCAAAACTTTCTGACTCTGGCAGTTTCTCTTGATAGTTGTCACGCACCCTAAGAATCTCCTTTGTAGTCTCCAGTCTTATTATTTGGGTTAACACAAGCATATATCTTAAATTACATTGACTATTTTTTCTTCTTTTAAATGCCAAGAAATGGTTATATTTTGGTTTTAAATTTTTCTCTAGGTGTTCAAGATCAAGGTGGTCAAACAGACCTTGTTCCTATCTGCTGTTAAGGGTCAGCTGAGTTCCCACAAGGAACAATCCTGGATATCTTGAGAGTAGCCTATTAACTCCTTTAGTGCCATTTGCTATGGTAGGAGCTCCTTGATGAGGTGGCTTCTTTTGGAAACATCAGGGATATCTCCCTTTTTCATTGACAATCCTCTTTGCAGCAAGTGCACTGATTATCTTTTCATCCTCTAGTGGTCTCACTAATCTCCCTGAATGGAAGGTCTTGTGGCCCAGAGTTACAAAGCTCCTTAGAGAAGTTTTCCCCTTCCCTGGATTCAGGCTGACTCAGCGCAAGAGTCAAATATTGGTTTCTTGGCACCTGTATTTTAATGTCAATCTCTAAGTTTGATCTTAAATATCAAGGAAATCAGTCAAAAAGTAAGAGTACTGGGATTTAAATTCATGACTTATGACTTTACAGCTATTTATCCCCTTTTACTTAATTGGGGCCTATTTTATCTGTCCTATAAGTGATGGTGAATTATCTCTAATTTAGGTTGTTTTTACTTGAAGTGATATTTCTTGAAAACATTAATCAGGCAACAATTACAGAGTTTACAAGGAAAATACAAATTTTAATTAACAACAGTAAAAACATATTTAGTTTGTGTAATAGGTATCTTGAATTTTGGGTGAGGTATGCATTATATTCCCTGTTTGAGATCACAGTAATTCTAGAATAAAAACCAATAATTTTAATATAATTTAAATGAACTGAAGTCTGGCATATTTTGGAGCCACTCTGATACATAGTAATGTGGGAAGCAGAACCTTATCTCAGGTAAGGTGGGGCTCTTCAAAAATCTTAGGTAAAGTGTTCTATTTCTGAAGTTGTTCTTTGCCTTCTCTTTAAACATCATTTTACAAAGTTTACATATGTTGCTTCCAGAGTCTGCACGAATGTTACTTAACATAATATGATATTATATCCAAAATATAAATCATGGAGAGGCTGAGAGAGCTTTTAACGTTCCTTTTGTATTGCAAAGTGTTTTCTATATTTTCATGTTTTATGATATTAACCTTTAAATAAATCAGGCTCTCACTAAGTTTTAGAAATACATTTACATTTAAATTATTTTTATCTCAGTGTAAAAAGTTACATAAATTTTCCATATACCCTATGATAACAGGCAATGTTATAGAACATTAAATGATATAAATAAGTTCCCAATAAAATTATTTATTCTTATAAGTTTAAAATTACAACTATAGACAAGTTTAGATTGGAAAACAGCTGCTTGATAAATTTTCTACTTTAAAGATGTGTATACCTGGAAGATATGAACACACTTAATATTCAAAGAAGAGTAGCCATTCCACACTTACCTTGATATTTTTATGTTAAACAAGTTTAGCTTTTAAAGAAAAATTTAGACTCTGTAACATAGTACAATACTCCAACAATTGTTGTTTAACTATAAATGTGTAAACCCTAAGTTTTAAAACTAATTGTTCTAAGGAATAAAACTTAATGGACAAAATGTTAAGAATAAATTAGTGTTTTTAAGAAATCCTTGCCATTTCAACATATAGACTTAACATTGGTTTATATTAACCCATTAAGATTTTACCTTAGGGAAAAATCCTAAATAGCTTTAACTGATTGTCTCACATACATCTAACCAACATACCAACTTAATTACACACAAACTTGTCGAAATTTGCCCTTTATTTACACACAGAATTCTTTAGCACTTACTTAGACCCTCATGTATTTCATCACACAGAGACTTTCTTACCCAGAAACACTTTTTCCTTCTACTAAATATATTTCCACACTTAAAACCTTTTAATTTCTTTCCTATCTGTCGATCCCTTTTTGTTTTCATTTTGAAACAACTCTTATGAAATTTTTGTATTTAGATAAACTACTCCATTTTAATAAGATAAAATACTTTATGTTATTTATAGTACTCTGATTGAAACACAGTTGAAGCTTTGGTTCCCCTTTGTATATAGAATAGTACCTCTTAGGAGTTACTATATAATAGGAGGTACTATATAATAGTACTTCTTAGGAGTTACTAGTAACTCCTAGTAACATTGTTTTAATGATGATACAAAGAAACTATAAACCTTTTTATTTACCATGTTACCCCACGGAATTTAAGGAGTTAAGAGTACTAGATGTTATTTAAGTTAGCATTTTAACTGTGAAAATTAATTGGATGTCTCTAACAAACACATTGGAGTAATCTGATACATGTCAAATATACATATTGTACTGCAAAAAAATCATATATCAGAAAAGTGTATTGAACAGTATTTGCCATCTCCTTTCTGTTGGAAAAAAGTCCTAGAAACAATGGGTTAGACATTTTATTAGTTTGACATCAACATTTTATTAGTTTGACATCAACATTTTATTAGTTTAATCACCTAGACAGACTTGTGAGTTAAATAATTTTAAAGATATCTTACCTTCATTTGTTTACCCAATTTAAATTAAATATTTTAAGATCACGTGAATGAAGGATATTTGGATCAATTTTCTAAATTTTACTTTCACGATTGCTTCTTATTTGTGTCAATTTTGACATGTACATGATATTTTGATGCACATATATAGACAGACAAGACAATATTAGACAACACAATATACACATAACAAAAGAAAAGGTCTTGTAGTATTTTGTAGGTGAATCTCCATGAAATATTATAGATGTTTTACAAACAAACTTTAGAGTAGAATAAAAAATAGAACTGATAAGAAAAACATTAATCTAGGTATGTAAGATCAAAATTATGAGCTCAAAATATACCATTTAAACAAAAACAAGAGTTGTAGAAGAAAAAATATTAATGGCCATTAATTATATTATGAGATGGAGAAGAAGACAGGTAGAAATGGGAGGATATGAAGAGAGTGAAAAACAGGGAGAAGGAGACAAAGAGAGTCTTAAAATCATTTATCTGTGTTTCAGCCCAGAAGTTTAAAATGGACAATTTTTTTTCTTTAGCCTCAGATTGGTCCCTAGCTGAGCCTGCTAGCTTACATTGAATTGCAAGAGAAATTGCTGCCTTGGGATTATTAACCCTTGTTAAGTTCTTAGCTTGGGTTTGGCTGAACAGGTGAGGGCTATTGCTAAATACTTGAGGCAAAATTTTCTAGGTAAATTAAGATCCACTATCTGGTTCCTTAAATGTAAACATAAATCAAGATTGAGAGTTTAGGGTATACAGAAAGAGGAATCTTTTAAATCTAACATTCGTAAGAGTCGGTAAGATACTAAAATTTCTTCAGGAAGTATGTAGAGTTGGAGATGAAGAATCCTAGCCACTTGTCTATCTGGGAAAGATCAGAGAATGAGAAAAGAATATGAACTCTGATCACTTCCTCCACATCAGCCACCTCCCATAGGGGAACTAGAACATGTGTTTGAAACTTCATGGTAGGAGGAGTGGGTGGAAAGGGCAGAAGTCAAAACAGAGATGAACAAAGGAGAAAAGAGTAGCAGGGGCCAGAGGGGCTTCTGCTGCAGGAGATCAGTATGGGGGTGGATCATTAGCTGTTTCAAAGTCAGAGAAGAGGAGGGATTAGGAAGAAGAAGCCAAAAGAAGGTGTTCACGTTTCAAGGAAGAACAAAGATTCACAGAATTCATATGTCATTAAGTGGCCACTTTGATTGATTATCTGAAGGATACTGTGGCCAAATATCATTACACAAGTGAATAAGTTTTGGTGACTATAGGCCAGGTGAAGAGGTTTAATATTATCTGGTAGACACCCCAGGGGTGAATCTGCCAGAATGGAGGAACCAGATCCCATGGTGAAGACTGATAGCCATGTCAGCATCTAAGTCATCCCAAGGTCACAGACTAGTTGACTGGAGATGAGGAGGGAGCAGAATGATGGGAGTTGTCACCCCCATCAGTGTGTGCCAGGCAAAAGGCAAGGGGGTTAAGTATCTGTTGGCAGAAATTTTGAGAGGAGAAGTAAAGAGGAGTCTCAACACAGAGAGGGAATCTCCACCATAAACATTGGGGATCCACCCATAAGATAAGGACAACTTAGGAGGCCAGCCATAATTGTAAAAGTCAAGGCTGTGGGAACCCCCACTCCTCAACTGCCTCGAGGGCACTGGATAACCAAGAGTCACATCTCAGGTCAGAAGAGCTGTGTACTATAGGAAACGTACCAATGTGAAGCTGGTGGTGGATGTGCAACCAAGCATCATGGTGAATGAAAGGTGAGACCAGCATCAGAGGGTCCGGGGCAACAGATGGGATTCCACTCACCTAAGTAGCAGTAGCAGAGTTCATTCAAATCATGGCACAAATGAAAGCACCCAGAAAACAGTACTGATGGAGAAAATCACATGAGAGAATTTATTAAGCAGATAGGCAGAGAGTCTGCACACAAGGGTGAGAGAGAGAGAATAGCAGTGGAGCTATTCTTAAGTAGTAGAATTTTGTGGGTTAATAACAATCTGATCAGTGATTGACCAGGAAGTCTGTGGGCTACTAATATAGGTTGTAAAATGGTGGGAAGGGAAAGAATAGTGGTGGCAGCAAAATGGCAAATCTGATGCCAATACCATGTATAAACAGCTGGATACAACCCAGCAGAAAAAGGAAGAAGGAAAACACAGGCCATATAATCCTCACAGGTGGGAGGGAAAACAGGAAGCTCAAAACATAGCTGTTTTAATTTTCTTAAATGCGGGGTCAGCAAACATGTTACTCAAAGAATCAGATAGCAAAGAGTTAGGTTTTGCAGGCTCCAAAGTCACATCTGCAACTGCTCAACTCTGCCCATAGAACTGGAAAAGAATCTCAACCAAAGTGTAAACCAATCAGTGATGTATTCCAATAAAATTTTACCTGGAGAAACACAAGACAGGCAGAGGGTGGGGACACTGCTAGATTTTCCTCTTGGGCAGTAGTTTGTGTAGAGTAGCAGTAGTAGTAACAAAAGAGGCAGAAAAGTAGTAGTAATTGTGATTTGCACATGCTGTTCAGAACAAACCCCATTCTTGTAGAAAAGCAGAAGGAACAAGTATGAAAGGGCTGTGAGCAATGCATGCCTCAGAACTGAGGCAGAGGCAAAATTTAAATTGAGAACTGGGAAACTCTAGCCTGTGATTTCATCCATGCTTTTATTGCCTCTTAAATGTTCACCTCATTATCCAGGAAATTGGAAAATGAAAGATTGTTGACCTGTCATCTACTCAGACATACTGAGATTCTGCAAAAGGAGACCAAGTCATAAAAGGCTAAGAGGCTTTCTAAAAATCAGTTGTTGAAAGCAAAAGGAAATCTATCTCTTGGTTCCTGTGCATCACTATACGTAGGCTTCCAGTAAATAGAGAAGCAACTTTGGCATCTGCAGAGCACTTATGAAGTGCTTTCATTTTCTCATTTATTCTTAATAAGAGCCCTATCATAGAGACAAAACTGATTTCTCTGATCTTGTACTACATGTAAGAAATAAAGTCCAAAACAATAATTGATTTGCCAAAGATCACACAAACAAGAGGAGGTGGAGCTGAGATGTGAATCCTGGTTTGTTTTCTGAGTCTAGATTCTGCATCATCAAGATGTATGACTACAGCTTCCTGTTTACTTCATGGCACTTTAGGGCTTCAGGGAGTTGCACTACATTCCTAAGGAGTACTCAGAAGTCTCTGCAGTTTTGAAATAGTGATATGCTGAACTTGGAGTGCACAGTATCAAACAGGAACCAAGCAGTGACTCTGCTGTCACCATAATGATCATCTATGGTCTTAAAGCTCTTAATACATTGCCAGACCCCAAAACAGCTACAAAGTTTCTAAAGGAGTTACTTTTGAAGAACTATCTAGTCTTTTGTAATAATGTTTTCTAATAGTGATAAAAGGTGTCATGTTTCTCTTCATATTCTTATTCCCTAAGCTCTTGAATAACTGCAGATTCATAAACAGTTCTAAGTTTTAATAATTCACAGACCTGTGTCCCCTTTACATATTTTCCTTAAGATCTAACAGTCTGTAAATTCAACACTGAACACCTGACCAGAATTTTGCTGTGACACAGTCAAGGCAGAGAATGTTCATGGCCACGAGTTTTCTTTGATCTGCCTTTCTATAATCCACTCAATTTTGACACTCCATTACTTCACTATGCCCAGTAACCTGCCATTTTAATATTTCAATAATGTTCTATAAATGAATGAATGGCAGGTTCTTTTAGTAGTGATAATGATACATTACTCAGAGAAATGCTTTGAAAAAATTTGAGTTCTGTTCACAAAATATTTCAGCCTTGCCTAGCATTTATAGGATAGTTAGATAATCTTATTTTTTTTTTACTTCCCCTGCTTCTGCTTACTTTAACTTGTAGAACATTTAACAGTAGTAAAGAAAAGATACAATTAAAATACAGCAAGTTTTTTACCCTCAGGTGCTGTAAACAGGCAGGGTGGCCAACCACATTGGTTTGGCCCAGGGACTAAGAAAATATTCACTGTTACAACTGAGACAGTCTAGGACAAACTAGATTAAGCTGGTTACCCTACATTCACACATACAACCTCTAGACATATGTTCTAAACAGGCTTCCTTTACTCCACATATTCTTTTTGGTGGCATATGAATCCTTCAGTACCAGCAGAAATTTCTAATAGAACAGATTCACAGTAAAGTAACAAAACCATGAGACAAAGGAGATAGGTCCCAAGCACAAATCCTATTTCTTAAAGACTTTTCTTTAGTTAAAAATATTAAAAGGGGTAAAGGTATGTGTAAAACAAGTATCAACTTGTATATTCTCCACCTAAAACTACTCCACTTGGAGACAAAAATGTGGATTTTTATTTCTCTGGTGTGAGAAAATTTAATTTCATTACAAATCATACACTAAAAATCAGTATTATTTTACTTGAGATACAGCAAGGGTCAAATAATTTTACAATCTAAGAGGTTTTAAAATATGGAAACAACATTATTTAATTTTCAAATTAAAACTATCACATCTATTTATGAATGTCCAACATAAAACAAAAGGATGTAGTTGTTTTCTGATGCATACATGTGCATCTGTGCAGTCACACACACTTACAGGTAGATTACATAGCTTTAACCTGATAGCATGAGACACATTTGGAGGACACAGGGGTAAAAATATTTGTTGTTGCTGCTGTATACCTTCTTCTCTGACCCAGACTGTGAGGGTGGGACCCTTCCTTCCACAGCCATCATCACCACCATCCTTTCTCAGGAGCACAAGAAAGATGATCTGGATCACCAGTACTTTCTCTGTCTGCAAAAACAGAACCTTGAAATGGACAATCAACATCTAGGAGACTTGTTCACAAGAATAGTTTTCACTTTCAAGGTTAATGTGTAAAGCAAAGAAAGGAAGCAAGGAGAAAGTAAAGTTCTTACTCCCAGTTCCATACCAAGAAACATACCAGGAATTTTCTATGAATTTGTGATCCTTCTCCCTCAGCCTCCTGAACCACAGGAATTTAGGTGTGTAACACCAAGCTTAGCTCAGATAATATCTTTAAAATCTGCATAAGCTACAACATATCTCACAGAATTTCAGTAATAATTTATCAGTTCCTTTCTACATACTGTTATTAAGAATTTGGACTTTTGCTCACAAAAGGATTAAGGCAATATTTTTAGACCTACAGGTGGCAAGACGGTAATCAATTATACAAAATAAAATTTTTCCTTCTTAGAGTTGCTTGAACGAACAATAGAATAATTCCACCAGTGTCTCTACCTTTGCCGGAAACTTGCAAAAAGGTAATAATATAGAAAACCCACCCCCTGATCCCTAGGGATATGTTCCAAGACCCCCAATGGATGTCTAAAACCATAAACACTATCACCCCCTCCCCAGTGATTTTTCCTAGGTAGCTTCACTTTTGCCACAGAGTACTGGAGTTATTCATTCTTAATGTTTTATACCCTGGTGCCTCCTTTGCATCACTATCCATATGCTTTGGGACCATTATAAAATAAAACAAGCTTATTTGATAAAAATATGTGACACTGAAACAATCCGATAACATGGAGGTAGCATACACAGTATGGAGACACCAGATAAAGATATAATTTATGTCCTTAGAGGGATGGAAGATTTCATCCTGAGAGGCTGAGTCATGTGCCCAAGGACACATGCTGTAATGTGCCAGAGACAGGATTCAAACACATGCAGTCTGATTTCCAAGATCATATTCTTAGCTACTATTTTGATCATTGACACTCTTGAATGTTTACTAGTTATATATTCCTAAAGATTTTAAGAAGAATAGTAAGATAACAAAATTGAACTAAATTAGGAACATTTTCCATGAACAATTCAGAAATAGTATTTTTTAAAAATTTAATCACTAGGTACTATTCAAAAATTCCATGACTGCCACAATTATTTATTTCTTCACAATGTCAAAAAATGAGTAAATTGTTCACGGGACATTTACAATTTATTCAAATTCAAACAGTGCAATAGATGAAGGTCAAGCACTAAATAACTAGACAGTCCACCCACAATGAAGGATCAAAGATAAGCCAATGACAGGTTACCAATGTCTCCTTTCTCTTCAAACTTAATTAACATGAGTAATGTTTCACATTCATTTATACAGATAAAATTCTTAAATTTAACTGAAACAACTCTAAGTTTAACCCACATACAGCAGCTTCAAACAAGATTATGATTTCTCTTTATTTGTCCATTTTAAAGTTAAGAAAAAGTTAATAAATGTATTGAAAGTGACTTAATTGTTCAATGTACTTGGCATGCTAGATTTACAGAGAGAATTCCAAATTCTACAAAGCACAGGTAAATGAAAACTTAGATCACTATATTGGGCAATAATGATTTCACAGATTGAAGGATAGATGATAAAAGGCCATGAGCACAGCTTTCACAAGGGTGATTTTGTTAACACCAAAATAACTCAGCATAGGCCATTCTCAAAATTGGTTCATGCATTAAGTTATAGATGCCAACTATAAAATATATACACAAATTGTCTCACAGATATAATAATTTCTCTCTTCTAATTATGGGCAAGTCTAAACTAATGAAAGAAAGATCCATGCTCTCAAAATCTAAGAAATTTCTAATGATACCCCCTCACATAACCTTCCAAGGTAAAACAGTGCATACCTTCAGCAAGCAATAAAACCAAGCATTAAAACATGAAAAATCATTCTGGGTGAAGCATAAACTAGTGCTTAAGTGGTAGTCTATTATTAGTATTCTAATCAGTCCACAACATATATTTTCCCAGGGGGCTCTTCAGTTTATAACTTTGCTGAGGATGGAGCTGGACTTTTTGTCAACCAGGTTGTGGAGCCGAGTCTGTTATGTTCAGGTTTTACCCAAAGATAATGAATGCTATAAAGTCAGGCTCCCCAGTCCCCTGCTCACTTTTTTCCTCTTGCCTCCCAAACTCTGCCTCTGCTTTGCTGATTTTTTATTCATTTCTTTTTGAATTCACTTCCTATTGACTCAAGACTCCTCAACAAAGTGGAAATTGGCTGAAAGTCTGCTTCCTCTTGGCTGGATGCCACCAGGCTCCCCTGATAACTTCTCCCCAGCTATACTCTTTTGGAATCTTATCTCTGTTCTTCTATGAATGTAGATTATTGGAGTTTGCATCTCTTCTCTCTAGAATCTTCCCCTAGATGGGTTTGTCCACTAACATGATTTTAAGTACTTTCTCCACACTGATGAATCCCACATCTGCTTATCCAGTCAAAGATTTCCTGTGAGCTCTATACCTGTGTGTATGTAAATGTCCAGTTAATCTTTCTGCCTAGGGTTTTCATACATGTCTCAAATCCATTTGAATCCAGATTTCTTAACTCTAGACAAATGTATACCAAAGAGCTGAAATTAGGCCCTGACTCCACTTTATACTCAACCCATCTTTAATACCTGTCCATTCTCATTTTGGCATAGCTTTTTGATGTGTCCACTCTGGTTTATTTCTTCTACCCTGTCTTAACAATGGCTGCCAGTGCCAATGGATAGGACATATGCAGAAGCTTTCCAAGTATTTTCTTCCAATTTTACCCTTGCATTTTATTATTCAAAGAGCAGCTAGGTTTTCTTAAACCAAATCAGTCCATAGCACTCCACCTGGAAGAATCCAAACCTGTTTCACACAAAAAAGATTCAGGTGACCATGGCCCTACTCCTTTCACCTGGAACACCCTCCTAATAACAATGCAGCCATTCTGGCTTCCTTTCAAGCCTTGGAACTCACCAGACTCCTGACAACTTTGCTTCAAATAGTTTATCCAATGTTTAGCCCCATCTCTTTGTGTCATTGAGTCCTCTTTCAAGTTTTGGTAAAAATATTTTATCCTTGGGCAGGGCTTCTCTGATCATTTGATTACATTCATGTGTGTGTTTTGCTCATGTTTCTTATTGTACCTTTATCAGATTGTGAATTTAGTGAGAACAGAAACCCATGGAATGTGTCATAAAGTAGGCACCTGACAAATACCTGTCAAAGGAAGGAGTGCCTTTTCTTTACTCCAAAGATCTCAGACCATAAAATGGACCAATGAAGTGACTCCATGAAGCATAATGATGACCAGAAAAAGGCAAGAAGGAAGAAAAAGAGAGCTGACTTAAGGCTGTGGATGGTGTCAAAAGGCCATGAACTGAATATTACTTCTGTATTAAATGTTCAGAAGACAAACCATTGAGAACAAGCCTCATGATTTCTGGAGCTAGAGATGAGTTATAAATGGGAATGACTACAAATGAGAACAGGGTTTTCTTTCAGAGTAATGAAAAATTTCTAACAGGCAGTGGTGTACATGCACAACAGTGTGGATGTGCTGATGACCTAGAACAAGTCAGTTTTATGGTGGGATGATCACACCTCAATAAAGCTGTTATTTTTAAAATGTATGAGATGAACTGCTGTTAGGCAGCTATATCCCACTCACTATACCACAAGTCCTAAAGACTGATTCCATTTTCTTCTTTTAATCTGCAGAGCCTAGTACAGAGGTGAAATTTACACACTGAATAAAGGCTGGATACTCAGAACCAGCTTTGAAGCAAATAATCAAACCATTAGACATAACTAGGTTTTGGCAACTCTGATTACAGCAAAGCATAACTCCTCATGAGATAGGATTTCACAGATAAGAAATTTGGTAATTCACAAAAGATTCCCAGATTTCTGCCAGTATTTGATAATTGTGCGCACATATACAAGTTCTATGTGGTGGGCAGTCCAGTTCATGATCCCTGAACTTCACAAATGGAGAAAAGAAACTTCCTAGAAATTAACAATCTACACTGGAACCTCACTGCAAATGGCACCAAAACACCAGAGGCCTGGCACCAAGTGCCTTCTGTCACATTGACATACTTGTGGCAAGTGGAGAAGAACCATGTAACAAGCATTCACAAAAATGACCAGAAAGTTCCCATTCAGGAGCTGAGATTAATCCCAAGATCAACCTTTAACATATAATTTGGCTTTAGTTCACCTAGTCATTTTCTTTCTCTATCCAGTTATCTACAACATCTGTTTGATAAGGCTTTGTCTGTTTTCCTTCATAGTATGTCATGAAGAATGAGAGTGGTCCTGCAGACAAGTAAGAAAAGTGTTTGACTACACATTATTCCAATGGGCTGCATGTCTCCCACCCCTGCTTCCAGTTTCAACTTTCCTAAGGAACTGCCACCCCATCCCATCATTACCAGCATAATGTCAAACAAAAATATACACAATGGAATAATATTCAGTCACAAAGAACAATATTATAGTATTTGCAGAAAAATGGATGGAATTGAAAATATCATGCTAAGTGAAATAAACCTATCCAAAAAAACCAAAGGCCAAATGTTTTTTCTGATAAGTGGATGATGATATAAAATGGGGGTTGGGGAATGGAGTGAGAGAAGAATGGAGGAACTTTAGATTACATAGAGGGAAATGAGAGGGAGGTGGGGTTATAAAAATGGTGGAATGAGACAGACATCATTGCCCTATGTACATGTATGATGACATGAATTGTATGAATCTACATTGTGCACAACAAGAGAAACAAAACATGTGCTCCATTTGTGTACAATGAATTAAAATGCAATCTGGAAAAATAATTAAAACATAAGGTCTGTTCATGTTAGACAGTGAAAATACTGTTGTATACTCACTTTACATGTAAAAAATAGAATCCCCAAAATATTAAGTTAGGATTTTCTGAAATCAGAAAAAGATTGAGGAGGACCACTGGGTCTTAATGTCACTTTTCTCATTCTAACACAGTATTCTCTCCATACTTATTCAGTTTCCCCACACTTCCATTCACTCTGAGACAGTAATGTGCCTCATCCACTTCCAAGGACTCTACCTCAGTGGGCACCCATCCTGTACTTGAGTGGCCAAATGCATCGCTGTTGCATTAAACTTTTAGTAACCTACCTTTATCTTCTTAAAACATTTGACCCTGCCCATACCCAAATGATTTCTTTTTTCCTGCCTATAAGTTTATGACAGACCTGACCATGCAGAATTCCAGTGCCCTGTCATGAGACACACATCTTCTTGAGCTCCAAGTATAGCTCTTCTCTTGAGTTTCTTTTCTAGGAATGAGAGAATAGCCTATCCTCACAATCTTCATGTATGTGAATAAAATTTGTCTGCCAATATTTCTCCCTGAACACCACTAATAAAAAAGAGATATGATCAGATCATGATGAACACCCTTTTAAGTGCCAGTACAGACTGAATTCCAGTGCTCTTCCTCAGATATGGCAGGCATCCTGAAGCATTATCAGAGGTTGTGCTTCAGGGCCTTACCTAGGTCTTGATCCAACTTCATAGCCTTACAAAATCTTCCCAACTCCTTGTTACAACATGTCCCTGGCCAGGATCAAAACACATTTGTCTTTTAGGGAATTTGGAGTTTTAAGAATTAATTTCATAGATTACATGAGCATAATTAGCTACTTCTTAAATGAGTGAGTGAACAAATGATGAAATGACCTGTATCTGACACTGAAAGCCCAGCAACAAAACTGATACATCATGCATATTTGACTAGGTAATGAACTGCACATGAGATGCACAGTTGTGATACCTCCCTAATTACCCAACCAATATTGGAATGGCTTCAGTTTCCCAAGAACATTATCACAGTGGGAGAAAGAAAGGGAAGGACCAATGGAGCAAAATTCCTAACAGTCTGCAGATGTAGGCAGCACTGAGCAAAGACTGAAAATTTATTTTGTAAAATCTACCTAAAAACAGTTCTGAAGGACATAAGAAGCAGGTGACTGTGAATATTAATGTATATTCATGTATCTAATTAGAGTGTAATCAGCAGAGATGGGCATGGAAATAATGCCACCACATGATGTTTGTAGGTCAAAGTATGATTTCTCACCTAAAATTTTATTCAACAAATAAATACTTGCAGTCATAACTCCACGAACTTAGGAGGGTAGCAACTATTACCTTCTTCTGAGGTATCCCATTATTTCAGCTTTGTTGAGGATAGTTATCTGACTTTCCCAAGGTCACAAAATCACTATTTTCAGGGTTGAGACTGAAGTCTTCATTCAGTATACTTTATCCAACACCACATTTCCAGATGTTATGTGCTATCTTGTTTATTTATTAATTAATTCAAGAAATCCCTATCTTCTCATCTGATAAATATTCACTGCTTTGTATGGGCAGTAACTGTGGTTAAGTTTCTAATTCATTTCATTGCCTCCAGGGATTACAGTTAGTACAATTAATCCAGAATTGCAATGTGTATACATAGATAATGCAGTAATAGAGAAGCATTATTTTATAGTACATAATATAAGCACTTAAAATGCTTCTTGCTTATCACTGTTGCCATTTTAAAACATTATATGGACACAAATTTAAGAGTTTAAAAGAGAAAGGTATAACTCAACTAATATATTCCAGGACAGATAACTTCAGAATTTATGGCTCATTAAAACTCTAATTATCCCAGTTTTAATTAAAGCATTCAGTAGAGTTGGTGAAATGCAATTATGAGCAACTGACTTAAGATATATAATAAGCAAATATTTCTTCAAAAAGGCCTTATTGTCACTAGATCTGTGCATGTAAAGTGAAGTGTCATTTTATTTCAAATAAAACATTGCTACACAGAATATAAACTTGCTATTAAACACTACATTGTCAACTAAAATGGAACTAAGTCATTCTTAGAGTTCACCATTCTATGACTGTTCAGTTTGTACAGAAATAATTCCTGATCTGACACACACATTCAATAGCAGAACAACTTCAACTAACTACAGACACCAAGAGAAGATATTAAAGACCTCGGTCATTTCACTGCACGAGTGTATGATGCAAACCTCAGTCTTAACCATTCATCTACTGCCAAGCAGTGGCCATGACATGGTCTAACACAGCCTGTGAGACAGCCTTTCTCATTCCTCCTGACAATGTCTAAGAACATATAAAATTCTTAAAATAATCTTTGTTGCTAAGGTTTTTACGATGCACAGTGGGATCCTGTGTAAAGCACAGAACATGCAAATAAGTTAACAGGCTGGACACTTTTTTTTAAATTTTTAGTTGTAGGTGAACATGATACCTTTATTTTATTTATTCATTTATTTATATGTAGTGCTGAGAATTGAATCCAGTGCCTCACACATGCTAGGCAAGTGCTCTACCACTGAGCCACAACCCCAGCCCCTGGACACTATTTTTTTTAACCAACTGACAACACATTAGAAGAAATGCCAGAGAAGTTTAGAATGTACATAGTCAAACTGACCTGCGAAGTAAAGTACAGAATAAGGAATGAAATCAAAGTAAAATACAGGAAATGAAAGATCACCACAATAAAGAATTAGAAATTGTGAAAAAATACCAAGCACATATCCTTGCAATAAAGAAATCAATAAACCAAATTAAAAATTTAATAGAAAGCATCACCAATAGCCTAGACCATTTGGAAGTTGGAACCTGAGACAAAGAAGACCAAATATATACCCTAAAAATGAAGTCAATCACCCAGAGAAAATGAAAAAAAACCATGAACAGAACTTCCAAGAAATATGGGATAAAATAAAAATACCAAATTTAATATTTATCAAAATAGAAAAAGGCATGGAGATAAAAACCTAAGGCACGAACAGTCTTTACAATGACATAAAAGATAATTTCCCAAATCTAAAGAATGATATGGGATATCAAATATAAGAGACTTACAGTACAAATGTACACAATTACAACACATCCACACTTACACAAATTATAAGAATAACTGGCATACAGAATAATGATAGAACTTTAAAATCTGTGAGAGAAACAAATAAAATTACATGTAGGGGAAAGCCAATTTGGATTTCAGCTGATTTTTCAACACAGTCACTCAAAGACACTCACAGACTGAAGGTAAAGGTTTGGGAAAAAAACATATAACTTATATGACGTTCATAAACAAGATGGGGTTTCCATCCTCATATTCAATCTAGTGGACTTCAAGCGAAATTTAGAAGGAATAAAGAAGAACATTTGTACTGCTTAAGGGAATCATACATCAAGAAGACATATTAATCCTAACTATATATTCCCCCAAAATGGAGCATCTACATACAAACTCTTCTCAACTTCAAGAATCAAGTAGAATACAAAACAGTAATACTCAGTTACTTTAATACAACTTTCTTTCCCCTGGATAGATCCTCCAAACAAAAACAAGCAAATAAACCATAGAATTAATAATACAATCAATAATTTAGACTTAATAGACGTATATAGAACTTTTCATTCATCATGGAGCAAATACACAATCTTCTCAGCAGCACATGGATTCTTTTCTAAAACAGACCACATGTTACAAACAAAAGCAACAATTGTCCAATAACAAAAAATAGAAATACTACCCTGCATTCTATCAGATCATTAAAGAATGAAACTAGAAATCAATAATAAAATAAAAATAAAAGGTACTCCAACAACTGTAGCCTAAATAACAAATGGACTGCAATAAAAATTAAGGAGAAACTTTAAAAATGTACTTAGAGGTAAGTGACCACACCTATAAAACATATCAAAATGTCTGGAACACTATGAAGGCAGACCTAAAAGTTGAGATCACTGCATTGAACTCATTTATTAAAAGAATTAAAGGTGAACAAATAAATGACCTAACTTTACATCTCAAATCACTAGAAAAAGAACAAATCAACACCAAAAGTAGTAGAAGAGAGAAAGTAATTAAAACCAGAGCTGAAATCAATAAAATTGAAACAAAAGAAACAATTGAAAAGATTGAGAAAATTAGAAGTTGGTTGTTTGAGAATACAAATTGATAAACCCATAGGTACACATTAAAGTGAAAGATAAAACCCAAATTACTAAAATTCATCATGTAAAGGGTTTATCATAATGAACACTACTGAAATACAGAAGAAAATAAAATTATTTTGAAAATGCATACCTCAATGAAATAGAAAATCATGAATACCATGACAAAGTTTTAGAGACAAACTACCCAAACTGAATCAAGAGGACATGCACAATGTAAACAGATCAATAAAACAATAAAATTGAAGATGCTATCAAAAGTGGACCAACCAAGAGAAGCCATGTACCAGCGATAAATGATGAATTTTCAGCTGAGTTCCACAATGCCTTCAAAGAAGAATTAACACCAATACTCCTCAAATTATACCATTAAATAGAAAAGAACTCTTTCTAACTTATTCTATTAGTATTGTATTGATAAAAACAGACAAAGACATATGAAGAAGTGAAAACTTCAGATCAATATCCCTGATGAACCAGACCCAAAATTTTTTTTAAAAAATTATCTCAAATCACATGCAAAAACACATTAAAAAGATGGTGCTCCACAATCCACAGAGATGCAATGTTATTTCAATATATGGAAAACAATAAACATAATTAATCACATCAATAGAGTTAAAGATGAGAATCATATGGTCATCTCGATAGGTGGAGAAAATACATTTGACAGAATGCAGATACATTCATGTTTAAAACACTTGAAGAACAAGTGATAGTAGGAACATAGCTCAACTTTGTGAAAGTCATCTATGCTAAGCAAAAGAAAACATCATTCTAGATAGAGAAAAAATGAAGCCTTCCCCATAAAAACTGGAAGAGGACACAAACACCCTCTTTCACTTGTTTTTGACATACTTCTTGAAATTCTGGCCAGAGCAATTGAACAGATGATAGAAATTAAAGGCTTATGAATAGGAAAGTAATAATTTAACATATCATTATTTCCTTAAGACAAAATTCTACACTTAAAAGACACAAAATCTCCATTAGAAAATTTCTACATCTAATAAAGAAATTCAGAAAAATAGCAGGGTATAAAATCAATACCATAAATCAAATGCATTTCTATACATCATTGATGAATCAACTGAAGGAGAAATTATTAAAACTAGTCCATTCACAATAACTGCAAAAAAAGGGGAATCAACCTAATGAAAGAGGGTATAGGCCTCTACAATGTAAACTACAGAATCCTAAATAAAAATATGGAGAAAAATCCTGAGATGAAAAAATCTCCCATGCTCTTGAAAAGGCAGAATTAATATTGTCAAACTGATCATACTACCAAGACTGTTACAGATTTAACGTTACTCCTACTAAAATACCAATGACATTTTTCACAGAACTAGAAAAAGCAATCATGAATTTATTTGCCAAACAAGAGGCCCAGAATAGCCACAGTGATAAAAACCAAGAAGAGTAAAGCAGGAGGGATCACAATGCAGACCTAGAGAGTAATGGTAACAAAAATGGCATGGCATTGGCATCAAAATAGATGTGTAGTACAATGGTACAGAAGACACAGAGACAAACCCAAATAAATAGGCTTTTCTCATACTAAATTAAGGCACCAAAAAGAGACACTAAAAAAAAAAGATAGCCTATTAAACAAATGGTGCTGGCAAAAATGGAAATTCATATGTAGCAAAATGAAATCAACTCTCTCTAACCCTGTGGAAAAATCAACTCAAAGGTGAGTAAAGATGTATGCACTAAAACAGAAACTCTGCAAATAAGAGAAGAAAAAAATAGGAACAAATCTCCACCTAGTCAGCTTAGAAACTGACCTCTTTAACAAGTCTCCAAAAGCACAAGAGTAGAACCAAGAAACCATAATACGGATGGACTCAAAATAAAAATCTTCTCAGCAATAGAAATAATCTGTCAATCTGTAACATGAAGAGAGTGTCCACAGAATGGAAGAAAATCTTTACCAAATACACCTTAGATAAAGTGATAATATACAGGATATATGAAGAACTCAAAAAATTTAATATAAAAAATAACCCAGTCAGGGCTGGGGATATAGCTCAATTGGTAGAGTGCTTGCGTTCCAAGCACAAGGCCCTGGGTTCAATTCCTAGAACCACAAAAAAAAAAAAAAAAAAAAAAAACAATGAATAAATGGGATAATGAACTGAACAAACACTTCACAGACGAAAATACAAATTATCAACTAACTTGAAAAATTCCTCATCACTTCTACAATTAGAGATATGCAGCTCAAAACTCCTTAAATATTTTATTCCACTCATATTACAATGAGAATTTTTAAAAAATAAAACAAAAAAATATGTTTTGTTGATGTATGGAAAAAGGTACACTCATACATTTTTGCTTGGTCTACAAATTGATTTAAACATTCTTGAAGTTTTATTGAGAATTCTCAAAAAACTCAGAATGAAACCACCATTTGACCCAGTTATCCCACTCCTGGTATAAACACAAAAAGGATTTAAAACCAGCATACTACGGTGACTCAGCCACATCATTGTTTATAGCATCTCAGTTTGCAAAAACTAAACTAGGAAATGAACCTTGATGCCCTTAAACATATGCATGGATAAAGAAAATGTGTATATGCTGACAATGTAATGTTATTTATACTTAAAGACAAAGGAAATTATTGCATTTTCTAGTAAGTGCATGGATCTAGAGTATACCACAACAAGTGAAAAGGGTCAAACCCAAAACACTAAAGGCCAAATATTTTATCTGGCAGGTAAATGCTGATCTATAATGGGGGGTAGGTGGAATGAAAAGTCCTCAGATTGTGCAGAAGGTAGTGAGAGGAAAGGAATTAGTGTAAGGAGGGGAATGACAGTAAAATGATCTGCATATCATTATCCTGAATATATGTGTGATTACACTACCTTTGTGTCTGCAACACTTGCAGCGCATGAAAGGAGAATTTGCACTCCTTATGTGTACAATTTTTCTGAATGCATTGTACTGTCACATATAACTAATTGGAAACAATTAAAAATAATTTTTGACAAATAAATATTTGTCACATTCATTTTATTTGTAGGACTTCTTTTCAGTATGATTTTTCTGCCAGTGAGAAATGTATACATTTCCATTAAAAGCTTTCTAATATTCTTTGCATTTGTAGGGCTTCTCTTTGGTATTATTTAACTGGTGGTTAATTAGTCATTTTTTTAATTAAAAGTTTTTTCCACAATCTGAATATTCCTAAGCTTTCTCACCAGTATGAATTTCCTGATGTCCAATAAGTTTTGATTCTATATTAAAAGCTTTTCCACATTCTTTATATCTGTATGCCTTCTCTCCAGTATGAATTCTCTGGTGTTGAGTAAGGCATGTTCTCAGTAGAAAGCTTTGCCCCATTCTTTCCATTTGTAGGGTTTCTCTCCAATATGAATTCTCTGGTGGTGACTAAGGTCTGATTTTTTATTTAAGGCTTTGTTGCATGCTGTACATTTGTAAGGCCTCTCTCCTGTATGAATTCTTTGATGGCAAATAAGGTATGAATTTATTTTAAAAGCTTTGACACATTCTTTACATTGGTAGACCTTCTCTCCAGTATGAATTTTCTGGTGTTGAGTAAAGCATGTTCTTTGAGAGAAAGCTTTGCACATTCCTTACATGGGTCAGGCTTCTCTCCAGTATGAATTCTCTGATGGCAAATAATGTTCAATTTGTGATTAAAATCTTTATTGCATGTTGTACATTTGAAGGGCTTCTCTCCTTTAAGAGTTCTCTGATGTTGAGTAAGGTGTGCTTCTTCATAGAAAGTTTTGTCACATTCTTTACATTGGTAGGGCTTCTCTCTAGTATGAATTCTTTGATGGTGAATAAGGTATGATTTTGCATTAAAAGTTTTTTCACATTCTTTACATTTGCAGAACTTCTCTCCAGTATGAATTTTCTGCTGTTGAATGAGGCATGATTTTTGATCATTTAATTTCTGATGTTCACTATCACTTAAAGTTCTCCATATTATCCTGTGTTGTAAATAGTCAAGGTCACAATTTCCATATTTTTCATTAATTATTTTTTGAAATATGTGTCTTTTGCCATGGTGTGGTGAAAATTCTTTCATATTATGAGAAGTCATTGCTGAAATAAATGAAAGTTTAAAAAATTACTTAGTACACTGGGATGAATATATTCTGTATATATAACAGGAAATTATAGCAGAGTTAGCAATGTCAGAACATCAGCAGTGTAGCAGACTAGTAATCCAAGGCCATCATTACTTCAGAAACATGTTACATAAAAATGTACAGTCACAAATATGTTGTAAAAATTACACAAATTATTGTAGAGAGCACAGTATCCAAGATATTTCTACAGAGAGCAATATAGTATAGAGAAGGAATGTATCTTACTTTTATTAAGTGAAGTATTTCCTCCTTTCTTATATAGCATTATGCAAATAGGAAAAAAGATCTATAAGGTGCCTTCACTCTCAGTAGAATAAGGTAAATATAAAACATACACCAAAGTTTCTGGCTTCTTTGAAAATTGTCACATATCTGAATCATGAGGTCATTCTACTTTTATTTATTTTTTATATGTGGTTCTTGGGATTAAGCCAAAGGGTACTGTACAACTGAACTCCAATACAAGTCCTTTAAAAATTGTTTGAGACATTTTTTCTAAGTTCTGTGACCTACCTCAACTTGAAAGCCTTTCACATGTCCTCCCAATTTGTTGGGATTTCAAGCATGTAGCTTGAAACTTTACTATTTTTCATTGATTTCAAAACTATCACATTGTTTTCACAAATGTCTCTATAATCTACTGTTGACTGTTTTTTCAATGTACAAAACAATTAAAAATAGTACCACACACAAAAAAAGGAAATAAGGAATTAATCAAAGTAATAAACCCAAACATGACAAATTGAAAGATTGCTAAATAATATTTTAAAGGAAGTTTAGTGAGCTAAATTCAGAGAAAAATTGTTAATATAAATAAGCAGAACTTTTATATGTGAAGAATTCCTGAAGGGAATGTGTCTGAAAGAGGTAGGCATGGTGTACAAATCTATAGTCCTAGCAATATTGAGGAGGCTGAGTAAGGAGAACCATGAGTTCAATGTCAGTTGTAGCAACTTAGTGAGATCCTGGGAAAAATAAAATCCTATAGAATACATATAAAGAGAAGTGGAAATAAACTATATAAAGAAAAATGTGAAAGGAATCAAAGCATGCCACTATGAAATGCAGTGAACCACACATTAAACCGTTAAGCAAATTAGTTAAAAAATATATATATACATATATATGTGTGTATATATATATTTATATATATGAAATATAGAATACAACTTACACGGTAGGAGTAGTGAGTTCTTCACTTTTTAAATTGTATTATATTATTAATGCATTAATATAAAGCAAATCAAAACAACATAACTAGCAAAATTAAATCTAAAAGAAGTAACTGCCAAGTCAATAGCAAGAAATGGAGCATGACCTACACTTAGGAACCTTCTGCGGCTCTCCAGTGCCAGGCTGCTGGGTAAGATGGGGGACTCAGGAAAAGGGTGCAGCCTCTGCCCTGCAAACCTCCTGCTGTGACTGCTCACTGGTTGACCTAGGCTGTGAAAGACTGGGAGACCTCTCTGCATGACCTGAGGGTGGCATTTATCTTGTCAACCCCAGACCCAGCATTCCTTGGCTGTCAAGTCTCCTGGCCCAATCATGTTCAAAGTTGCACTGAGAATAGCACCATTGCAAGGTGTTTCAAGAAGAATGGTGGCCAATCAGAAGTGCCAATTCCAGCAGGTGGGTGAATGAATGACAGAAAGTTTGGCCAATCAGCACAGACAAGGGCCATCATTGTCCACTCTGTGCAAGCTCTATTAGATGACACCTTGTCCTGAGAAGGCAAACAAATGTCTATTCATGCCAGAATGTGAGCAAAGCTGTGGAACATGGTGGGTAAAACAGTGAGCACTTTGTTTTGTTCTCCCAAAAGAGAGACTCTGCAGGGTAACAAGCTATTTGACCAATTAGAAATGTCCAACATTGTTCAGGAAGGTTTACAGGGCATTTGTAGAAGACCTGTGTATATATTATAAAACAGCTGCTCTCAATTTGCCTCCCAAACATTTAAAACTTTTGCTACATCTGTACATTCTAAATTTTAAACAGGTTGCTGATATATGTTACATACATATACATGTTATACATGTATATAATAATACAATGTAATAATACAATGTTACATATATGCCCATTTTTTTTTGGCAGTGCTGGGGATTGAACCCAGGGCCTTGTGCTTGCAAGGCAAGCACTCTACCAACTAAGCTATACCCCCCGCCCCCCATTTGTTTTAAAAAGTCAGAAATGTCTTCTGGATGCAACATTAAATGGAGTTGTTAGACCACCTCTAGAAATGACATTGTCCATGTTTATTCAGGTGGTTAGAGGACACTGAGAAGACTTTGACCTTGAGAAGGGAGGGTCCTGGGCCAGACTGTTTATGTGTAAATTACATTTTTCATATTATAATCATTGCTTGGTGTATGTATTTTACTCCTCATTCCTGTATATATAGCTGACAATGCTAAGTATTTTTTGATATATCAACTTTTTAGATATTGTAATGTTCAAAATAGAAGCAGTAAAATATAACACATTTTGTAAATTTCTTTTTTTTTTTTGATCACTTCTAGGAAATGTTTTGTAGAGGACAATTGCCAAAAAACCTATTGAGTAATAAGCATTTTATGCTGGTTCTCTAAAGCACCATGCCAGTGTGCTTACAATGAGGCAAAAGTAACCATTGATCCGATGTCTGTGGGTTTTGTTTTACTTTGATCTGTAAATAGTGTATATAAAGAATAAAAAGTTGTAATATACACCTAGATTTTTTTGATGGATTTTCTTCTCAAAATCTGATCATTATAACACACTGGGTTTGTGAAGGACCAGAATGCTCATATTTTAAAGCCATTTTCCAATTAGAGGTATTGTTATATGTGTGCAGTTTCTTGAAGCCTGTCATGTACATAGTGGACAAATTGAGTTTTTAATTGAAATATCTAGTCCAACTAGATGTTTACAAGTGTCTGATGAATTTTAAATGTACACATACTAAAATATCACTTCATATGTCTAAAGGTTCTCTCTGATATGTAGAGACTAACACACAATAAGTTGGGGGGACACAGAATAAACTTTTGTTGGATTTAATAAAGTGAAATTAAAGGAAGGAAGTGGAGATGGGTATAAGAATAATAATAGACTGAATCACATAAATTTTGTTTGTTCACATATGAATACATGAGCAGTGTACAACCACAAACATGGGTAGTTTCATTCCATGTATGTACTTATGTCAAAATACATACTACTGTCATGTTTATCTAAAAAGAATAAAAATTTTCAAAAAGAAAAATAATAAATCTAAAAGAAATACAAATAATGCAATCCACAGGGAGCTCTAAATCTAAGGAAACAAATAGAATGAAAGCAAGGAATAGAAGAGTGTTACATAACAACTTGGACAAAAGAAAGCCTGAAAGGCCAAATTATGATATAGAAAACAGTTTAAAGCAAGACATTATCTAAGATAAAATATATTTTAAATAAAAAAAAAACTTTGAAAATAGGCAAAGTAGAATATTATATGAAGATATAAAAAGCTTTTCCTAGAATACTGCTAAAAGAGTAGATGTAGTTTCAACTCACACCATATATCTAAGACATAAAATGTTAAGATTGACAGGAGTAAATAAATAGAAAGCAACCCTTGAATATTTGGAGAACAATATGCACTTGCTGTAAAGGAAAAGTCAAACAAAATGGAAATTAAAAAACAAAAGACTGAAAATAATTTAAACAAATTTGATGTACATACTAATGGTTTTCAATAGAAATGGAATATCAAAGTGAAAAAACCAATGGGAAATTAATAAACCAAAGGTTAATAGGTATAAAAATATTAAAATTATTTTCTGATCATCAGAGAATAATGTTTGAAATCTAATGTGGAAACGACATTCAAAAATCCACATATATGTGGCAATTGATTGAACAGTCTTCAACATAAACTTTTTCCAGAATTGAATGATTAAAAGACTTTTGTACTTCTCAAAATTATCTGAAGGCTCCATGTCAATACCTCACAAACTCCCAATGATATTTTTTGCAAAGATAGAAAAAACTTATTCTAGAAATTTTATGGAATCTCAAAATTTTATGGATATATCAAATATATTCAAAATAGAAACAAATTTGGGAGAAGGTTGTTTCATAATTTAAAATATTAAAAGCTCTAAAATTTAATTAGTAATAGTGACATCAATTAAGACAGATGGACATAGTTAATTCTGAGTGTAATAAAGCCTTGCATATACAGCAAATTAAGATATTTGAACACAAAAGTTTATTACAACATTAATCAACAAAGCTACAATGTGGAAGCAAACCAAATAACCCTTGAAATGAGTGGATGGAGCAATTTCGAATATAGAAACTACAGAATATTTTTCAAGATAAAAATGAATTTTTGCAAAATCTATAATCAGTATAAATCTTCAGTACATTATTTTAACTGGAATATGTCACTACCACAAACAAAAATATGGGAGAACTCTACTTCTATAAGACAACTAACAACAAAGAAACAAACATGCAAAAAACCTTCTAAACAGAAATGAACATGACATTAGTGATAGGAGAAGACAGAAATAAGCACTTATTTACATAGAAATATATTTATTGATTTTTGAGATGTAAGCATTCTATAGATATATTATGTGACAATTTGAATTAATATTGCTGGTGAGAGAACAATTATTGTTTTGTGGATTTGATAACAATTAAAATTATAAACAAAACTTAAAAATAAAAAGAATTGTAAAATGTTTGAAAGATACCTTTAAAATGCTATGGTCTTTATCCTATAAATAAGAACAAATTCATGAATATATATATAAAGGGCATGCATATAATCCAGAATTACTATTGTAATTCTGAGACAGGGAATTAATAATTTCAAAGCCATCATCAGAAACTTTGTGAGAACCTCTCTACAAATATAAATAGAAAGGTGCTTGGGATATAGCCAATTATTAGAGTACCCTTGGATTCTATCACTATTAAATTCACATGTAAAAAATTTACATTACTATGTACATGCACAGGATAAAAAAATCAATCTGTATAAAATATGAAATTCATTTAAAAAGTATATTATTTATACAAACAAGTAAAAACATATGAAATTTTATTGGCAATAGAAACAAGAATAAACTTATCTTAATTCCAACAATGTCCCAATTTGGGAAATAATGGAAATTGTCATATATTCATAAAATATAGACAAAAATAAAACAGTGTTATATGAAGTGAGGAAACCTCTCCTACAACATGAAATGTAGCCTAAAAAATGAAAAAATAGGGGTTGGAGAGATAGCTCAGTCGGTAGAGTGCTTGCCTTATAAGCACAAGGCCCTGGGTTCCATACCCAGCAAAAAAAATTATGAAAGAATAAAGGAAAAGAAAATTTAATCAATCATAGTCAGGTTATTTACAAATGCTTTCATATAACTACAATCTGCAACTATCACTACATGCCACAGAGAAACACTTACTGTGAAATTTGACTTTCATAAAAATGGATTTTCACAGAAAATCCATAACAAATATTTATATATAAAGAGAATATGTAAGTGAATTTTAATGAATAAAATTAAACTGATTTAGGATATTGATTTATTAAAATCCCTTGACCTAGAATTTTCTAAAACTGTGCACATTATCAACTGGAGACCCACAAATATCTGAAAATATTTTAGATCATACTGCCACTAACTAGCAAAGGGGAGTTGAATGGTTAATTTAAATGAACTGGGACATCACTGTAGACACACAGAAGATTTTAAAGAATTTAAAAAAATTATAATCATAGGACAGCTCATATTCAATAACAGAAGAAATAAAATGAAGCTTCTGAAAAATCTTTTCTGCTAGATATCTTCTCTATCAACATTTTAAAGTTTTGTTTCCTCCTTAAACATTGGGCCTCTCAACTGTGTCTTCTTTTAAGTGTAGGCCACAATATTTTATATCACTGAATTACTTTCAGTATCACTTTTCTAGAGTGAAGGATATACAACATACCAAGAAAGGTAGAGATTAAAGACTAAAAGGAAAGTCATCCATATTTTATTTATACCAAAAGTGCCCTGTTATTCTTGAAAGCACAAATCTGAAACACATTCTTATAGAGAAGTTCCCAGAAGATATTCATGAAGGGAAGAAAATTGAATAATCATAACTAATTAAAAATTGTGAAGGGAAGTTATGCATACCCAGGAAGACAAAGGTTCTGTAATTCTCTAGCATCACATCTCTATATAAGTTTTGTTGAGATGGATGAAGGCATTTCCACTCCTCTTCAGTGAAATCAATGGCCACATCCTTGAATGTCAGTGGTTCCTGAAATAAGAATAGGTAAATTAATAGTACAGAGGAGAAGGGAGCAGCCCAAATTTCATTTGACAGTGACTGCAGACTGTGGATCAACTGGAGGAGGTTCTGAATTTATCAGGCCTTGGAATGTCCAGAGAAGCTCTTTTGAAGTGGTGATTGTCTACTGTTAGCCTGCAGATACTTCAGACCACAAAGGGATCACCAGTTTCCTGCTTTTGCCTAAATATTCACTGCCATCATACCCACAGGATTTGTTAAATGTGGCTGCCACAACTATAAGACAATAGCCAACACCTGTAGGACCTGTGGATGGACTGACAAAGCCCCATCTCCAGGTCCCTTCAGACCAATTGACTGCACCCTGCACTGGGAACACACCCCACCTCCAGGACCCCCGAACCAGACAGACGACTCTGTGCTCCAGGACCCCTTACCAACCAACCACTCCCTGTCTCTAGGACACTCGGCCAACTAACCAATGCCCTTAGCTGCAGCTCCCCATTTGTCAACATACTTGTAAGCCAGTATGGCCATTTTGGATCTTCCCAGAAGTGGAAGCTTCCATCTTTAGGTAGGGCAAATTCCATCTTGAGATGCCTGCTGGAAACTGGAAGCTCATTGTCATGTACCTCTCTTGCAGCAGGCTACTGAAGAATGAGAGCTTTGAATAATAACTAACTGTTATAGTTCAGGGTTTTTCTTCTCCTATTTCAAAAATTGTAAGTTTTTGTTTCTTTACTTTTCTTTCTCTATTTTCCTTTTATTTACCTATTTCCTCAGAGTCTTTTTCTCCCTTTTGTCATGATAACAACCAACTTCATTTGAATGCACTTTCACACTTTCTACGATCTAGAACTTCTATATACTCTTTTCTAGTCCCATTAACAGTTACATCCTGCACCCCTCCACATCCTCTTTTTCCTCCATTAGAAACTGCAAACCTTATTACAAATGTATCTGTTACACTGTAGATAATATTTGAACTCATCCTCTCTGTTTATTATGACAATATTGTTAGTGTCTTCAAAGTGGCTATTTGTTTTATGGCTGCATATTATCTGTACTGGGTGCTGCTAATGTTGATCTCCCCCTTAAAGAAGATGTTTTGGAAACCTATAAGGTCACTGTAAGCCTATAAGCAAGAAAAAGTAACACCAAAGATCTGCCCTGCTAGAGGGGAAGATACATGAACAACATGAAAAAACGAGGGAAGAAAATTTTCCAAGTAAACCTAGATTCTATAGTCAGAGAACCCAGTGACAAGATGGCAGAAGAAATGTCAGAAAAGGATTTCAGAAAATACATAATTAAAATGATTTATGAAGTAACGGATGAAATGCAGACAATGAATGATCACTCCAATAATCTGTTGAAAGAGCAACTGCAGGAAGGAAAATATCACTCAAGCAGAGATAGAGATTCTAAAAAAAATGGAAATCCTTGAAATGAAGGAAAGAATAAATTAAATAAAAAACCCAATGGAGAGTATCACCAACAGAATACATCACTTGGAAGAAAAAACCTCAGATAATGAAGACAAAATATCTTATCTTGAAAATAAAGTTGATCAAATGGAAGATGGTAAGCAATCATAAATGACACCTCCAAGAACTCTGGGACATCATGAAAAGATCAAATTTAAGAATTATTGGAATTGAGGAAGGCACAGCGATACAAACCAAAGGAATAAACAACCTATTCAATGGCCTGATGTTAAAAAATTTCCCAAAACTGAAGAATGAAATGGAAAATCAAATGGAAGAGGGTTACAGAACACCATATGCACAAAATTACAACAGATCCACAGCAAGGCAAATTATAATAAATATGCCTCATACATAAAATAAAGGTAGAATTTTAAGGTTACAATAGAAAAGCATAAGAATACATATAGGGGAAAACAAATATGTATATCAGCAAATTTCTCAGCCTAGACTCTAAAAGTTAGAAGGGCCTGGAATAACACGTTTCAAATTCTGAAAAACGTGGTTGCCAACAAAGAATCCTATACCAAGCACAAGTAATGTTCAGATTTGAAGACAAAAAAATTCTTCTTGATAAACAAAAGTTAAAAGAATTTACAAATAGAAAGCCTGTGCTACAGAACATTCTCAGCAAAATATTTCATGTGGAGGAAATGGAAATCAGCAAGGTAGGTGAGCAAAGGGGGAAATACCTGAAAGGAAAAAAAAATCAAAGGAGATACCAAATCAAGTTAAAACCAAAAATAAACCCAAATACCTGGGAATACAAATCATATCTCCATGATAACCCTGAATGTTAGTGGCCTAAACTCATAAAAGAAAAGAGATAGGCTGGCAGATTGGATTAAAAAGAAAGATCCAACAATATGCTGTCTTCAGAAGACTCATCTCATACAAAAGGACACTGCAGACTAAAGGTAAAAGGATAAAAATACCTACCACACACAGAGACTCAGTATAAAAGCGGAGGTTTCAACCTCATATCAGAAAAATTGGACTTCAAGCCATGGTTAGTTAGAAAGGATAAAGAGGGAAATTTCACACTGTTTAAGGGAGACATAAATCAGGAAGACATAATTATCATAAATATTTATGCCCTGAAAAACAGGGCATTCATGTACATCAAACAAATCCTTCTCAATTTCACAAAGGAAAGAGACCGCAACACAATAATTCTGGATGACTTTAACACACTGCTGTCACCACTAAATAGATCTTCCAAACTAAAATGAAACAAATCATAGAATTCAATGAAACTATCAATAACTTAGACTTAACAGGCATATATAGAATACTCAATCCATTAATGAGTGATTACACTTTCTTCTCAGCAGCACATGGATCCTTCTCTAAAACAGACCATATGTTATGCCACAAAGCAGCCCTTAGAAAATGCAAAACAAAAGAGATACTACCTTGCATTCTATCAGATCATAATGGAAGGAAATTAGAAATCAATGACAAAATAAAAACAGAAACTACTTCAATACCTACAGACTAAATAATATGCTATTGAATGAGGCATGGATAACAGAAATCATCAGAGAGGAAATAAAAAAAAATTCTTAGAGGTAAATGAGATTGATCATACATCATATCAAATCTCTGGGACACCATGAAAGCAGTACTAAGAAGAAAAATCATTGCATGGAGATCATTCAAGAAAATCCTAAAAAGTCAACAAATAAATGACCTAACATTAAACCTCAAAACACTAGATAAAGAAGAATAGAACAACATCAGAAGTAGCAGAAGACAAAATAATTAAAATCAAAGCTGAAATCAATGGGATCAAAACAAAAGAAACAATTAAAAAATTAAGAAAACAAAAAGTTGCTTTTTGAAAAAGTAAACAAAATAGATAAATCATTAGCCACACTAACAAAGGAGAGAGAAAACTCAAATTACAAAAATTCATGATTAAAAAGGAAATATCATGACAGATACCACTGAAATATATAACAAAATGAGAAGATACTTTGAAAATCTATACTCCAACAATAGAAAATATTGAAGACATTGACAAATATCTAGAGACATATGATCCTCCCAAACTAAACCTAATGGACATACACAATTTAAACATATTAATTTCAAGCAATGAAATACAAGAAGTCATAAAAATCCTATGAACCAGGAAAAGTCCAATACCAGATTTATTCTCAAATGAGTTCTACAAGACCTTCAAAGAAGAACACATTACAATACTCCTTAAAGTATTCCAGAAAATAGAAAAGAAGGGTACCCTTCCAAATTCATTCTATGAAGCAGTATCACTCTGATAACAAAAGCAGACAAAGACACATCAAGAAAAGAAAAATTTAGAGTGATATCTTTGATGAATATAGATGCAAAAATCCTTAATAAATTTTTTACAAATCACATACAAAAACATATAAAGAAGATAGTGCACCATGATCAAGTGGGGTTCATTACACAGATTCAAGGTTGTTTCAATATCCAAAAAACAATAAATGTAATTCATCACTTTAATAGACTTTAGGTAAAGAGGTAAAGAATTATGTAATTATTTCAATAGATGCAGAGTAAAAGTGTTAGACCCCTTCATACTCAAAGCACTAGGAAACATAGGGACAGTAGGAATATACCTCGACATTGTAAAGACTACTTATGCTAAGCCCACAGCCAACATCATTCTTAGAGGATAAAAATGGAAATAGTACCTTTAAAAACTGTAGCAAGACAGGGATGCCCTGTTTCACCACTTCTATTCAACATTTTTCTTGAAATACTAGCCAGAAAAATTAGACCAAAGAAATTAAAGGGATATGAATAGGAAAAGAAGAACTAAAAGTATCTCTATTTGTCAATGACATGATTCTATATTTACAGGATCAAAAAAAAAATCCACCAGAAAACTTCTAGACCTAATAAATGAATTCAGCAAAATAGTGGAATAGAAAATCGACATACATAAACTTAAAACATTTTAATTCATAAGCAATGTAATATTTGGAAGGGAAATGAGGAAAACAACTCTGTTCAAAGTAGCCTCAAAAAAAGAAAATACTTGGGAATCAACCTAATCAAAGAGGTGAAAGATCTCTACAAAGAAAACTATGTACATTAAAGAAAGAAATGGCAGAAAATCTTAAAAGTTGGAAAGATCTCCCATGTTCTTGAATAGGAAAAATTAATATTATCAAAATGTTCTTACTTCCAAAAGTGTTATACATATTTAATGGAATTCCAATTAAAATATCAATGACATTTATCATAGAAATAGAGAAAGCAATCATGAAATTCATGTGGAAGAACAAAAGAACCAGAAAAGTCAAAGCAATCCTTTACAGGAACAGTGATGCAGGAGATATCACAATACCAGACTTTAAACTGTACTATAGAGGAAGAGTAACAAAAACAGTATGGTATTGGCACCAAAATAGACAGGAATACCAATGGTACAAGATAGAAAAACCAGAGACATACCCATATAAGTACAGTTACCTCATACTAAACAAAGGTGACAAAAATTTACAATGGAGAAAAGATAGCCTATTAAACAAATGGTGCTGACAAAACTGAAAATCCACATACAGTAAAATGAAATCAAAATCCTATCTCTCACCCTGTACAAAACTCAACTCAAAATGGATCAAGGGAGTTCAAGATGGCGGCCTAGAGGGTGGCTGCATTACGTGTTGCTCCAGAACTCAGGATTCAAGAGAGGAGATATTGAGACGCTTGGGACAAACTCAAAGTAGCCGGGTGACTCTCACCCCCTGGGGGGGCATCCCGGATGGGACGGGGGTCCCGGAACGCAGGAAACTTTGTGAAGTAGAACTGCCGGTGAGACGCCCCTCCCCCCGCTGGAGCGCCATAGAGGAGGCCGCTCGGCACAGCACTGGGACTCGGAGCAGCCACTGGGGCTCCGGCGGCTGCCCGGGGGAGGAGTGGCGGGGAGAACTGTGTGGACTCAGGACACCGGGGCCTGCCCTGAGGAGGAGGAGAGGAGCGTGGCCACTTGGATTCGGAGAGACTGCGCCAGAGCTGCAGGCGGTTGCCAGAGGAGAAGCCACGCGGCGAGCTGTTTGGAATCAGAACGACGCTTCTGAACACCGGGGCCTGCCCTGAGGACAAGGAGGAAGAGGAGCGGCTGCTTGGATTCGGGTGACTACACGGGAACTACAGGCGGTTGCCAGAGAAGGGGCTGCGTGGCGAGCTGTTTGGACTCTGACCACTTCTGAACCCCGGGGCCTGCCCGGAGGAGTAGGAGAAGGAGGAGAAGGAGCGCGGCGGGTCCTTTGGACTCGCAGTGACTGCATTAGCGCTCCAGGCGGCTGCTCAGAGGAGAAGGCGAGTGGTGAGTTGTTTGGTCTTAAAGTGACAGCTCCTGAACACAGGGGGGCTGCCTGGAGGAGAAGCGTGGTGGGACGCTTGGTCTTGAGGGGCCACACCAGAGCTCCGGGCGGTGCCCAGAGGACCCGTGCAGCGGGTCACGTGGATTCAGAGCCACTCAGAGGGACTGCTCCTGAACACCCGGGGGGTTATCTGGAGAAGGAGGAGGAACGGGGAGGGTCACTTCGACTCGGAGTGATTGATTGCCCCGGGCTATGGGTGGTTGGTGGGAGGAGGAGGCACGAAGTGAGTTTCTTGGACTCCTAGTGACCGCACCGGCATACTGGGCGGCTGTCTGGAGGAAGAGGCCTGTGGCGGGTCTCTGGGACTCAGAGCGATTGTTCGGGGCCACAGGTGGCTGCTCAGAGGAGGGGCCACGCAGCCAGGCGATTAGGTGCAGAACAGGGTCCCAGGATCTAGGAGGCTTCTGGGTGGAAGAGTCGCACAGAGACAGGCTTAGGGCGGAGCGAAGGTTCCAGGCCTATGGGCAAATTCTCTGAGGAGGGGCAGCCTAAGGAGATTCATCTGTGAAGGGTGAGGCTCCCAGGCCCAGGAGGTAGGGCCGGGCCCCTGGAAACTTTGCAGAGGAAGGCAGCCCAGCCCAGGCAGTAGCTGTAAATTGAGGGGAACCTCTAGGAGGAAACTGACCAGCGAGACCTCCCCACTGGGTGAGTCTTCCCTGGCGGGTGAGGTTTCCCCACAAGGACGGTAAAACCAGAGACACAGGCCCAAACAGGCCTTGCCTCAGCCCACAGCCTAGGTCCCCTTTGGATGACCATTGGTCAACAAGTGGAGGCACCTCTGCCCACTAGCAGGGAATATACCCCACCTGAAGGCCACCACTCCTAGAGAGGCAGCTTCCTTGTGGAGCACCGCATTATCAACCTCCTCCAAGACTTCAGCCTACTGAAGGCTAAGAGGGGATATATATATAGAAATCTTCAGGGTCATTGTAAATCAACAGAGGAAATCTGCAATATCTCAGCGGTACACTGATATCTGAACAACATGAGAAAACAAGGAAAGAAAATGCTGCAAACAAATCTAGATGTTACATCAATAAAACTCAATGACAGCATGGCAGAAGAAATGACAGAAAAGGAGTTCAGAATGTACATAATTAAAATGATCAGAGAAGCAAACGAGGAGATGAAAGAGCAAATGCAAGCATTGAATGATGAGATGAAAGAGCAAATGCAAGCATTGATTGATCGCACCAATCGACAGTTAAAAGAGCAAATACAGGAAGCAAAAGATCATTTCAATAAAGAGTTAGAGATATTGAAAAAAAACCAAACAGAAATCCTTGACACGAAGGAAACAATAAACCAAATTAAGAACTCCATAGAAAGCATATCCAATAGGATAGAACACCTGGAAGACAGAACCTCAGACATTGAAGACAAAATATTTAACCTTGAAAACAAAGCTGAACAAACAGAGAAGATGGTAAGAAATCATGAACAGAATCTACAAGAACTATGGGATATCATGAAGAGGCCAAATTTAAGAATTATTGGGATTGACGAAGGCCTAGAGAAACAAGCCAAAGGAATGAACAACCTATACAATGAAATAATATCAGAAAATTTCCCAAATCTGAAGAATGAAATGGAAAATCAAGTTCAAGAGGCTTACAGGACTCCAAATACACAAAATTACAACAGACCCACACCAAGGCACATTATAATGAAAATACCTAACATACAAAATAAAGACAGAATTTTAAAGGCTGTGAGAGAAAAGAACCAAATTACATTCAGGGGGAAACCAATACGCATATCAGCAGATTTTTCAATCCAGACCCTAAAAGCTAGAAGGTCCTGGAACAACATTTTTCAAGCCCTGAAAGAAAATGGATGCCAACCAAGAATCTTATACCCAGCAAAACTTACCTTCAAATTTGACGATGAAATAAAATCCTTCCATGATAAACAAAAGCTAAAAGAATTTACAAAAAGAAAGCCAGCATTACAGAACATTCTCAACAAAATATTCCATGAGGAAGAGATGAAAAACAAAGAAGCAAATCAGCAAAGGGAGGAATTATCCTAAAGGAATTGTCAAAAAAAGGAGGAAACAAGTTGTGTCAAACAAATAAATAAACAAAATTTTAAAAATGAACCAAATGACCGGGAAACCAAATCATTTCTCTATAATAACCCTGATTGTTAATGGCCTGAATTCATCAATCAAAAGACATAGACTGGCAGACTGGATTAAAAAGAAAGATCCAACAATATGTTGCCTGCAAGAGACTCACCTCATAGAAAAAGATACCCATAGATTAAAGGTGAAAGGATGGGGAAAAACATACCATGCACATGGACTCAGCAAAAAAGCTGGAGTATCCATCCTCATTTCCGATAATGTGGACTTCAAGCCAAAGTTAGTCAGAAGGGATAAAGAAGGTCATTTCATACTGCTTAAGGGAAGTATAAATCAGCAAGATATAACAATCATAAACATCTATGCCCCAAACAGTGGCTCATCTATGTATGTCAAACAAATCCTTCTCAATTTCAGAAACCAAATAGACCACAACACAATAATACTAGGTGATTTTAACACGCCGCTCTCACCACTGGACAGATCTTCCAGACAAAAATTGAGCAAAGAAACCATAGATCTCAACAACACAATCAATAATTTAGACTTAACGGACATTTATAGAATATTCCATCCAACCAAGAGTGAATACACTTTCTTCTCAGCAGCACATGGATCCTTCTCTAAAATAGACCATATATTATGCCACAAAGCTAATGTTAGCAAATACAAGAAGATAGAGACACTAGCATGTATTCTATCAGATCATAATGGATTGAAGTTAGAAATAAATGAAAGAGTAAAACACAGAAACTATTCCAACATCTGGAGATTAAACAATATGCTACTATATGATGAATGGATAACAGAAGATATTAGGAAGGAAATTAAAAAATTCTTAGAGGTAAATGAGAACAAAGAAACATCATATCAAAATCTCTGGGACACTATGAAAGCAGTACTTAGAGGGAAATTTATTTCATGGAGTGCATTTAATAAAAGAAGTAAAACTCAACAAATAAACGACCTAACACTACAGCTCAAAGCCTTAGAAAAAGAAGAACAGAACAGCACCCAAAGTAGTAGAAGACAGGAAATAGTAAAACTCAGAGCTGAAATCAGTGAAATTGAAACAAAAGAAACAATACAAAAAATTGACAAAATAAATAGTTGGTTCTTCGAAAAAATAAACAAAATTGATAAACCTTTAGCCACACTAACAAAGAGAAGACGAGAGAAAACCCAAATCACTAAAATTCGGAATGAACAAGGAAATATCACAACAGACAGGATGGACATACAAAACATAATTAGAAGCTATTTTGAAAATCTATACTCCAACAAAATAGAAAATTTCGAAGACATCAACAGGTTTCTAGAGACATATGAATTGCCTAAACTGAACGAGGAGGACATAAACAATTTAAATAGACCAATTTCAAGTACTGAAATAGAAGAAGTCATCAAAAGCCTACCAACAAAGAAAAGTCCGGGACCAGATGGGTTCTCAGCCGAGTTCTACAAAACCTTTAAGGAAGAGCTCATTCCAATACTTCTCAAAGTATTCCATAAAATAGAAGAGGAGGGAACCCTCCCAAACTCATTCTATGAAGCCAATATCACACTGATACCTAAACCAGACAGAGACTCATCAAGGAAAGAAAATTTCAGACCAATATCCTTAATGAACATCGACGCAAAAATTCTCAACAAAATTTTAGCAAATCGCATACAAAAACATATTAAAAAGATAGTGCACCATGATCAAGTGGGTTTCATCCCAGGGATGCAAGGTTGGTTCAACATCAGGAAATCAATAAACGTAATTCACCATATTAATAGACTTAAAGTCAAGAATCACATGATTATTTCAATAGATGCAGAAAAAGCATTTGATAAAATACAGCACCCCTTCATGCTCAAAACACTAGAAAAAATAGGGATAGTGGGAACATTCCTTAATATTGTAAAGGCCATTTATGCTAAGCCCATGGCTAATATCATTCTAAATGGTGAAAAACTGAAAGCATTCCCCCTAAAAACTGGAACAAGGCAGGGATGCCCTCTTTCACCACTTCTATTCAAAATCGTTCTTGAGATTCTGGCCAGAGCAATTAGACAAACCAAAGAAATTAAAGGGATACGAATTGGAAAAGAAGAACTCAAACTATCCCTGTTCGCTGATGACATGATTATATATTTAGAGGAACCTGGAAATTCCACCAGAAAACTCTTAGAACTCATAAGTGATTTCAGTAAAGTAGCAGGTTACAAGATCAATGCCCATAAATCCAACGCATTTTTATACATAAGTGATGAATCTTCAGAAAGAGAAATTAGGAAAACTACCCCATTCTCAATAGCCTCGAAAAAAATAAAATACTTGGGAATCAATCTCACAAAAGAGGTAAAAGACCTCTACAATGAGAACTATGCAACACTAAAGAAAGAAATTAAAGAACACCTTAGAAGATGGAAAGATCTTCCATGTTCTTGGATAGGAAGAATTAATATTGTCAAAATGGCCATACTACCTAAAGTGCTATGCAAATTCAATGCAATTCCAATTAAAATCCCAATGACGTACCTTACAGAAATAGAGCAGGCAATTATGAAATTCATCTGGAAGAATAAGAAACCCAGAATAGCTAAAGCAATCCTTAACAGGAAGAGTGAAACAGGGGGTATTGCAATACCAGATCTTCAACTCTACTACAAAGCAATAGTAACAAAAACGGCATGGTATTGGTACCAAAATAGAAAGGTAGATCAATGGTACAGAATAGAGGACACGGACACAAACCCAAATAAATACAATTTTCTCATACTAGACAAAGGGGCCAAAAATATGCAATGGAGAAAAGATAGCCTCTTCAACAAATGGTGCTGGGAGAATTGGAAATCCATATGCAACAGAATGAAACTAAACCCATATCTCTCACCATGCACGAAACTAAACTCAAAATGGATTAAGGACCTCGGAATCAGACCAGAGACCCTGCAGATTATAGAAGAAAAAGTAGGTCCAAATCTTCACCTTGTTGGTCTAGGACCAGACTTCCTTAACAGGACTCCCATAGCACAAGAAATAAAAGCTAGAATCAACCACTGGGATAGATTCAAACTAAAAAGCTTTCTCTCAGCAAAGGAAACTATCAGCAATGCGAAGAAAGAGCCTACAGAGTGGGAGAATATCTTTGCCAATCATACTTCAGATAGAGCACTAATCTCCAGAATCTATAAAGAACTCAAAAAACTCTACTCCAAGAATTCAAACAGTCCAGTCAACAAATGGGCTAAGGAAATGAATAGACACTTCACAGAAGAAGATCTACAAGCAATCAACAAACATATGGAAAAATGTTCAACATCTGTAGTAATAAGAGAAATGCAAATCAAAACCACCCTAAGATTCCATCTCACCCCAATTAGAATGGCGATTATCAAGAATACGAGCAACAACAGGTGTTGGCGAGGATGTGGGGAGAAAGGTACACTCATACACTGCTGGTGGGGCTGCAAATTAGTGCAGCCACTATGGAAAGCAGTGTGGAGATTCCTTAGAAAACTTGGAATGGAACCACCATTTGACCCAGCTATCCCACTCCTTGGCCTATACCCAAAGGACTTAAAATCTGCATACTACAGAAATACAGCCACATCAATGTTCATAGCTGCTCAATTCACAATAGCCAGACTGTGGAACCAACCTAGATGCCCTTCAATTGATGAGTGGATAAAGAAACTGTGGTATATATATATACTATGGAATATTACTCAGCCATAAAGAATGATAAAATTATGACATTTGCAGGCAAATGGATGAAATTGGAGAATATCATGCTAAGTGAGATAAGCCAATCTCAAAAAGCCAAAGGACGAATGATATCGCTAATAAGTGGAGGTTGACACATAATGGGGGGGAGGGAAGGGTTAGAGTTAGGGTTAGGGAGGGGGGCAAGTATGGAGGAAGGAACTACTGTATAGAGGGTAAAGAGTGGTGGGAGGGGTGGGGGGAAGGGAAAAAATAACAGAATGAGTCAAACAACATTGCTCTATGTAAATTTATTATTACACAAATGGTATGCCTTTACGCCATGTACAAACAGAGAAACAACATGTATCCCATTTGTTTACAATAAAAAAAAAAAATGGATCAAGGATCTAGGAAGTCATCTTGAGACCCTTCACCAAATAGAAGAAAATACTGGCCCAAATCTACATCTCGGTGACTCAGGACAACATTTCTTCAACAAGACCCACATAGCACAAGAAATAAAAGTAAGAATCAATAAATGGGATAGATTCAATCTAAAAAGCTTTTTTCTCAGCAAAGGAAACAATCAAAAATATTAAAAGAAAGCCTACAGAATCGGAGGAAATCTTTTCCACACATACTTCAGACAGAGCACTAATCTCCAAAGTGTATAAAGAACTTAAAAAACACTTTACAAAAAATACAAAGACACCCATCAATACATGGGGCTAAGGAACTGGGCAGACACTTCAGAGAAGATATACAGGTGATCATCAAATATATTAGAGAAATGTAAATTAAATTGACTAAGAGTTCATCTAACTCCAATTAGAATGGCTAATATTAATAACACAAGCAATAATAAGTGTTGGCGTGAATGTGGCAAAAAAGGCACACTCATACATGGCTAGTAGAGTTGCAAATTGGTGCAGCCACTCTGGCAAGTAATATGGAGATTTCTCAGGAAACTTGGAATAAACCCTTCATTTGACCCAGCTATCCCACTCCTCGGTTTATACCCAAAGTACTTAAAATCAGCAAACTACAGTGATGCAGCCACATCAGTGTTCATAGAAGTTCAAATTAAAATAGCTACATTGTGAAACAAACCAAGATTTTTTTCAACTGATGAATGGATAAAGAAACTGTGGTATATATACACAATGCAATATTTCTCAGACATAGAGAAGAATAAAATTATGGCATTTGCTGGTAAATGGATAAAGGTGGAAATTATCGTGCTAAGTTTTTGAGCCAAGCTCAAAAAACCAAAGACTAAATGTTTTCTCTGATAAGTGAATGAGAATCTATAATAAGGGGGTATGGTGGGGAGAAGAGAAGAATGAAGGAACTTTGGATGGTATGGAGGAAAATGGGGCAAGAGTGGGTGGGGGAAGAAAAGAGTAGAATGAGACAGTATTAACCTATGTATATGTTTTATTATATTAATTGTGTAACTCTACATTGTGTATAACCATAGAAATGAAAATCTGTACCCAATTTATGTACAAAGCATCAAAAATCAGGGAATTCTCAGAAATAATTGTACAATCATGAATCAGAGATTACTGAAATGAAGAATCTGATTCAGTTTTTCTGAGATGGAGCTGGGTTTTCTGAAAATGTAATGATTTCTCTAGCTATTCCAAGACCACAGTGGAATTAGAGAAACTTTTGAAAGGTAATGAGGTTGACCACATAAAGAAAATACTAGTGAATTTGAGTTCAAATATTTTATGGTATTTATGTATGTTATTAAAATATCAACTAGCAACAACCTCATTTGAATATTTTGTTTGTGCTTTGTTTTTCAAATTAAATTTATTTTAATATGTAAAATAAAAATCATACATAATTATGCAGTAAAGTTTTGATATATGAATATTTTGTATTATGTTTATAACAGGATAAAATTCTAGCTTTTCAAATATTTTTTCATTTTTATTTAATTTTTAATTTTTTATTTTTTTAGTTCTCCATGACAGTAGAATCCATTTTCATGAACTTTTACAAGCATGGGATACATTCTATTATAATTAGAATAACAATTGTCTTGTGGGTGGGCATGATGGTGGAAAGAAAGAATGCACTGAGCCAGGAGGAGGTCAAACTAATAAGTCATTTACAGACACAAATTGATACTCGCCTTTGCCTCCAAGAGCAGCATGTTACCTGCGGGTAATTTTGTGCAGCCCTTTTTGTCCTGGGACACTGGGGAGACTGGGTTAGTGTGAAGTGACTGAGAGGAGTCAGCTCTGAAGCTGTGTCCAGCCTGCCCATGCATGCTGATGATTATGTCCAGAGCACAGCCCAATGGCCCAATGCACTGTGGATCCTATGCAGGAGTTAGTGTCAGTCAGGACATTAGGGCCCATGCTCAGTCCCTGGGGGTCCTGCTTCCTAGTTTATGCGGACAACTTGGGACATTTACTCAGGCCAGTATTGTTGGTGCTGCCTGGTGCTTCAGGTAAGTACTCATAAAATGTTCAGTGCTGTAGATATTTGTTTCTATTATTCTAATACCAGGTGCCAGAGTTAACATCTAGATGAAGCATTCACCATCTTACTTGTATAAATCTCCAGGATACAGAGTCACCATCACATTTTGATCAAGAGAAAATATTTACGTTTACACTCCCACAGTGATACAGGCCATGACATAATGCTCCCAGGGAAGCAGTAGTGTGAGCCTGTCCTGCCCCATTTGCTCTTCCTGCTTCCTCTACCTGATGAGAGCACTTTTCAGAGGCATCCCAGATCTGAGTTTCACAGGGAGATATTGTTAAAAAGGACCAAGGTGGGTTTCTGCACACCACTCTCCTTACTTCTCCTTGGCCAAAAAGGAATAATCATGACTATGCTCACCTGAATTAAATGAAACAATTTTCCATATCTGATAAGTATGGTTATGTTTTCTGGACTTATACATTAAAAGAGAGCCCCTAGTGATGTCCCAAGAGAGAATTGGCTAGGTGGAAAAACAGGAGCTTAATCTGCAGCTCAATGTCCTGGAAGTATGTTAGTCAGAGAAGCAAACAACCTAGATGGAACTCTCTGGTGCTTACCCAGAATCCAGAGAGAATATTCCCCTGAAATTAGAGTGAACCACCATGGGTCCTCAGAGTGGTGCAGACAGGATGAAGTTTGGGTTCTGAAATTCTCCATGGATGATGGTATTCACCAGAATATGCTCCTCTTCTCCTGCCTCAAGTGTCACCTGCAGAAGACAATTAATGTAATCTTATTTTCTGACTTTCAAATATCATGGGATTTTCTTCCATGAGTCATTCTAAATAGAATCCATAAAGTTCACATCTAATCCTTAGATCTTCAGATTATAACCTTTCATAAAAGAGAAGACACTTGGGAGATATGATTAAGTTGAAGATTCAGGATCTGGAGATTTTACTGAATATTCTGCAGGAGACCAACATAAGCATGAACCTTCATAGAATGGTGAGAAAGTACGGAGAGTCAGAAAGGTTGTGACAATGGTGAGGGGCAGTGAGTGATGAAGAAAAGGGCCAAGATCAGGAACATGGAAGAATCTAGGAGCTGGAATGTCTGGACCTGGATTCTCTTCTCAGGAGAATGCGTTGTGATCACAGCCCTCCTAAAACCTGCATTTCATCTCAATGAGAATTCTGACCTCTAGAACCATGAGGAAACCAGCCTGTGATGCTTTAAGCCTATGAGGTCATGGTGATCTGTGGGGCAGCAATATGGAAAGGGATACCCTGAGAGTGGCTGTCCTGTGGTCCACCAAATATTCCACATTGCTATCATTTGGTGTCTATATTGACTGGAGGCCAAGAAACTTTTACCCTAAAAAGAGAAGGTACCAGATTTCTTCTAAGGTAGAAAATACCTAGAAAAATCTTCTCCCATCTTGGGATTACTCTCACAGCACCCAAAGGAAGGGAGGGTTTTTCTTGCTTTCTGTAATTGGTCTCCATATTTGGACTATGAATTTGGTTACAGGAGAGTGTGTGAGGGGAGGACTGAGTCAGTGTTGAGGGTATCAGACATGAGGAAGGGCTCAAGGAAATGCAAAATGCCCCTTCTCATTTCTGGAATGGAGACAGGTAGAGCTTGGAGGTGTGCAGGCATGTGTTTTATAGAAGATACTGCAGAAGGCCTGAGTTGCAGATCAGTTCAACATGTTGTGGGGAGAGGTGTGGCAGACGGAACCCGGGGCCCAGGGTTATGCCAAGTGCATCCAAAGATGACGAATGACAGAGAGCAAATGGCGTTCTGAATATGCATGGAGAAAGGCTGAATGGTTTACAATTGGCTGTATGATAATCCGTTCAGCTGCCTAGCACATAGACAGATATACTTTGTATGTATGCTCGAGCGAGTGACTGCTTGACCTTTAACAGGATTGGATGGACATATCTGGTTACAATTGCTTATGCATGAGACTGCTTATATATTGAGGGTGTATTATCCGAAAGCTGCTTCATGAACTTCTGAAGAGTATGTGTCTTTTGTCCCACTGGTTGGGCCGAAAGCACGAGAAGCAGCTTTCTGTAAGCGGAACCTCTTGGAGCTGCTGGGCAAAGAAGCCGTGGTCTTTCCTAAGAGCAGCATGAGCTGCTTCAAGCAAACAGTAGTGGCTTTCCGCAAGTGGTGGCCTGTATGGGGGTGGGGGGAAGTCGTGACGTTCCAAAAGTTGTGGCCCGGAATGTTATCAAATGAGGATTGAACTGGGAAATGGTTGAGCGCTCAGGTATATAAAAAACAGTTTTGCTAGCGTAATTAAAGAGAAGGTTTCCCTATTTGAGGAAATGGTGGCCTTAAGGTTTTAACAGAAGAGTCCCCTAGAGAGGGATTATTAATAGAAGATTCTCCTAGGGAGAGAATATACTGAAAGGCTGTCCCAAGAGACAGTGAAGGACGTCCCATAACAAATATGTGTAAATTAATGTTTGTGTTACCTTTTCTTGTTTGGTTTCTGTTTGTTGTTGTTGTGACATTAGTTCGTTTTTGTCTGACTTCCAAAAAACCAAAATCTCAAAAACAGTTAAGAGAAGGGGAAAAGATATTAGAAATTGTAGAAAAAGAACAATTAAATCAAGCTTCTGAAAGAGAAAGTAGATGTTCAGACTCTGAGGAACAGGAGCAATCTGAGACAGAGCCGGAAAAGAAGTTACCTCAGTGGCATTTAACCCCTACCGTATCACGCCTTCTGGCATATAATCCAGATCATCACTCTTTTTCAAGTTGTAAGGGTGCATGTAATTGCTGCACAGGGGAGGCCCTCACACAGTGGGCTGATATAGAATCTCAATCAGTGTTCCCAATACTCCCAGTATTTGAAGATCAAAACAATCAGAGATATCATCAAATATTAAATATAGACCTGTGTGCCTCCACCAGAGCAGTATTAACTCCAGAGATGGGAGTACAGCCAATACCTACTTTGGCTGTCAGCCTATTACCTAAGGAAGAGTGAGACTAGTTCTGGGGAAGAGTTCTTCTGCTTTAAAAGGATTAAGTATTGTCCCTGGAGTTATAGACCCTGATTTTACAGGAGAAATAAAAATCCTTGCTTCTTCACCAAGAGGTGTAGCAATAATAGCTCAGGGTGATGGCATAGCCCAATTGTTGGTCTTACCCAGTTGCTATGATCAACATCCATCAAAAATATTATTAGGGGAAATAAAGGATTAGGTTATAATGGCAAAAATATGGTCATGTTTACATGGGGTTTAAAAGATAGGCCTATGACAAAGTTAGTGATAGAAGGCAAAAGTTTGAGGGCTTATTAGATACTGGGGATGACAAAAGTATTATCAAAATTACAGAATGGCCCAAAGCCTGGCCACTTCAGCAAGCAGATCAGACTTTAAGGGGATTGGGTATGGCTTCCAATCCTAACAAAAATGCAGCCACATTAAAATGGAAGGTGGCTAACCAGGAGTTATGTCCTGATACTGCCCGACATAATGCAGTTGTGGGCAATCCTCAATGGAATCTAAACATGCTGACAGGCCAAGGACCTTATGAAGGGCAAGTTAATCAGATTAATTTCCACCCTGGTGAGTATCAACAAATTAACCCTCAACTTTTAATCTATCCTTATGTGGATGATATTTTGCAAGCTCATAAGGAAAAACCTGTCTTAGAGCAATGTTATAATTCCTTACGAAAGTCACTGGAAAGATGGGGCTTATATATTGCCATTAATAAAGTACAAATTACAGACGCCAAAAACTTCCTGGGATCTATCATAAATCAAACTAGGGTTAAACCCACAAAAATTACCATTCAGGTGGATGAGATTAGAACTTTAAATGATTTTCAAAAACTTTTGGGTGATATTAATTGGATTAGACCTTACCTTCATTTACCCACTTCAAGTTTGGGCCCTGTGTTTGATATTCTTAAAGGTGATTCTGACCCTCTTTCTAAGTGAATGCTTACCCCTGAGGCTCGAACAGCTCTCAAGCTGGTTAAAACAGCTATGGAAAAGGCTCATCTTGATTGTATTGACCTAACTAAGCCTTTATCATTCATTGTCTTGGCCACAAATAAGTTACCCACAGGAGTGTTTGGCAAAAGGGTCCTATTCTATGGGTTCACATGAATTATGCCCCTAACAAAGTCTTAGCCTTGTTTACTGAATCTGTGGCAGAATTAATCCTTAAGGCATTAAAAGTATTCCTTTCCACCTTTGGATCACATCCCTCAACTATCACTAGTCCATATACTACTGATCAGATACAATATGTTATTAATAATTTAAATTCATGGGCTGTAGTCTTTACTAGTACTTCTGCTGTGTTTGACAATCATTTGCCATCTGATCCTCTTCTCCAATTTTGGAGTCAACATGCTATAATTTTTCCTAAAGTCACCTGAAAAGAACCTATTACAGGAGCTACCCTTATATTTACTGATGGATCAAAAAATGGTATGGGTGCTATTACTATAGATAATGTTACAGAAACATTGTTGTTTAATACTCTATCTGCACAACAAATGGAACTATTAGTAGCTATAGAAGTGTTCAAAACTCACCATGAGCCTTTTAACCTATTCTCTGATAGCAAATGCATTGTTAATGTTGTTCAAAATTTAGAATTAAATTGTGTGATTTCCCTCATCTCCACTATTACTAAATATTTGCAAAGTTTACAAAAACTTATTTGGGACAGAAAAAATCCTTTTTTTTATTGGGCATGTTTGGGCTCATACTGGTCTTTCAGGCCCTTTAAGTTTCCACAATGATTTAATGGACATGGCCACCAGAGACCCACACATCTTTAATACACTTGAAAATGCAAAAACTTTTCATTCCAAATTTCACGTAAATGCTTCCACTCTACGCACACGCTAAAAGATTTCTAAGACAACAGCTCGAGACATACTCAAGTCTTGTGCTATATGTGTTACATTGATTCCTAACCCATTGTTAGGAGTAAATCCAAAAGGGTTTCAGCCCAATCATATTTGGCAAATGGATGTAACTCATTATTCAGAATTTGGAAAACTACAATTTGTTCATGTGTCTATTGATACCTTTTCAGGATTTATTATGGCCTCTGCTCTTACTGGAGAAAAAAAGCCAAAGATGTAATAACACACTGTTTACACTCTTTCTTCATCTTAGGAGTTCCCAAACAAATTAAAACAGATAATGGTCCTGGATATACATCCCAGGCCTTTAAACAATTTTGTTCCACCTTTGATATTCAACATGTCACAGGAATTCCCTATAATCCTACTGGACAAAGCATTGTTGAGCATGCCCATTTAACACTTAAAAACATGCTATATAAACAAGAAGGGGGAATAGGGGCATCATATAGATCCCCAAAAGACAAATTGTGTGTTGTCTTGTTCATTTTAAATTTTTTAAATCTTGAATCTGAGGGCTGATCAGCTGCTGACCATCATTCAGAGCATAATAAAAAGCATCTACCTCAAGTGCTCTGGAAGGACATTCTATCAAAACAATGGAAAGGTCCAGATCTGGTATTAATCTGGAATGGAGGATCTGTTTTTGTTTTCCCACAGGATTCACAATTGCCGATTTGGGTGCTGGAGAGATTGGTCAAGGCCTCAACAGAGACCCCAAAACAGGAATAAGATGAGGAGACTTCTCCCGCTGATGGTGCTGGCAAATCCTCGCCAAATTAATGGAGGAGACTCGCGTGAACTATGGGGGATAGTGAAGATGTGGCCCTATCCTGTACCCCTCACCAACTCCTTTATTCTATATCCTCCTAACTTTACAACATTTGGCACATTTCTTCAGCCCGCTGTTCTATGGGGAAAAGAATGGTTTAAGTTTTTGTCCACGGGAGGTCTCTTGTGTGTTGTATCTGTCCTGTGCATATACAACATGCATATACATCTGCCATTATTCTCCAAGCTCTCCTCACAATTGATGCTGACCCATCCCCCCAAGTCTAGTTTATTATGCTGGACCAGTAGCCAATGACGGGTAAGATTCATGGGGAGCTCCTACCAACCTAAGATGGGAAATGAGGGCTAGAGCCTCATTGTCCAATGACAGGTAAGGATGTTGCTCTGCCCTGGACAAACTAAGACAGGCACGGTCCCTTTTATAAACAGAAAGGGGGAGTTGTGGTGGGCGGAACCTGGGGCCCAAGGTTACGGCACGTGCATCAAAAGATGACGAATTACAGAGATCAAATGGCATTCTGAATATGCATGGAGAAAGGCAGAATGCGTTTATAACTGGCTGTATGATAATCCGTTCAGCTGCCTAGCACATAGACAGATATACTTTGTATGTATGCTTGAGCGAGTGACTGCTTGACCTTTAACAGGATTGGATGGACATATCTGGTTACAATTGCTTATGCATGAGACTGCTTATATATTGAGGGTGTATTATCTGAATAAAGGGAAAGCTGCTCCATGAACTTCTGAAGAGTACATGTCTTTTGTCCCGCTGGTTGGGCTGAAAGCGGGAGAAGCAGCTTTCCGTAAGCGGAACCTCTTGGAGCCGCTGGGCAAAGAAGCCGTGGTCATTCTTAAGAGCAGCACGAGCCGCTTCAAGCAGCCCTTCAGCAAACAGCAGCGGCTTTCCACAGAGAGGCAACAGAAGGCTGAGATTTCCTTCCATTAGAGTGGATTTCTCTCCTCCCATCTCATAGTTCTCACTGTATCTTTGGAAGGATTGTAGCCACGTGGAAGCAACAGAGTTGATTTCAGCCAGACCTGGGTTGAAATCCAGCCCCAGACCTCATGGACCATCTAACTTTGGTCAACCAAACTGTGTTCTGATGTTTGGGCACTTCCTCTGTGGAAAGCACAAGAAAGAATATCACATGGTGGACCAGAGGGTCGACCAGATGACCCACCTTGAAATATGAAAGTTGTTAAATAAATCACAGAGTTCTGTCTTAAGTACCTTGGAATATCTCAGATTGAGGAAACTACATGAGGTCTAAATATTCAGATATTATTTTGAACTATCAGCCATTAATATTTATTCTACAAAAAGCATGTACCTCAGTACACTCATAGATTCAAATTTTGTTTTTTCTACCAGAGAATCTTTTAACTTCCCATTTATGTTGTGCATTTGAAGGTTGAAGTAAGAGATTGACAGTCATTGCCTCAGTTTTCCCTGAGCCCCACATATATTAGTTCCAAACATGTCATTTAATAAATTACCAGAAATTTATGATGTATGATAACAGTAATATAAACCACCACAGTGCTGAGATCAGAAGTCCCAGTGTCCATCACCAAGAGTTTTAGGGTAGGGACCCCTGTAGAGGTGACAGAGGACAGTCTGCTACTCCATCTCTAGTTCTGGTAGCTGCAGCCCCATAACTCTAGTGTCACCCTTCGTCTTCCATGTACTTTTTCCTTTTGTTCATGTTACTTATTCCTCTTTCTAATGAGGATAGTTGGGCCTGCATCCAGGGCACACCTGGATAATCTCTAATATTTAAATGTCCTAATTTATTCTGCAAAGGCACTTTACTCACATAAGGCATATACACAGCATTCATGGAGTAGAAGCTAATGTCATGGTAAACACAATGTCACAGATCACTAGAAACAGACACCTAGGTGTGTACACCCTGCCACTTCTGTCTGGATTTCCCTCTTCTACTCTGTCCCTAAAGAAGAAAATCCCTTCCCTTTCTAACTATATTCAGTCCCACAAAGTACACTCAGGCTCACACAGGAGGAGCTTGTTCAGGATTTGCCTGAAGACTTGTTTGTCACTATAATGATGCAGTAGCAAGGACACAGCTGAAATGGTCTTCCCATACCTGGGGATCATTTTTATATATAAAGGCCAGTCATGGGCCATTAGTCCCTGGAACTTACCATTGTTGTGCTACAGGGATGGCCCACCTCTGCTTTCTACCCTAAACCTTCAGTTCACTGTGAACAATAGAGTGAGCGAGGGTGGAAGGTGGTGAGTAAATTTACCAAACTATACGCATATCTCTCATGGGGAAATTAAGGGGGCATTTTTAGCATTTTGAAAAGTTTTGAGTAAGAATATATTTTCTGGTCATGTCCTAGCTCAAGAGATGAAAATATTTCCTCACTTATGAATACCATGGTCACTTTAGCTAAAGTAAAAATTTTTTATGAAACTCCCTAATCTTGCACCAATGCCCTTTTCCTCATTAAAATGTAGTCCCTCATTGTAGATGTCAAGTGAAGATGCTATTTTGTATTTCTAACAACCTACCTGTAATGTGGATGATGATTCTAGCTTCTGAAAGGCATTTACATACTAAAAAAGGTAAAGAATGTGTTTATTTCTTAATTTTAATTGTTTATTTGTTAACATATAGCTGCACATTTAATGTAGTTCCTCATTATCTGCTTACTATGTAACTTGACAATTATTTCCAATGTGATCCCAGACCTGTTAACAGCGTTGGATATCAGATCTTCACATATAATGATTCTACTCTCTTTCTAGTGAAATTCTTAGAGTGACAGTAATATTGATCATGCAGGATCACTCATCTGTTTCCAACTCACCATATCTCTGAGAAGTGTATTTCTTTAACTCCTGTGATTTCCTGTGTGCCTTACCAAAGATTTGGTAATCTGAAAAGGAGAAGTCAGTATCCACTGGCCCCAGTTGGCAGATGCATGGATAGAGGCAGGGTTCTGCAGAATCATTAGGTTATATATTGCAGACAACTGAAAAACCAGACCTGCCTATTCAGTAACCCCATAGTTAGGAGGCCCATGTCTTGAGTATTGGAGAAGTTGTCAATTAGGGGAACCAGACAATTCCCTGTTTCTCATATCATCTATGCTGACTGTCAGACCTACCAAGACAGATCATAGCTGCAATGTAGACTCCAATACTATGTATTAAAGCAGGCCCAGCTTGGAATATCTGTGGTGGCTTCTGTTTTGCTATGTAAATTCAAACTGATACTGCAACTCAAATTCTTAGTAAGCACTGATTTTGGTTATTTATTAAACCGGAGAACATTGTCAGCTGCTCCTTCAACTGAGGAAGAAAAAGGAGAGTGAGAGTGAAGAGGAGCTCCCTGATCCCTTCTAATAAAACATCCCAGTGACCTTCATGGTCTGAATGTATCTTACAAGTGTTCTCAGCAGGTGGAGGCAGCAGGAGGAGAGGCTGGAGAAATCAGCCTCACAATTTTACTTCACTAGAAGGTTTATGTCATGGCCTGTATCATTGTGGGTGGGAACCTGTAATACTGTTGAGGATCATAAGTGGCAACAATTTCAGCCTGCATGCTGCTGATGGTGAGAGTAAAATTTGTCCCAGATCCACTGCCACTGAACCTTTATGGGACTCCAGATTGCAAATTGGATGCACAATAAATGAGGAGCTTAGCATTTTTCCTGGTCTTCGCTGCTACCAATTCAAGCAATTGCTAATGCCCTGACTGGCCAAGCAAGTAATGGTGACTATTTCTCTTTGAGATTTATAAAAGGAGTTTGGAGACTGGGTTATCTCGCTGTCATCTTTGGCACCTACAATTGAACACGTGAAAGAAAATATGCACAGAATTAAAGGTGTTATAAGAGTAAATAACCAGAGTGAATTGAACATATTGGTCTGAATAAATCCCCAGGATTTTTCCTCCTTGCATGGGAGGCAGAGCAGCAGAAGCTCCAGGAACTGAGCAGGGGTCTTCATGTCCATGCATGTCCTGACTGGGAATGACTCCAGCACAGAGTGTGAGCAACTTATTAAGAAGTCCTCAGGCAAGTGGGCTGTGCTGTTAGCATATGCACATCTGCAGATCTGAGTGGGCTTGGCACAGCTACAGGGCTGACTCCTCTCTCTCACTCAGCATAGAATGGCAGTCCCCCTGTGTTCCAGGACAACCCAGATAGACTGCTCCTCTCTGGGACCAAAAGAAAGTGTAGTGCCATCTGAGTAGCTTCCCATTTTGATCTCATCCAGATTCAGTGCTTTCTTTATTTCCTAATGTTTCATCTGTGATAGGGACTGTCCATTATGGCACAATCCCAGACACTGCAGAACTTGTCACCAGCTACTTTCCTTTACAATTATGGAAATCACTGAGGCCAGAGAAGATTCCTCTTTGCTCTCATTCCCTGATACTCATGATTTTAACTAGAGAGAAAGTGAGAGCAAACACTTGGGGAGTCACAATTTATAACAAAGTGTGTCACCTGCTTTCATTCAACTTCATGACTCCATCTAAGTGACTTTTCTTCATTTTTGAATGGTCTGTCCAACTACTTCCATCATAGTCATCCAGGATCAAGGATTTTTCTTTCTTCCAATATAAGGAATATGAACCTCCTTTCTAGCTTAGCTTGTGATTATGAATTACTTGCATTCACTGGATGCTCAGATCATTGCTCTGATTCTTTCTCCTCTGGCACCCCAAGACTTTGCCTTCAGAAGCAGAGATCCTATCTCTACCAAGTGCCCACTGACTTTCTACTATGTTCCCTAAACCTGTGTATTCTATATCTCCAAATGCCTATCAGCTCCTAAGAGAGCTCAATTCTCAATGCCTGGTTTAGAATGTTTGGGATGAATCAGGGTGCAAGAGAAACATGAAATTTTAAAGTGGAAGCCCTGTTTGGGGAGTCCTGTTGCAGTGGAGTCTTGAGGGTTTCCCCTCATGGGTTGGTGGTAGTGTTGACCCTGTATGGGGTCAAAGAGGGGTGAGGCAAGAAGGCGTTTGGTGGGATAGAAATCCCCTGTACAGGCAACAGCCCATGCATGAAGCCAAAGACACCCATTCAGGAAGACAAAGTTGATGGTGGCCATAGAGTGTCAGAATGAAGCATGGGTGGGTTTGTTAGAGGGAGTATGTGCATGGGATGGTTTGGTCATGATGACTGCTGGAGATAGGTTTTAAACAGGGGAGTTTTATGGTTTGCATGTGTGGTGTTCCCCAAAAGCTCGTATGCACAGATTTGCCTAGAGGGAATATGTTTCTCCAGGGGCCATAGCACAGAATCATTCTCTTTCCTGTGAGTATAGAGATCTCTTGATCTTGTGATGGTTAAGAATGTCACAACAACACTTATTGGTTTAACCCTACATGTGTTCTGATGTTATTCTGTTGCAAATTTAATATTTTTTAAATTATTTTCTCTTAGGTATTTTTACTTGATGTGTCTTGGAGAGGTTCTTTTTTGACCTTGTTTGTTTTAGGTTCTTTATGATTTCTGTATTTTAATGTTTTTATTGTTTCTATGGTTAGAATGTTTCTATGCCTTATTTCACTGAAAATTGCATAATAACTTTAGTTTGTATTTCCATTTCTCTCTGTCTTAGTTACTCTCAAATTCTGTATGTCGATGTTGCCCAGAAATTCTTTTGTATTGTGAACATGGTGTTTTATTTATTTATTTGCCATTTTTGCATAGTGAGTAATTAAGTCTTCTTACCCTGTTTTAGAGGCCTGAAGTTCTGTTTTCTACATAATTTAATCTACTGGTGATACTTTGAATTAATTTTTCATTCAATTTATCATGTCTTTTTTTTTTTCAGTACCACTGATTGGTTTCCACTAGCTCCATTTTTTTTGTTGTTGTTTAAGTGTTCTTTCATTTTCTATATTTGATCTTTTAATTACATCCTCATATTTTATTTACCTCATTGAATTTTTGATAATCAGTTTTATAGCATTTCTCTAGAATTTTTGCAGCTTTTTGACATCTGTGGTTTCCATTTGGGAGATTGTACATTTGAGGGTGAAACTGGTTTGCTGCTATCCTCCTATTTTCAGAGGATCTGCGTTTGTGCTTGCATTGCAATGAATTATTTTTTTCTCTTTTGTGCACATTTCATTTGGTATGTCCTTATCTTTTTTGCTCTTTGAATTTCTATTTTTCCTGCATAAGCAGATATTCAGGATTGGGAATTGAGATCCAGCAATTCTGGTCATTTATTTTGGGTGTTTGCATCCCCTATTCAGTATGTTGAAATATTAATGGAGCTAATTTGCATGTTGATTGAGGTTTGATGTTAGTTGGCTGAGGTGTGAGTGTAGCTAAGCAGCAGGATCTCTACTCTGAATATTTATAACATCCCACTCCCTCTATGTAAAAGAGGGTGAAATAAATAAGAATAATGGAAGTAACCAATATATACCCTTAGAATAGATGTCAGTTCCTGCTGTGAGGTCTCTAAGTGTCACCTGAACAGAAGTGGTGAGGTCAACATTTAGCATCAGCATCAGCAATAAATAGCTATAAACTAAATAAAGTCATTGAAACATGTGTTGACTGTGTTTCCACTACACTAATAGCCATAACAAGGTGAATGGGGTAGACATTATATAAACTTCTTTCATACAGTGGAATGACTGTTTCTTAAGTGGAGAGAAAATAAAGCAGAAAGGCAAGTTTGAAATATTTAAAAAGTGAACAGAGAGGAATTGGGAGAAGGGTAGCATGTGCAGTAAAGAAGAAATATTTAAATAACCAGAACTCTTAAATAAAAGAGAGGAAAAGGAAATAAGAAAATTTGTTTGTTTAGAGTGGAGTGAATGTGGAGGATTAGAAGAGGAACTAAAATAGATACAGATCAACAAACAAAAAATCAAACCAAATCAAAGCCACATAAAACTTTGCCCCACCAAAGTTAAAACAAGGATAAATAATGATCAAGTGAAAATTCAATTCAATACAAGAAAATCAAGTTAATATATGTGTACTTTCAAAGGTATCAGTGAAGCAAGAACAAGGATGTGCACACATATGCACAATCCACAGAATGGGAAGAGTAAAAAAAAATTATTTGTTTTTAAATTTACATTTTTAAAAAGGGGTATTCTTTTTCTTAGATATTTTGGGGATTTTTTGCTTGCTTCCCTTCAGGTTTTTTATATTATTGAGTGGAGGACAATTCTTAATGAGAAATGTAGGACCTGTTTCTGCTGAGGTGTCCAACACTGTTAGCAAGGATGGCTATCCCTGCTTGTGATGTTGTGACATTCCTCACCTATTACTTGGGATCTATAATATTTGTCCAAGAGCTAGGAGTTGTGAATATGACTTCTGTGTGTTTTTCACATCATGCCAGCCCTGGTGGCCTGAACTTAAAGCTGATTGCAATAGCTCTCAGCTCCCTGTTTCACAGCACAGGACACTGTGTACTGGAGAGTGCTCACAGTGGATGTACTGCTCCCAGAGTAGCTCTGAGGCAAAGATCCAAGTGGGAAGTCATAGCTTCTCATCTGGAATCCTGAGCTGAGGAGCAGGTAGATAGTGAGATCTACCTTTACACCACCACCTTGAGAGACTCCTTTTAGGATTTTGTATTTTTAGTTTATTGCCTTGCTTTCACTTGCTTTGGATTTAGTTGACTCTTCTTTTAAAATTTGTCAAGACAAGACATTTGGGTGATTTGTTTAAAATTTTCTTCTTTCTTTTCTAATACAAACATTTAGAATCCTTTATTCACATTATTTGCTCATCTATTTCATTTTTGTCCATAAAGCAACATAATTGTTCTGTCACCTGAGAAAATACTGGAGAAACATGAGGACCTGGGGACTGGGTACAAACATCACCTTGAAGGATCTCTTTGATGCTGTTCACATCCTGTTGCCTGAAAAAGCTTCCATACATTATGGTCTTGCCACAGGAACTATTTAGGAGAGTTAAAAGTTTTAAAACATATAAATGGTATGAAATTATGCCTCCTCAAGATACCTACAAGCTGGGATTTACACCTAAATATGAGCAGTGTGGACAGACATGAGACTTTCTTTTAGTTCAGAAAATATTGCAAATTTGAAGGATTGTGGAGAAATAATTAACATCCCAAGGAAGTTGATTTTGAATCAACCAAACGGAGATTATTCTGAGTAGGCCTGATTTTTGTTAGTTTTCTGAAAAAAGGAGTCAAGTTCTCAACCCTGTGGAAAAAAAATTATTTTTATTGGTCTTATTACTGAGCAGCCCATATGGCAGAGAACTTCTGGTGACCTGCAGGACCAACAGTCACCAAAAATCCAGCACCCTCAGTCACTCAGTCTCCAAGTTCATAATTATGAGAACAACTTTAATGTTTCTGGAAGGATATTCTTCAAGCCTCCAGAGAATGATGCAGCCAAGACAACACTCTGATTATAGCTTATAAGACCCTGAGGAAAGACCCAGTCTTACTCTGTCCACTCTCCTCACTCACAGAAATTGTGAAATCATAAATTTGTGACTGTTCAAAGTTACTTTATTTAAAATGGCTGAGAAAAGATTACTTAAAGTTCAAAATTATTTTCTGGGCAAAATACAACTGAATCTAAAAAAACTCATTCAGAAATTTTACCTTGAGATCTTGATTCAGAATGGAAATCATGAAATTATAAAATATATGGGGTAAGATAAATAGACACATTTATTTAAGAATATTTTAAATTTCAGATTCAGTTATTCTGTACATGGGAAATCCTAAAAAGTCAACCAAAATTCTCAAAGAACTCATAAATACACTCATCAAAGTAGGAGGATAAAAAGATGTGCACAATATTCAGTAGTGCTCCTACACACCCACAGTGAACTCACTGAGAAAGAATCAAAACAGCAATCCCATTTATAATGGAATCAAAACAAAATACCAGGGGATACACCTAGCCAAGAAAGTGAAAGAACTCTACTGATAATGTTGTAATCCACAAAATAAATGGAAGAAGACATGAGAAGACAGAATGACATGCCATATTCATGTATTGGGAAAATTAATATTACTAAAATGGTCATGTTATCCACAAGGATCATCAGATTCCATATAATTTTTATCAAAATACCAATGATAAAATAATAAATTTTAACAGAAATTTTAAAAGTGTCCCAAAATCCATATAGAAACATTAACAAATTCTCTGATCACCAAAGCAATGCTGAGCAGAATGTATGTGACCATTCTTGATTTCAAATACACCATAGAGCCAGTGTAAAAAAAAGCAGCATGGACCTGTGTAGGAATACTCATGTATCCAATGAAATATCAAAGAAGGCCAGAAATAAACCCACCTATTTAAGTCAGGCAATTCTCAAAAAAGGAGCAAAAAGCACGTTGGTGAAGAAAGCTTCTTCAGCAAATGATTCTTTAAAATTGAACTTCAACTCACTAAAGATTGAAAATTAATCCCCAAATATTTTTTCATACAAAAATAAACTCAAAATGGATCCAAAACTTTAATGTAAGATCTGAAGCTTTGATTTTTCTTCTAGAGGAAAACATAGGGGAAACACTTCCAGGTACAGATATAGGCAGTAATTCCCTGAGCCAGATACAATGACTCAGGAATAATACAGGAGGTGACAAGTGGTTTACATCAAATTAGAAAGTGTCTGCACAGCACAAGCAATCAACAGGATGAAGAGACAGCCTGTGGAATGGGGGCAGTGTCATGTACTCATATGACAGAGGATGAATATGCAGAGTATACAATAACAATAATATCAAAAGTTATGTAATCCAGTTAGTAAATGGGAAAAATGATTCAACCGATGTTTTATGAAAGAGGAAGAACAAATGGCCAATAATACTATGAAAAATGCTTAACAATTTCAGCTACCAGGTAATTGCAAAACAAAACTATGTTTATTTCCATCCCACCCTAGTAAGAATATGTAATATAAAAAAATTAGCAAATGATGGTTCGGATATGAGGTAAAAGGAACCCTGTGGAAATGTAAAGCCACTATAGAACAGTATGTAGGTTCATCGATAAACTGAATATATCCCCACCATATGATCCAACTTTACCACTCCTGGATATATATCCAAAGAAATCAAAGTCAACATACTCTAGAGATACCTGCATACCCCTGTTCAAACCAACACTCTTTACAAGAGCTAAATTAGCAAATGAGCTACATACTCCTCAGCAGTTGAAGAGATTAAGAAGAGATGGCATATATTCACAGATCAGGATTCTTCAGTCATAAAGAATTAAATCATGCATTTCTGGAAGGTGAATGCAACTGGAGAATATAATACTAAATTAAATAGGCCAAACTCAGAAAGCAAGCATCATATGTTTTCTCTCTTACTTGAAATGTATGATGAGACAAAATTAAAGTAGAAGGGGAATATGAGGGAAGGGAAAAGGTCCAGAGTAAGGAAAGAGAGTAGAAATCAGGATATATATGAAGGCTGGCTCTCATCAAAATACATTTTATACTGGTATGAAACTGTCATAATGCAGCCCTTTGGTTTGTATAATAAATATACACTAAGTACCATCATTTTAAAATCTATAGTCTTCATTTCCAAAGATGAATGTTCTGTTTCACACTTTAATCACTCTGTCCAGAGAAGCCCAGATCACTGTTAGGTGTGTCCAGGGAAGAGACCACCTGAGGCTGAGCTCAGGAAGCAGGTGCCTGGGCTTTGTTCAGACATAGAGCACTGTGGAGGGAGCTCCTTGCCCTGCTGACAGCAGTAGTTTGCAAATCTTTGGCCTCCACATGTTGAATGTTGAGGGGGAAATCGGTCTTAGACCCACTGCCAGTGAACCTGGCAGGGACTCAAGAAGCTGACTGGATGCTGCATAGATCAGGAGTTTGGGGGATTGTCCTGGTCTTGTTGATACCAGTTAATATACTGGATGATGTCAGACACTATTGAAAATCTTGCTGTTCTTGCAGGAGATGGAAGCCCTCTTCTTTGGATACACAGGCAAGGAGGGTGGAGACTGGGTTACCACATTGTCCCCAGTGGAGCCTGGAATGAAAAACACAACCAGCCATCCCACTGACCCTGAGCCCATTCTAATATTAAGGTTAATCATTTGCATTCATGATACCTACAACAACAACCTCAGCATCACCTTGAGTAACTAAAAACAAAACATGTTTGAAAAGTCTGAAGCATAAAGAATGTGCTTTAATTTTCATGACCAAGAACACAGACACAGAAAACTAATTGTCACAGTGAATGGGGCCAAAGCTCTCCCATTCCTCACTTGGAACCCAGATTTGCAGCACAAACAGCAGAGGAACCTGGTGCCCCATCTGTGCAGCAGTACCAGAGACTGCTCCTCACAGGCATAGGCAAGATACGTTTTAGATGCTCTGAGTAGCCTGAAACCTCCTCCAGTGATACTACATGCAAATCAGCTCAAGAAAGTTCATGCTGGTGCTAAAAAGACACGTGCTCCTGTTTAGCCCATTGAGCCTGAGGTTCAAAAAATGTTTCATGAGGCAGCTCAAACACTGTCCAAGATATTTTGTGATCTGCTCCTTTGAGTCCTTACCTCCTTGTCTGTCTGAGTCCTTGTCCATAAAGTGTGCTACGACTGACTTACCATAAGAATGTGAGTTATCTCAGAATGTTTTATCCCTAAGAATGAAATTTCATATCATCTCAAGTGATAATGCACATTATCCTGTGATCATTGTCAGAAATGAAAAGCAAGTTTTATGGAGAGTGAAATGGTGGCTTTGTCCCTATGGGGAGGTAAAGTTGTCCACACTGAGTAAACAACACTGAAGTCAAATATATAGATGTGATCAGGATCTGGAAAGTGTGTGAGGTGTGGGCATGGAACATAGGAGAAGACTGGAAACCTACACTAATAAATTACTTCCCCCAGTTGGGGAAAGGTGGACCTCTCCATCTACTCAGTGAGGACACCAAGACTGTGGCCACCTGAATCTTCCCAGGTAGCAGTCGGTTCTCAAATTTCAGTTAATTTCCTCTTACTGTCATTGGTCACTGGAGATGAGAAACCCCACCTTGTACCATAGCAAGATATATTGCCCCAAAGAAACCAAAAATTATTATATAACTAACATTAAATTTTTTCTAGACTATGAAATGAATACAATTACCTCATTTTTAAATACTTCTTGAAGGTTAAAAGAACATAAGGAAAGAAATAGGGAAAAAAAAACAGCAAGGTATTCTATTTAATACACTCAGACAAACACATAAATCAGTTATAAGATTTTTAATAAATATTGTTATCCAGGAAAATGGAACTTTTTGTAAGATGTTAAATGATAGTTAATTTGTCATATATTTTTCCTAATATAATTACATATATACATATATATATATTAATTCTACAAGGTATTATCTTTGTTCAGTAAACAAAGTCTTTGGCACCATCTCTAAAGGAAGTCAATGTCAACTCTAAAGACACCAAAAGAGCTGGTGAATATTTACATCAGCCTCCCCTCAAGCCCTGGGGAATGGGGCAATATATCTTTGTACTGAGATCTCTGGAATCCTGAGCCAACAAATAAATGTTTCCTTCTTAAAATTGCTCTTGTCAGGACTTTTGGTCACAGTAATGAAAAATGCTGACTAAACCAGTAGGACATTTTGGATGCTACGCATACTTCTTCAAAGGGTCAAATTGTTTTAAAAATGAATAATTGGCAGCAAATAAAAAATGTGGTTTGTGGGGGCACCTGGCTCTCCTTGCAGTGCTTGACAGAGTTCCACTCAAGGATGATTGCAGAGACTCATCCTAAAAGGATTGTAGCCAGATGTATGCCTCCCTAGCTTGGATGTTATTCTGTGGAGTTTTCCTAATAATATATTACTCACTTCAGTCTGAGGATCTTGCTAGAGGTGATGGGAATAATTCTACAAATTTCCAGAAAAACATCACGGAGACAAAACACATTTTGAAACCCTGTGATGTTAACCTCACTACAGGAGAATGTTTTTATTATGTTAAAAATCAAACACTGCATTTACTGGCACAGCCAGAACCTGTTGGGGCACAGAAACTTATAGATAACAATGTTTCCCCAAGTTCTAAGCACAAAGCACCTCCCACAGTAGCTACTAGATATGGACTAGCTTATTTTATCAATGGCAAGCCCTGGTACCCCCCTAAAGGCAAGCCCTTAGAGGAGGTAGATATAGATCTCCCCCTGTCTCGTACAGGGTGGTTTAATCCAGATGATGGTTGTGTTTATGTGTGGTGGTAAGGTAAAAAACAATAAGGTTTCACAACATTTCTTCCTTCCTACAAAGAATATGTCACCCCTATAATAAATGTTGGTACATAATAACCATTGGGACCGCTGCCCTCCTGTAACCCTTAACTCAGCAATTTAGATGTTAACCAGAAGGACCTAGTAGAGATGGTCACATGATGCTATTTGTCTATCACTTTACTGCAAAAATAATAAAAAATAGTCTTAGGTCATATAGAGTTTAGATATTAAGGAAATAAACATTGTATTAGCTCATTGACGTAGTTAGATATGCTTAAAATAATTGTGATTAAATAAGGATAATCTGTAAGGTTACTATTTCCTCATAATCTTTCAGTAAAAACAATTTCTGCCTATGCTTTGAAAACTTCTTTGATTTTATTAATCATAAGCCTGTCATCATAGCCTGAAGAAAAATGTATATAAACCCAGCCTTCCCCAGAATAAAGTGGGATTGATTGCACCAGAACTAGAATCTGTGTCTTTCATTCTCCATCCATCACCGACACTGTCTCTCCACGCCCCATTTACCAGTGTGGAACCCATGGACTCCTGCTAGGGGTGGACCCCGGCAGTGGTTGTTTTCTGTTTGTTTCACTCTACCATTAATAAAAGTTACTATTCAGTTACACTGTGTACACATGATTGTGCCTATAGGTTTGAGAATGCACATGTGTATGAATATAGTAATACATGTATTATATCTTGTACATGCACATGTGTATAAAGCATTTTTAAATTTTTGCCATATAGCTTTTCTTTCAATCAGTGGAAATATTATAGAGTTCTTGTGTTTAATTATGGATTTCTAAATAGAGTAGGAAAAGTATTATAACCAGTTTGCTCTACAAATGCATCTTTTATACCATATAAGTAAGTTATTCAATATCTAACTTCTAAAGTATAAACAGCACAGTACTAAGAATAACATCAGACACTTCACTTACAGCAGAATAATTATTACTGTCAGCACTGGATCAGTGCTCCACCCACAGTGTTTCTAAGCCTCTAGCACAAATATCCTATTGGGGTCTGCCTATCAACTGGTGAAGCAGCAGCTGCCTTTTCCCACATCGTCATTTACCTGACCATTTCCTCTTTCTGCCAGGGGCTTGTGTCTAAACAGCATGAAAAGATTTGTCACATTCAGAAGAGATTAATTGGTCTTGTTCTCTTTGATTAGCAGTGGAATGCATCACTCTGATAGAAAAATTTTCATTTAGAGAAAAGGGCTCTTCAAAATGAACTTTGCATATTGTTGATTCTGATAATTGATTAAATGCAGATATATTAATTATTGCTATATTAAATATAGCTATATCATTTCAGTGTGAAAATATATCAACAAAGAGAATGAGAGAGAAAGAGAGAGAAAGAGAGAGAGAGAGAGAGAGAGAGAGAGAGTCATCCAACAACATGGTGTCTGTAAGAAACCACAATTTAAACTATAAGACAAATATGTTAAAAAGTAAATGTATGGATAAAGATATGCTAATGGTAATCAGTGGAAAGTAGAGGTATCTCTACTAAATTTTGGCAGAGCACACTTTGGAGCAAGGACAAATCAGGGATCTAGAGGAGCTCTGTATCATAATAAACGTGTCCATTTCTCCAGAAAGAAGCTTCCACCCACACTACCTATGCCTGGCGGCAGAGCACCAACACAAAGGAGAGAAAGCTCATGGAGCTACAAGAAAAATAGAGGACCCCCCCCATGTCCCTGGAGCACATCACTCCTCTACCTAATAGATCTTCTTTTTTTTTTTTAGTAAACAAATGGGATACATGTTGTTCTCTGTTTGTACATAGCGTAGAGGCATTCCATTTGTGTAATCATAAATTTACATACAGTAATGTTGCTTGATTCATTCTGTTATTTTTTCCCTTCCCCCATCCCTCCCACACCTCTTTACCCTCTATACAGTAGTTCCTTCCTCCATATTTGCCCCCCTCCCTAACCCTAACTCTAACCCTAACACTAACCCTTCCCTCCGCCCCATTATGTGTCATACTCCACTTATTAGCAATATCATTCGTCCTTTGGCTTTTTGAGATTGGCTTATCTCTCACTTAGCATGATATTCTCCAATTTCATCCATTTGCCTGCAAATGCCATAATTTTATCATTCTTTATGGCTGAGTAATATTCCATTGTATATATATACCACAGTTTCTTTATCCACTCATCAATTGAAGGGCATCTAGGTTGGTTCCATAGTCTGGCTATTGTGAATTGAGCAGCGATGAAAATTGATGTGGCTGTATCTCTGTAGTATGCTGATTTTAAGACCTTTGGGTATAGGCCAAGGAGTGGGAAAGCTGGGTCAAATGAAGGGTCCATTCCAAGTTTTCTAAGGAATCTCCACACTGCTTTCCAGAATGGCTGCACTAATTTGCAGCCCCACCATCAATGTATGAGTGTACCTTTCTCCCCACATCCTCGCCAACACCTGTTGCATGTATTTTTGATAATCGCCATTCTAATTGGGGTGAGATGGAATCTTAGGGTGGTTTTGATTTGCATTTCTCTTATTACTAGAGATGTTGAACATGTTTTCATATGTTTATTGATTGCTTGTACATCTTCTTCTGTGAAGTGTCTGTTCATTTTCTTAGCCCATTTGTCGATTGGATTATTTGTATTGTTGGTGTAGAGTTTTTTGAGTTCTTTAAAGATTCTGGAGATTAGTGCTCTATCTGAAGTATGATTGGCAAAGATATTCTCCCACTCTGTAGGCTCTTTCTTCACATTACTGATAGTTTCCTTTGCTGAGAGAAAGCATTTTAGTTTGAATCTATCCCAGTTATTGATTCTTGCTTTTATTTCTTGTGCTATGGGAGTCCTCTTGAGGAAGTCTGGTCCTAGGCAGACATGTTGAAGATCGGGACCTACTTTTTCTTCTATAATCTGCAGAGTCTCTGGTCTGATTCCAAGGTCCTTAATCCATTTTGAGTTGAGTTTTGTGCAGGGTGAGAGATATGGGTTTAGTTTCATTCTGTTGCATATGGATTTCCAATTCTCCCAGCACCATTTGTTGAAGAGGCTATCTTTTCTCCACTGCATATTTTTGGTGCCTTTGTCTAGTATGAGAAAGTTGTATTTATTTGGGTTTGTGTCCGTGTCCTCTATTCTGTACCATTGATCTACCTTTCTATTTTGGTACCAATACCATGCTGTTTTTGTTACTATTGCTTTGTAGTAAAGTTGAAGATCTGGTATTGCAATACCCCCTGTTTCACTCTTCCTGCTAAGGATTGCTTTAGCTATTCTTGGTTTCTTATTCTTCCAGATGAATTTCATAATTGCTTGCTCTATTTCTGTAAGGTACGTCATTGGGATTTTAATTGGAATTGCATTGAATTTGTATAGCACTTTAGGTAGTATGGCCATTTTGACAATATTAATTCTTCCTATCCAAGAACATGGAAGATCTTTCCATCTTCTAAGGTGTTCTTTAATTACTTTCTTTAGTGTTCTGTAGTTCTCATTGTAGAGGTCTTTCACCTCTTTTGTGAGATTGATTCCCAAGTATTTTATTTTTTTCGAGGCTATTGTGAATGGGGTAGTTTTCCTAATTTCTCTTTCTGAAGATTCATCACTTATGTATAAAACTGCTTTGGATTTATGGGCATTGATCTTGTAACCTGCTACTTTACTGAATTCACTTATGAGTTCTAAGAGTTTTCTAGTGGAATTTCCAGGTTCCTCTAAATATATAATCATGTCATCAGCGAACAGGGATAGTTTGAGTTCTTTTCCAATTTGTATCCCTTTAATTTCTTTGGTTTGTCTAATTGCTCTGGCCAGAGTCGCAAGAACGATGTTGAATAGAAGTGGTGAAAGAGGGCATCCCTGCCTTGTTCCAGTTTTTAGGGGGAATGCTTTGAGTTTTTCACCATTTAGAATGATATTAGCCATGGGCTTAGCGTAAATGGCCTTTATAATGTTAAGGAATATTACCACTATCCCTATTTTTTCTAGTGTTTTGAGCATGAAGGTGTGCTGTATTTTATCAAATGCTTTTTCTGCATCTATTGAAATAATCATGTGATTCTTGACTTTAAGTCTATTAATATGGTGAATTACATTTATTGATTTCCTGATGTTGAACCAACCTTGCATCCCTGGGATGAAACCCACTTGGTCATGGTGCACTATCCTTTTAATATGTTTTTGTATGCGATTTGCTAATATTTTGTTGAGAATTTTTGCGTCGATGTTCATTAAGGATATTGGTCTGAAATTTTCTTTCCTTGATGAGTCTCTGTCTGGTTTAGGTATCAGTGTGATATTGGCTTCATAGAATGAGTTTGGGAGGGTTCCCTCCTCTTCTATTTTATGGAATACGTTGAGAAGAATTGGAATGAGATCTTCTTTAAAGTTTTGTAGAACTCGGCTGAGAAACCATCTGGTCCTGGACTTTTCTTTGTTGGTAGGCTTTTGATGACTTCTTCTATTTCAGTACTTGAAATTGGTCTATTTAAATTGTTTATGTCCTCCTCGTTCAGTTTAGGCAATTCATATGTCTCTAGAAATCTGTTGATGTCTTCGAAATTTTCTATTTTGTTGGAGTATAGATTTTCAAAATAGCTTCTAATTATGTTTTGTATTTCACTCCTGTCTGTTGTGATATTTCCTTGTTCATTCCGAATTTTAGTGATTTGGGTTTTCTCTCGTCTTCTCTTTGTTAGTGTGGCTAAAGGTTTATCAATTTTGTTTATTTTTTTGAAGAACCAACTATTTATTTTGTCAATTTTTTGTATTGTTTCTTTTGTTTCAATTTCATTGATTTCAGCTCTGAGTTTAACTATTTCCTGTCTTCTACTACTTTTGGTGCTGTTCTGTTCTTCTTTTTCTAGGGCTTTGAGCTGTACTGTTAGGTCGTTTATTTGTTGAGTTTTACTTCTTTTATTAAATGCGTTCCATGAAATAAATTTCCCTCTAAGTACTGCTTTCATAGTGTCCCAGAGATTTTGATATGATGTTTCTTTGTTCTCATTTACCTCTAAGAATTTTTTAATTTCCTTCCTAATATCTTCTGTTATCCATTCATCATATAATAGCATATTGTTTAATCTCCAGATGTTGAAATAGATCTTGAGGTAGAAATGGATCCATTTGAAGCAGCAGCACTGTCAATCATCTGGGTGCAGTGGGTCCTATCCATTGCTCCTGGTTCTTGACTGCTTTCTTCCTAAACTTTTGGACTTTTACCTTGTGATTTTTGTAAATTAATTTTGTTTTATTGTGATTCCATATTTTCCCATGATTATTTGGAAAGAAAAAGCATTTTGATAATTTGACTCCATTAGCAGAACAAATTTGAAATACTGATCATTGATGCCTCTCCTGTTATTAGTCATCTCCCAAGCCTCAATTAGAAAATCCTTCAATTTCAAGAATGTTTTCATTTTTCTTACCCTATGTCTAGTATCACAATCATTTTTCAAAATTATTCTGCAGTAATAATCTGCCAGGTTCTTAGCCTGGAAGCTACTGATGGTGAGAGAAAAATGTGTTCCTGTCCCACTGTCACTAAACCTCCATGGTACCCCAGCTGCTCATGTGGATGCCCAGGAGGTGAGCAGTTTAGGAGCCTGTCCTGGCTTCTACTGGTCCAGGTCAAGTAGTCCTTATTATCAGAATCCCACAAGAGACTCTGGATGGATTTGCAGTTGATGGTGACCCTCTCCCCTAGAGACAGAGCCAGGAAGCCTGGAGCCAGAGTCATCATTATGTCCCCGTGTGCACCTGAAATTAGGATGGATAATACTCAAACAAGCACACACCATCATACACTATATAATGGGCTACATTAAATGTGCATTATAATGAGAAGTCAAGACTGAATTAGATTCATAAATAGACCTTCTTTTATAATAAATCATATTACCTTTAACATTATAAATAATTGAAATAACTATTATAACATGGCATTTTCTGATGATATGGTGTCACTTTTAAATTCCTGTGAAAGTTTAGCAAAATAAGCAGAAATAATATTCACAACAAAATAAGTATCAATTTTTTTATTTAGTCAATATGATCTCCCATTTATTTTACCCATTAGAATAATATGGTGACATCAATTCATCAGTTATAAACATTAAAATAAATCTTGTAATCAGAATCACATTTCATCTGGGACTGCTCCATATTGCAACATGAGAACACACAGTACCAGGCTAGAGGAAGTTTTTAATATTCAAGGGAAAGGATGTGAAAGATCAGCAATTCTCCTGTACCCGTAGCCTACCAAGCTGTCCTGCCCTCTGCACATTGTCAAAGTCTAAACTTTTGCTTTCTTTCTACAAAAATGAGCTCCAACTCATTTTCTTTCATTTCAATTACCTCTGCTCACTAAGAAGAGGCAGATGGAGAACTATGTCTCCAGAATCCAGAATTCCACCATGCAAACATGGTTGCCCCTCACAGTGCTTGGAAGAAGACTGAACATTCAGGACAGGAGAAAAGCCACAGAGGTTTATTCAAACTAAAATAAACCATGACAGGGCTCTTAGCTGGACATGGCCCAAAAAGTATGTTCCAAACTGAGGAGATGGTGTGTCAGATGACCTGGGCTGTGGGGAAAAACAGCGCATACTTGTTGACCAAAACAACACAGGTTGAACCTCTACCAGCTAGGGAGGAAGGAGTCTGAAACTAATGTCCCTGTGCAGTGGACCTTGAATCCTCTCCCCAGTGAACCAATTGAAGCAAGGCCCAAGAAAATATCAGGGCAGATGGCATCACCCTGAGAGAAAGAGAACCAGGACTCAGTCATCTTGTAGCAAGGAAATCTCCTGTTAAACCCAGGACTGTGACACCTACTTCCCAGTGTCTTGGGAAAAAAAAAAAAAAAAGCAGAGAGATGAATACATTCTCTCTTATCAATGAGAAAGAACTTACATAGAATCCTCCCTTGTCCACTCTGTCCAGTATCCTCAAGGGGTTCTCCTATTGAAAAATGTTTAGATGACTGTTGTGTCAAACACATGGAAATTACTAGGACAGGATGACCACCAGTTTAGAGACTTAACTCCTGGGAATTTCACACTCACTTCCTCAGATGGACATTTCCCTTCTCCTCTGGTCTTCGGCAGAGCTGCTGGATCTCCAGATGAAACACAGGTTTCTTTTCCCTCCAGTTTCTTTTGACACTTGTGTTATTATTTCATTCACTAGGCCAGAAAAAGATGATGTCTAACAATGCTCCTGATATTCTTGTATTTTTCCTGGTAAAAGAAGACACCAGAAGCTCTGCATCTACCTCAACTGAATGCTGTGGCTGGAAGAAAATTCAAAAGATGTATAAATTTGAGGTGGGACTTGTGACCTTTTCTCCTTAGCTGGGAGGGAGCCAGCAGGGTACCATTCCCTATCATCATTCAGGGGGCTGGTTGAGGCTGCTGTGTACAGACCTCAGGTCACCCCATACTTCCCACTACTTAGCATGAGCTAGGACAGCATGTGACACTCACTGTGCCAAGGAGGTGCCCCAGCACAGGCCCTGCGGTGGATTTCCTGAAGATTTCACCTGAAAGGATATGCTGAGCAGAGTATCCAATATGATCTGAAGAGCAGTGAATTTCCCCTCTCCTCCAAGTGCCCCCAACAATTCTCCTGAGTCAGTTCTCAACAACTGTCCCAGGAAGTACTGGCCCAGGTCAGAACCTGCCCATGCAGTTCCCACCCCTCAGCTAGGTGTCTCTGTTGAAGAAAAGTCAGATCTGTTGTCCACTTGCAAATGTGGCAAGTAATGGCAGGTGCACAGAATGCCCCAGGGTAGGTCACTCCACCAGAGTGAGTTTACTCCCCCTGGAATCTCAGATCCCTGGGCAGATTTCTCCCACTGTGTTCTGGTCTCAACAGTGCATGACTTTGCACTTCTCCTTGTATTTCCTGAGTCATAAATTTCTACTCTGGTTGGCTCTCTAAGCACTTACTGTATTTTACTAGGGAATAGAGATTCCTATCTTTTATTGCCTAAATTATTTTGGCAGATGGAAAATTTGATAATGTACTGATACAGAAAGAAAAAAATATTAAAGATAATAAAAAATTCCACTTGGCCTTTCCAATTATCTAAGAATTAATTTGATTTTTACATTGTAAGAAATTGTACAGAAAAATGTGTTTGATAGTTTCTCATTAAAATATACAGTCTAATAATATTCATTGCTTTACATGACATGTCATTCAAATTAACAAATGTGAAACAGACATTATAACCTCAGGTACATTTATGACTGCATGACTGAGGTAATCCTACAACATGCACAATTAGAAAAATGAAAAATTATATTCCATTTGTGCATGATTTATCAAAATGCATAAACTGTCATGCCTGACTAATTCAAACAAATAAAAAAGTCAACAAAAATAGATTAAAAATATGTTTACGCCCAGGATGATGTTGTGTTGCTTATGGCTAAGTTCATAGTCTATTTTACATAGCTTGCTTATTCCACTCTATGAATTAGAGTTTTAACATAAGTGTTTTCCAAATAGGAAAGAGAAAATGAAGAAAAATATTTATGGAAAGGTGTATGCAGCACAAGTCTTCAGATTCCATTTCTACTCCTATGCATGTGTGTGAACCGACACATATCCAAGATTGTATTGATTCTACTCACACAATCCCCTGTGCTCATCCTGGATTTTCTGCACACACTTCTGAGCAGGATGCTCACCAGGACCTGCAGGGTATAGCAGCCCACAACACAAGCCTCTAGGCAGGGTAACCTCCAACTTCAGCAGAAGCAGCTACAGAGCCCAGAGGATGCTGGACTCCAGGCTGGGCTTGGGTAGGGATGGTGCAGAGCCTTGGAGGAGGCCATACAGGCCTGAGATAGAGTGTGGTGTGTACACTTCTGTGCAATGGAAGTCCAGGCATAATCAGGAAGTCTACAGAGATAATTCTTCACTCTTCCTAAGGACTCAGGCCTCACAGGCCCCCATGGGAGGGGCCACATTGTTCTCCCTGGAATAAGGACTAAATTTTCCTGCTGCCTTCCTGACTCCCAGGATACCAATCAAATCCCTGAAGACCCTCCAGCACCCTGACACCACCTACTGACCTCTGATTCCCCAGGGCACTTCCTTTGTCCATTGATGTCCCTCTCATTAGTCATCAGAAATGTGGACAGAGGCCCACATATCAGGACCTGTGCCTTTGGGGAAGTGAAGGGAAGTGAAAACACACAGTGTCTAAAATACACAGTGTCTAAAATATGTTTCCAGTCTTCTTTTCTGTGTCAGAGGAGAGAGGTCACTATCCCTTGCAGACCCAACAGCAAGAGTATTAGCATCATCCAGCCTGGCATTAGATAACAAGGTCTGGCTGCTGAGTTTCTGCTGCCTCCCACTGTCCTCTGCAAACCATGTCAGCCTGAGATGGATGTGGGACAGGGACTCAATTCATTCTGGACACCTGTAGCCACACTTCCTTCAAGGCACATGAAACTTCTTCTCTCACCACTAGAGGAGAAACCTCCCCACAGATACTGTTCCTTTTCCAGGGGCTGCCAACATTCCTGTGATATATCAGTGGAGCTGATGGGTGACAATCCTGAAATCACATCCTCTCTTCACTTCCCATCTCTTCTCCTGGATCCTGGGGTCCTCTGGTGATTTTCCTCTGTATCCCTGCTTGGATCTTCTCTGTCCTTATCCCTCCTACTCTGAATCCATAACTGTCAATCCTTATTCCACACATGGCTGTCCTCATATGGGTCACAACCCTGTTCTCTTGCACATCCTGGCCCTTGGCCTGCCTCCTGACTCTACTCCTTGGATTCTGATGGGACAGTCAGAGATGGTGCATGGTTGTCTTTAGAGATGAGAAGGGAAAGCAGCAGATGTTAAGAGGATGTAGGTGGCCACCATGTCCACTGTGAACAGAGTTCCTGCAACATTGTGAGCTGTAAAATTGCCAGAGGCTCCCTTGTGTCTCCTGTCAGAGGGGTGATCACCAGCAGGTGTGGATGGGTTTGTCCTGTGGCCATTCATTCACAGAGCCAACTGTTCTGCCCTGCCTAGGGGAAGCCACCAGGGAAGAGCTGTCCTTGAGTGGCTCTGGACACAGAACTCCTGTCCCCTTGGGTCCCAGAGTGATTAGTCAACTCTGTGATATCTCTGTGTAACTACAATTTCTTATAACTACAGTGTCTTCAGCAATGGGAGGGTCACTGTTCCTGGCAGTAGAGGCATAGGGGAAGGTCTTGAGATTCATGATGCTTGGTTCTCTTGGGTAAGAGGGAGCAATGGATTGTGGAAAAGATGTTGGTTTTAAATATCCAATCTGACTGTAGATTACTTAAGGTCAGGTACACACATTGGCACAAGACTGTAATCTCAGCTTCTTTAAAGACTGAGAGAAATGTATCACCAGTCTAAGGCCAGCTTCAGAAACACAGATGAATACTGTCTAAACACAAAATGAAAAAAAAAAAAAAATAGGGGATGCAGGCTAGAGCTTACCTATCATGTGTGAAATACTGAGTACATTATGAGAAAACCATTAAAGAAAGAACGAAAGAAAGAAAGAAAGAAAGAAAGAAAGAAAGAAAGAAAGAAAGAAAGAAAGAAAGAAACTGAAAAAAAAATACTACAGTGATTACCAAAATAATTTCACATGTATACTAGTATTCATAATACTAATGCCCATTATACACAGATATATCATTATAATTTTTATCCTAAATAGTATCCATATGATATATGATACTCCTTTATTTCTAAGCAAATTAGACTCTGGCTGAGACAAGGCTCTGGGAGGATTTTGCTGATTCTCCTCTTTGATCCAGCAGGGTCCCTGTCACCACCACAGTGAGCTCAACACTGAGTGCAGCCACCACACCGATCCAGGCCCAGCTCTGACTCCTGGGTTCTGAACCTCTGCTGACCATGTCCTCTCTGCTTGACTCAGCTCCCGGGGTGTAGAGCACCTTCCTTCCCTGGTTCTCCTGTCAAATAGCATGAGGGAAGGGCCTCTGCTTCCCCAAGTCCTCAGCCACATTGCCCAGGAGAGTCAAATCCTCATAGTCCAGGGCCAGAGCCTACAGCACTGGGACAGCTCCAGCCTGAGATCAGCTTCATTGAACCCCTGCTCCAGCCTCTCCACTACTTCACTATCAACAATCTGTCCTGATCTAAAGCACAGGACACTTTTCCACAATTGTTAGCTCAGATTGTCACCCACATATCAGAATAGACTGAGTGAGTTGGACCTTCTTTAAGACATTCAGGTTTTCATGTGTGGGAGCTGTCTCATTGGATTTCAAGAAGCTATTTTCTATTTCTATTCTACCTACCCTAGGAACATTCCCTGACCTTCCCCACTCCTTCTAGGACAAAGATCAGGAAAGACAGTTCTAATTATGTATCTTGTCCTAAAGTCAGATGACTGCCTGAGTCACTGCTTATCCCCCTACTGCCTTCCCAGAATGGATCCTACTATCAAGCACTACCCTCTTTGGTCCCTCCCTCCTCTATTTGGGGTAAAATAAATCTTAATCAGCATTTAAATACAAGCTGTCTTTTTATCAGTTCAAAATTATTTGTCTCTCTTGTAACTTTCTTTTGCATTTCCCAGTTGATAATTTTCAACTGTGAAAGGAGCTGTACCAGAAGTCTAGTGAAATTCACCATACTTTTTTGCAATATAAAAACTCAGACAATTCTTGTGTTTGAGGGTTTTCAGCTTTGTGGCAGAGTTTGCTGGAACTAATTGCAGTCCTCCTTTGAGGACAGGTGCACCTTAACCAGTGTGTGACTTAGGCACTGATGTTATGATGGTAGTGATGACCAATTCATACAGGAAACAGTGACTGTGTAAGTGAAAGTGAGCAAAGCCATTCCAATTCCTGATTAATTATATTTGGATACTACTGAGGTGTGTGGTGTGAGAATCAGGGAATGCACAGGGGATATCTGGAGATACATATAAGAGGAGAGGAGGGAGGCCATGACCAATGGGGTACATCAACAGCAAAGACCAGGAGTGCACATGGGAAGAGCAGGTGCCTCAATATCACAAGTGCACATTATTCATAGAAAAATATTTTTTATCTCTGAAGTGTGCAAAGCATATTATCCTACAATAATCTATATCCTTATCAAAACATTCAAATGAAAATCACTAGTTAATTGAGCAAAGTCTACAACCTGGAAGAACCAACATTTAAAAGTGCTAGAAAGACATAAATGTGCATGATGATCTTTACTTTCCACTCTCTTCTTCCCCTTCACCTATGTCTTTTCTGATCTGCCTCTGTGGGCTGAGAGGCAAAGTGTTATCCTCTTCTACTTGACCACCACTCTCTTTGCTCTCTGGAGAGGGTTCCTGTGCTGGTGAAGATGAAACACCTTCACTTCCTCCTCCTCTTTCCATGTCCTCAGTCCCTCTTAGTGGCCAGGGTGAGTCACAGCTGTGATGTGTTGAGCATTCCCTGACACAGCAGACTCCAGACCTGGGTCAGGGTCCAGGCTCCTAGAACAGTCTCATTTGTTGGTGTCCCACAGTGGACATCCTCCTGGCCCACCTCAAATTGGTCTGTATTTGATTTAAAAATAATAATAATTCAAGGCATCTCCCTTTTGATTTAAAAAAAAAAATATCTAATCAGTTCACACCTGGGCAGCTAACAACTAGCCACTCATGAACCTGGGAAAAGGAAGGAACACTGAAATGGAAGATATGGGTCTGAGCTGATGTTCTCAGTGGTTCAGTAGGCACCTCCATTACTCAGCACCCTGCAGAGGTTGTGGAGAAAGGCACGGAATGGTGGTGCTCACTGGAGCTGCAGCACCTCTGGTACCTTCCCCACTGATCCCCAGGGGCCTTTGGTGACCCCTCCCAAATTCTAAGTGCTGGCTCTCAGACCCAGAGCCTTTGGAGTTGCTCAGGGTCTCACAGGGGCTCTGGAAGCACTTTGTGTGGGAAGCATGAGTCTGGGTGGGAAGCTGTAGACAAGGAGCCCCCATCCTGCCTCACCCCTATAACCACACCCTTCAGGGACTCTAGGCCCCTTCTCTCTTTGCCATGGGTCACATGACCTAGATGTCAACTGCCCTGAGATAAGCATAATTTATGAATTTCTGATGAACTGTTAATCTGTTGTCCTTAAGCATTTGGACAAATTCTTGAGCAGAGTGATAACATCAGTTTACTACAGAATCTATCCTAGTGATGAAGAAAGAGGAAGAGCTTCACAAATTGGGGAGAAAAAATCCATGGTCAAGACCTTGGGACACCAGACTACAAATTCTACATGTTTTTCTCCACAGACTTGTCACTAGAAAGCAAACAGAGCAGACAATAAGCAATCCAAAGACGCTTATCTAGAAGCCCTGGGACAGGAGCATTGATCCTGTCTTATGGGGGCCATTAAGACTTGGGAGCTCTTTTCTGCACTCAGCCTGACAGTTCTGCTGGGGCTTTTCACATCATCTGTATCCCCCAATGCAAGCACAGGCATGATTTCTGATCTACCTTGAGATCTGTAAAAACCACACCCTGACCAGGATAACCCTCCCTCAGGGATTCATGGAATTGAGTCAGAATTCAGGTCAGCAGGGGATCAGGTTGGTGGGAGGACAAGGACTCCTGTTCTGAGGATGTCAAGGGGAGCAGTGAGGATGGATTGGCCTTGTGAAATCAAAAGAGGGAAGAGAACACAATGAAAGCCCATGCAGTGATTGTAAACAGACACTGGATGTGTCCAGAGAGGAGGAGACAGGAGTGGAATGGGAAAGTGGTTGCAATTTCAGTGCTGTTCCAAGGATGTCCCCATAGTCCTCAGCAAGGAGAAGGTCACTGCTCAGTTCACAGGGGCCCAGGTAGGGCTGATCTTCATGCTACACTATAGCCATGAGAAGAACCAAACTTGCTTCTAAAATTAGTCTAACTTCTCCAGAAAAGACACTCCAGAATCAGCCTGACTTGCCTTAGACCTGCTCTCCTAGGGAAGAAAGGCACCATCCCATGGCTATGTGAGTGCTTGGGGGAGACTGAGGCATGATGGGCAGAAACATAATGGGTTCTATCCTCCTGTGGCCTTGTGCTCCAGCAGAGCCAATGTATATTGAATCAATAACATGTCAGAGAGTTTAGGAATTCTGCTTTCCTCTGGCCTTCTCTCTTTTTTACATCCTAAGCATGATATGCCACTTTCTCCCTTGATTCCTCCCTGCTTCTAAAATCAAAATAAAGAATTGTAATTAGGAAACACAGGAAGCCTTTCCTGGATCATGAAGATAAGAATAGATCACTCCCCACAGGAGAGGACACTGATTCTGACCTGTGTATTCAGGCAAGCACATATTCAGCTCTGACACATCTGTGTTGCCCTGAACTTATGTGACTCAGTAGCGACACTTGGCCTGTGCTGAGTGACAGAAGAGCCAGTCCTGAAGCTGTGCCCAGTCTCCACAGCCTGCTTATTTGAATATGCCTACAGCACAGCCCAACACCCTGAGGACTTCTTTTTTTTATGGGGGAGGTGCTGGGGATCGAACCCAGGGCCTTGTGCTTGCAAGGCAAGCACTCTACCGACTGAGCTATCTCCCCAGGCCCCCTGAGGACTTCTTAATAGACTACTCACACCTTATGTGGGAGTCTGTCTCAGTCAGGGCACAGCATGAATATGAGGTCCCCCACTCAGCTCCTGGGGCTTCTGCTACTCAACCTCCTATGTAAGGAGTAGCAACTCTGGGGATTTGCTCAGCCAAAAGTAGTCAGTGACATACCTACAGAATAATTGTGTGGATATTTACTTTAATTGTTGTTTCTGATATTAGATGCCAGATGCTACATACAGCTGATCCAGTCTGCATCCATATCTGCATCACAAGGAGACAGAGTCACCATCACCTGTCAGGCCAGTCACAGTATTAGCTATGATTTAAACTGGTATCAGCAGAAACCAGGCAAAATCTTAGCTCCTGATTTTTATACAGTTTGCAATCTCGGGTCCCCTCGATGTTCATTGGCAGTGGATTTGGCACAGATTCACTCACGCCATCAACAGCTTGGAGCCTGAGGTTGTTGCTAGTTATTACTGTCTACAGTATTGCAGTCACCCACCCACATTGATGCAGGCCATGACATAATCGTCCCAGGGAAGTAAAAGTAAGAGGCTGAGCTGCTCCAGCTGCTCCTCCTGCTGCCTTCACCTGCTGAGAGCATTTCTCAGAGGCAGTCAGGCTCTATGGTTATTGGAAGAATTTCCTAGAAGGGAAGAATGGGGGTCATTTGCCCCTCCTCAGTCCCGAAAGCACAGACAGAACAAGACTTTTCCTGGTCTAATTCAGGACAGAGGTTACCTCTGAGTAGTTGTGTTGTGATTCTGTGTTGGATACTTTGTGGTGTCAGGTTGACTGGGTGGAGAGATACCTAGAGTGTTAGAGTGTTAGAAAGGCACATTCAGGAAGGTAGGTGTAATATTCAGAGGACTGAGTGAGGAAATCCCTCCCTGAGTGTAGGCAGCACCATTCAATGTGCTGGACCAGGTGGACTGTACGAGAAACCAGGACACTCATCCTTTGTCTTCCTTCAAGCTCTTCCTCCCCCAAAGAATTCATTTCCCCTGCACCGGGCTTGGACATCAACCCTGAATCTTTTGACGTTTTGACCTAGACTTGCACCTGCTGCACTCTCTTCAGCTCATGGACCTGTAGACATGGACTGGGAATATGTCATGGTCTCTCTCCCTCTCAGGCTTTTGTCTTCTTGGGGACTAAGATGGAGAGATTGGCAAGGCAATGCTATTGACAACCAAATTTGACAGTTTATCACGTATTACAAAAAACATGGTGGAAATATTGGGTACAATGTCATTTCGGAAGAATTATGTACAGACATTTAAAAATGGATCAGAATTTAAAATAAGTACTTTCCAAATGAAAGCTCATTTAAAGGTCTTATGGAGTAGGTACTATAATTATTAACATGAATTAACACAGAGGTTGTAGATAGTAATCTTCTACCATCCCATTCAGGCTCATGAACCAATGTCATGAAGGTCTCTGTTTGGATTTCAATAGTATCAACTTCATCCCACCCCATTTATGTGGCCACCAGCACTTGAGAGCTTCCCACTCACTAAAAAGCCTGACCACTGATGACCCCCAATGTTATATATACACCATGAGATCAGACTGACACCTGATGTCCACTTGGCCACAGTGGATATGACCAACACTGGGAAGGTTGTGGAGGATTCCTGTGTGTGCCTTTGCTGTCAGCTGAAAATATGTGGAGATTTTCTGAGAGCTTTAATACATGCTAGGAAATTCCTACATAAGACACCATTGAACCAAGCAACTCACTTGTAGAAAAATAACACACCTGAGTAAATTTGACCATAATGTATGCAGGTTCAACTGTGTTAACAGAAATGTAAACCCACAGGAGTCAAGCTACTCTGGCAATCAGCCCCATGATCTTGATTTCCACTCCTTCCAGGTGTGGTAAAAGTTCTGAAGCACTAACCGTGTGTGGATCTGGTTCCACCAGAAAGAGAACATCACCTCTTCAGAAATAAGGGGTCATCCCAACCCTCTCTATTGTGCCAGCTGAAACCCTTGAAATCTTCTGTTTCTATCCATTCAAATTTGTGGTTTTCTGATCAACAGTTCTTGACACAAAGGAATGCCCTGGTCACTATTCCATTAATCAGGGTGTAATGATGAACACAGGATCACTAGATATCATTAGGACAGGAACTAATTATGAAGAAAGGGGGTCATTCGTTGGGTTAGGTTCATAGATACTGGTGATCAATGACTAAAAGAAATGTATCTACATATTTTAAGAAAGTGACTGGAAGCATTAATTCCAGAAGAGCTTCTGGACTGTTTCTCCTGATGGCATTTCCACTGGTGAAAGTTGGCAGAACAGTTGGGCACATGTCAACATAAAGCTTCAGGTGATGTAGGAGGTGGGCAACACAGGTCCAGGCAGCCTCATGAGGCACAGGGAATGTGACCTGAACATTAACACATGGAGACATCAACTCCAGTCACAGCCTCCTGGTCAGCCTGAGGGCTGAGAAGCATCAGTTCCTCCTGTCTCCTCACTGTGATTTCATAATGCCAGATGGATATGAGAAGAAGTCATTCTGGATGCTTAAAAAAATGGCTGATTATGGTCATGGTTTAGGATTGGAAGACAGTAGGAGCAGATTCAGGCTCCTTCCAGCCCTAACTCCTTCACCCCAAATGCCCTGTATGTTTCAAGATCAGGAAATACACAGACCATGTTATGTGACAGAAGTATTTGTGAAGTACAAGCTACTTCTGCTCCATCTGTTCTCCTAACAGCAACCCAACTCCAGTAAGATGTAGTCTCTGACTCTTTCACCCCAGGGGATGCTCTTGTGTTTATCTTAGATGGCAGTTTGGGGATTCCCAGCCATAAAAGTACAGCCTCCTGCTCCTCAGGTGAATAGGAGCTGGGCCTCCAGGGATTGCAGGCCTTGCTTGGAGCAGTGACCCTTAGATTTTAGATCATCACTGGACACACACACACACACACACTGAGTTAAAGATACTTTCCTCTACATGACACACTGTCCTTTTTGGTTTGTTCTAATTCTTTCTTCTTTACTTTAAGGAAAGCTGAACATCCCCAGTAATATCATCCAGATACCCAAATGTTCCAAAATCTGAAACTTTTATGTGGTTCCGGTGGAATTTTGGCTTTCTGGATAGAAATTCTCAGTTAGAACGTTGTCTCACATTATCTAAAATATGAGAACCACTGAAATAAAAAACCTTCTGGTTCCCCACATTTGAGGGATATGAAAATGTAGGGATACCTGCAGCACAATGGCAGTCCTCTGGAGCTCTCTTAGTGGGGTCCCCTCAGCACAACGTGTCTTTGACAAGATCTAAATTTTCAGTCAGATCCTCTGCTGTCTACTGCAGTCAGCTGGACTTTATCTCACTGTTTGGAGGAAACTCCAAAGAACACATTTCATGTCACTTTGTTCGAAGGATAGAACCCATATCCTATTGATTCTCTGAACACTGCTGCACCCCCTAGGGGACTGGCATCTGAGATAAAGGCTGAGTTAAAAGCTCATTGCTAACCTGGTCTTGAGTCATCAAGACTCCTCAGCTCATCTTCTCAAAATGAGGCTTCTGCTCAGCTCCTGCATCTACTGATGCTTTGGATGCCTGGTGAGAACAAAGGGGATGAGAAAAGAGAAGGGTGAGGGAGGTGAGTCCTGGGGGGTCCCCATTCTGCCCATGTGTGCTCTTTATGTTATATATGCAGGTGTTTTCACCAGCATGGAACATGTGCAGTTATCATCTAGAAACCTGAGCGAGTTTCCACAGGGAAAAATGATTTTTGTACCAGTGAGACATAGGAAAAGAGGGACAGTGTGGGTGGCTTCTGGAGACACATTGTTGTGAAGACCAGGACCTTCTCTCCCTGCTCCTCACCCATGAACAGCTAGCCTCCATTTCCTGCAGGTTCACCCAGAGCCTCCTACATGGTGATGGAAACACCTTCATGAGTTGGTACCTGCAGAGGCCAGGCCAATCTCCAAGGATTCTGATGTACAAAATTTCCAAGGGGTCCTCTTTGGTCCTAGACATGTTCAGTGGCAGTATGTCAGGGACAGACTTCACACAGAATATCAGCAGGGTGGAGGCTAAGGATGCTGGAGCTTATTACTGCTTTGAAGCTACCACTGTGCCTCCCACAGTGGTGCAGGCCTGACATAAACCTCCCCGATGGGGATGGCCCAGCTGATGTGTGCTGTATGGGAAGGCTGCTAAACATATTTGGATTTGACCAAAGAGGTGGACGTTGGGCACTCCAGAGGATCCACAGTGGTGAGTGATCTGAAAAGCTAGGCTCATCACCACCACCAGTCAGCTGGCAGCATGACCAGCAGGATGGAGGGTGGAAGGCTCTCTGGACAACCAAAGAGACAGACAGATAGCACTGACCTGAAGGTCTCATGGTCCTCTTGCCTCTTGTGCATCTGCAAGTGAAACACAGTCAGCACAACAACCAGACACTTGACATAAGGACAGAAGTTAAATGTGGGTTAAGAGAAGCAGGTTACTACAATTTTGACAGCCATTATTTGGTCTTATTCAGAAACTTACATTCCCAATTTCCAACTTCCTGCACTGGACCAATCATTCCAACCTGGGGTTCACAGGTTCACAAAGGCCTTAGTCACTTGCAGGAGGAGTCTGCCTGAGAGAAATTAGTAGAAATGTTGCATTATTGAAAGCAGTATGGAGATTCATCAGAAAACTTGGAATGGAACCACCATTTAACCCAGTTATCCCACTCCTCAGTTTACAGACAAAGAACTTAAAATCAGCATACTAGAGTGACATAACCACATCAATGTTTATAGCAGCTCAATTCCCAATAACTAAACTATGCAACCAATCTATTCATCCTTCACAAGATGCATGAATAAAGAAAATATGCTATAAATACACAATGGAATATTACTCAACCTTAAGAAAAGAATAAATTGAGGGCATTTGGATGGAGCTGGAGAATATCATGCTAAGTGAAATAAGTCAATCCTCAAAAATCAAAGGACAAAAGTTTTCTCTGATATGAGGATGCTAATTCACAATAAGGGGTGGGGTCAGGGAAGATAGAGTTAATTTGGGTTAGGCAGAAGGCAGTGAAGGGAGGAGAGGAAGGATAGTGGAGTGAATTGGACATTATTACCCTATGTACATATATGAATAAATGACTGATATGATCTACATCATATACAAAGAGAAAAATGAGAAGTTATGCTTCACTGTATAATGTTCAAAGTGCATTATACTGTTATGTATAACTAATTAGAACAAATAAAAATACTGTTGTGTTTGTAAGCCTCTATGTGGATTTTGTGAATTCAAAGCAGATGTGAGATCTAAATCCTGATAGTTTTATTTGTCAAAGTTTCCTTTTGTGAGAGAAAAAGGGACTTCTTATAATTCCCACAGAATTCTTGAAATAAACATCTAAATATTTTGGTGGCAGCTGTGAAGAGGAGTGCCCAGAAGAAGGAGCAGTGTGCCATGTACAGCTGCAGGAGTTTGGCCACCCAAACAGACAGGCTCCAGCCCTGTGCAGAGAGTGATTTACCTTCACAGTCTCTGAGCTAGTTTGTATCTGGGACAGTCAACCCTTGATGTACAGTCGACAGTATCTGTATGTTCCACATACAACAATACAACTAAATGCACATGAAAGATATTCAGGGTAAGTTGCATTGTATCTGATATGTTCTATGAAGCTAAACTACCCTGGTTGTGTTAGTAGTACTTAGTCAGGCTCACTGGAGTGCCATCCAATAGTGATCTCATGGATTTTACTATATTAGTAAGATTAAGGAATAATAAAGTTACCTCTAGTCAAAGAAAAGGTATGCTAACCCTGAGAATATACAGGTGTAAACAATGGGAGACAATTACAATTAACAAACTTTTCTAAAAGAGAAGACCTACAGGTCTCACTTTTGGCAGGATCTCCTGGGATAACTGCAGAGTTAGGATGTGTGGACACAGGTTTCTCATGTGCACCAGAGGGGACTTTCTTTACGGGTGCAGGTGCCCTAAGGTAAGTTTTGCCTTACCTTTGACCCCAGCACCCTAATTAGCACAAAACTGAATTGTAGATGAAGCTGTAACAAAATGCTCACCATGATAGTTCTGGAAAGGAACAAAAAGAGAAGCCCTCTTCCATATGTATGAGAAATTGAACTTTGGTTTGGTGAAGACTGAAGAAGGTGGACCCCAGCTGACATGGAAAACTAATTCATCTGGAAACTAATTCATGAAACACTAATTCATCTGGAAGCAGACTTAACATTGCTTTCTTATTCTCTGCTTGGAGACCATCCTTTCTCTCTTGAGAGTGTACCTTGCTTGAGCTTCACTTTCCCCATTAATTAATTTCTCTTGTGTGGCTCTTAATGTCTGACCTCAATTTTCTCTCTCAGAACCCAAGAGCCAAGCCTTGGCACTTCTGCATCCATGCTCCTGTGACACTGAAGTTGTGCTGCACATGTACTGACCTTTTTCCTGTCAGCATTCCCCAAAGAACAAGGAAAAATGACTATTTAGGTGATATTTACATCTGCTTAAGTGTTGCAAGTATTCCAGGGAAGATTTACAGAGGTCAGGAGAAGGTGAGAAATTGACATGCATATAGTACATTGTTGTAAGGGAGAAACATGAGCATCGTTGGATTTTGTTTGCAGTGGGGGCCCTGAAGACCCTAAGTGGAAACTCTGAATCCGGTGCTGTATGTGTGGACTATACTTTGGCTCTGTGACCACAGCACAGAAGGATGCACCCAAGTCAAATTCATAATAGGCATGTCACCTGGTCCCAAGTCTGGTGCAAAGTTTTGTATTTGCTTTCAAACTGAAGCCTCAGCACCATGAGGATGACTGGAATCACATCTACCCTTCCATGGGAAAGTAATAGCTGTTTCCTAGCAGATTTCTATTTCTCATTATGGAGTTTTGAAAACCTTCTGCCCCCTGGTGGCAGAGTCAGGCTTACTTACCTACTGGCTTACTCCTCTCCCACAACATGAAGAAGGACCCAGACAGTTTTCTTGGCCTGGGACCTTTCTCATCTCACCTTCTGATCCTTGTGAACAAGAGATAAAACCAAGTGCTTAGAAGAGAATTTCAGTTGGTTTTAGAAATCAGTATGTCATTTAATTTGTTCTTTGCTATTTCCTGAATTAACATTTTTTTCTCAAAATTCATAGGAACATTTTAAAAATTTCTAAAATTATATAATATGGAGAAAGAAGCATTTAAATTAACATTCTCATATTCTATTCTTACTTTTTCTTGGCTAAATTTATATCTAAATTAACATCATGTAATGACACCCAATTATTTTTATAGTAAGTTCACATATCTGTTTATATTCCTCTTGTGTAAACTTTTTTTTGTGTGTATACATGGATAGATGATAGATGATAGAAGAAAGAGACAGAAAAAGAGAGAGAAAGAAAGGAAGAAAGAAAGAAAGAAAGAAAGAAAGAAAGAAAGAAAGAAAGAAAGAAAGAAAGAAAGAAAGAAAGAAGGAAGGGAAAAGAATTGTAAACTGTGATAGGTGAGACACAAGGAAGAATAGGAGGAGGAGGAAAAAACCACCAACTCCTCTTGCTTCAGGTTTTAAGGATTGAGTGCTGAAGCTGGATTTCAGCATTTTTCTGTGATACCACTCTTTCTCCCACTCAGATGCATTTTCTGCTTTCTCCCATACAACTATATCATGATTATTAACTCAGTCAACAGTGGATTATCATCATCATCATCACTGTCATCATCATCACAATCATTATCATCAGTACAAATAGTTTCTAGAGATTATACTTAAGTGTGCTGCAGTAGAGAATATGTCACTACTTCATGTGGATTTCTTTCTATTGAACAGTCATTTACCCTGAACCTCCAGCCCTAATTCTTCACACTGGAGAAGGAATCACTCCAGTGCTTAGTGCTTTGGAGACAGAGCCCCTGCCCTCTCTGCTCTACTGTCTGTAGTCTGACTCCTCAGGTCTCTTGCACCCTGATAGTGGATCAGGCTGCAGCAGCAGGCCAATCTGGGCTGATCCTAGAGTTTTCTATCCTCCTCATGGAGGGCTATAGCTTTTAGTAGCAGCCTGGAAAAATGACTTGAGAAGAGGTTGAAACCTAAACAATGTTAGCAGTATTATGTTATTTGCACAATATTTTGGATAATTTAGAAATAATGCCTCCTTGGAATTTTGAAGACATTTTTACCATTTGCTCATCTTCTGTTTCCATGTTACAAATTCTGACTTTACTCAGTTTCTTTTGTGCTTACATACCCTGTTTCCACACCCCACTTCCAGTAGCATTTGGATTTTAATTGCAATATTCTTTAGATTTAAAAACCACTCAGCTGGGTGGGATTCTTCTCTGGTTATCATATAGAACTCCCAGCCATCAGTGAGATGTCTCAGCCCAAATGTCAAATCTGTTCTTGTGTGTGAAAGCTATAATTTAAAACTGCATATTGTTTATTATTTTGTTTATTTATGAATTGATTCTGAATACAGAGATAGAGAAAGGATCAGTATTCTGATATGTATCATCCCTAAGGAGAAAAGCAAAAGGAGGTTAACAGTAAAGTTCCTATATTGCTTATGAAACCTTGTATACTTATAAAAATATATTAATTATTTTATTTTCTATGTTATAAAGACACAAAAGACAAACTGCCCAAAGAGCTGTGGAGTGCTGGGAGTTCCCACAGGCTCCCTTTCCCTGTGACACTGCCTAGGATGAAATATTCAGGCACCATGCAAATCCCACCCTGGTGGCCCCCCAACCCTGCAACCCCCAGTGTGACCTGACTTGCAGCAATCTGCTGTCTGTTCTGCATGCTGAACTTTGTTCCAGTGGACAAACTCAGGGTCTCTTCTGGGTTTTTGGCTACTGTTCCATGACACTGGCCTTAAGACATTCCTCCAGGTGCTGTGCATGGCTATCTCTTCATACATGTCACCTGTGGGGAGTGTTCTCCATATGAAGGTGCACAGTTCATTTCTTCAGCCTTCTAGGAGCCCCTGGTTCAGGCATGCTTCTCACGGGAAAGCTGCTTGTTAAGGTATTTGTGACTTTTCTGAAGGATTTCCTGATCATTTTCTAAGATTCATTTTAGCCCTGGATTCATTCTGACTTCTAGCACCTTTACATTGTCTTAAGGTCGCTTTTGAAATTTTCTCCATATTTTTCAAATAATATGAATATTCCATTATCTCTTTTAGGGGTCTATGAAGACTTTTATGTCTAACTGGTTTTTTAAGACATAACTGTGCCTAAAAGACCCAACCAGAACAAATGGAGAGGATAAAAAGTTTATTTAGGGGCTCACAGTTTCAGTGGTCTAGTTAATAGACAATAGTCTCCACTATTCCAGGCTCCAGGTGAAGCTGTACAACATGGTGGAAGAGTGTAGCAGAGGGAAGATGCCCACTTTACAATCAGGAAGCAGAGAGAGTGTTACACCACCTACAATTCCCCTCAGTGCTTGACAAGGACTCGGCTGAGTAATAAACCTGTTTGCAAAGTCTCATTTCATTGGGAATTTGGGTTGTAGGCTTTCCTTCTCTGCTTGGCTTAATATGTGTAGGTTTACTATTAATATTTTATGTGTTTTCCCTGAAAATATGAATATTAACAGAACCAGCATCAGAATATAAAATCCAGACTTCTTATGGAACAGTGATTTCAGATTTTCTCATTTGTTATGAAACTCTGAGTAGCCAAGATTGCCATGAGAAAATACAAAAATAGATTCTAGCTGCTGATCCCCTGTTGACTACTCTCAGATGACCTGAAACACATAGGCAAATAATTCCAACCCCATCAGGAAGGAATAACAGGACCAGAAGAAATGAAATGTTCCTTAATGTTAAGTTCACACAGTATAAGAGGATATCATATATTTGTTAGCTTAAAATGTCTAACATTTATTAACTACAGCAGTAGTCACATGACTGACATTTATTCAACCCTACTAAGCTTGCTTTAACCTTTATAATTAGTTAAATATTAATATGTTATCACATATTAATAGTTATAAGTTATGACAAGTAAACAATTACTAGAATAATTAGAATACTTCCTTGTCTAGTCTAGTAATGATCATACAAAATATTTTTGTTTTTTCTCCTTGTGACCTCTTCCTGTTCTGAAAAAACATCCATAACTGCCTACCCTTTAATGTATAAAAAGTTGGCTGGGAAAAATAAAATTTAGAACATAGCATCCATTCCTTGAGTTTGTGTTGCTTTGTTCTCCACCTTGCTGACAGTTACTCCATCACCTGTGACCACTACGACCCCTGCTAGGGCTGGATCCCAGCAACAGAGGAACACCATTCATTCTCCAGATATAAAATATACACCCCATAATGACACCCCAATGAATCAGCTCCTCCAGCTACAACCACCAGCCTAGAGTCACCACTCAGTTAATCCCATCTGTGATTAATTCACTGATTAGGTTAAGGCAATAGCACAATCATTTCTCCTCTGAGTCTTCATGCATTGTTTCATATGTGAGTTTTTCTGGGGGCCACCACATTTAAACCATAACACATGTAATTATAGTTTTTTTTTTTTTTTTTAACATGTAAATTGGGGATTCACTCTTGTGAGGTGCCATACAGAGACCAAGACCCAAACTCACTCTGGTTTCTCCCCACTCATGTAGATCATGATTACTGGCTTAAAAACTTATCATGATAAAATCAGTGAGAGAATCTATAGGCACACTAGAAAATATATGTCATATTTACTGTAGAACAGGAGTGTACTATATTGTGTATGCTATAGTTTCCTGGTTTACATTTTATGTTCTAGGCCAGTACAGTGGCACATGCCTGTAATCCCAGCTGCTTGGGAGGATGTAGCAGAAGGATATGAAGTTCAAAGCCAGCCAGAGCAATAGCAAGGGCACTAAACAACTCAGTGAGACCCTGTTCTGAATAAAATACAAAACAGGACTGTGGATGTGGTGCAGTGATCAACTATCCCTGAGTTCAATCCCTGGTACCAAAGGGAAAAAAAAAAAATTGCAGGTTGCAGGTACAAACACTGTATCACACAAAACATATTTTTGGATCCTACTTGTAATTAATTTTGTATAACTTATGCTTCAATGGAATAAAATGACTTACTTTCAATATGAATTTTTTAATATAATGAATATCACACAATATCTATTCATCTCTTAGTCATATGTTTCCACAGGTACAATGTAATTTTTATTTCCATTGGTTATTATCTCATTAGAAAACTTGGGTCATATTTTAACTTTTCCCATTAGTAATCACAGTTTGCCTTCAGGAAGGACTGCACTGCAGACCCCTATCAACATTGGGCGTGTTTCACACTTGAGTTCCCCAGCACAGGTAGGCATCAAAATCTTAAAATTTCTGACAAATACTGGAGAGAAAAATGTCTGGGTTTTTTTTCCTAGAGTCTGCAAGTAAAAAGACTATGATATTTTTCTTTACTTTTTATTTTTTAAATAATTGTATATTCACAGTCATTGCAAGGAATATCCAGAATAGTTCCAAGCACCTTTCTCTGGCTCCTTCTGTGTTTATGTCATGCATAACTAGAGCACAATTTCAACATGAGGAAACTGTAATAGATATGATCCATGGAGCTCATGCACTTTTCATGGTTGACACTCATATTTGTGTTTGTGCTGGGTATTGAAATATGTTGTGATGGGTTGACATATTTTACTCCATGGAAATGTGAAAGGTCAGGCTATATGGGCAATGACTAAATAGACTCAATTTTACATTGAGACTCCATGCTATATAGGAAGTGCTTCCCCCATGGCCCTGCTTCTGTGCCCATCAACAGTTGCTTAGCATGACATGTTTGGCAACACAAAATAGCAATTCTTAATTTGTGCCCCACAACAGTGTGTGTGGTGCTGGGTAAGTTTGTCACTTCTACAGCCTGAGTCACCCATGATCAAGCTATTCACAAAACCACCACCAGCAGTATCCCCAATGTGTGCCTGTTACAACCACACTGCTTCCTTCTCCATCCCTGACCCCACTACCACTGCAAGAAAGGCATATGGGGGCTGGGCTTGGCTCATGGCAGAGTGTGTGCCAAGCAGGGTCCAGGCCAGAGTCCCATCCCAGGTCTAGATGAGAAAACAGACATGTGACAGGTACCAAATGACTCTGGCTTTCCACTCAGCATAAGACACTGGAGGCTCCTCCATGCTGGGTGCATCCATAACTCACTAGGCTTTATGCCCATAGCATGACATGTCATAAAGACCACAGCTGTTGTAGCTTCTCACTCACTGAAGTACACTTGAGTTGGTTCCTGGATTTGGCTGCAGTGGATAAAGCTTCTATGAATATTCATACACAGATTTCTGAGTGAGAAGCTTCCATTGTTCTGAGACAAATGTCCAACACAATGTTTGCTTGACAGCCTGATGAATTGGTTATTCAAGTGGTTATTTTCCCTTAACAGAATCTTTTGCCAATCAAAATTTTTAATTTCAAAGACAGATAATGCTTTTTTTGAATCTAATGGATTGTTTTATAAAACAATTTTCTGTCATCTTATGGCATATAATTCTAGATATTTCCCTTTATTTTCACATGTATGAGTTTTTTCCAAATATAATTTGTATTCCACATTGATTTTATAACTGATTTAGCAAGTATTTTAATTTTCCATTTTTTTCTTTGACAATTGTTTTTGGTTTAGTTTAGAATTCCCTTTTCTCCATCTCAGTCTCTCTGTAAAACTTATTAAACATATATTTACATAAAATATTAACATAACATTGTAGATTTGTCTTTGTATCCGTGTATTTTATAAATGTGATTCTCATACACAAGATGTTGTGTGATTTCATGTATCCTCACTTAGATATATTGCCTCCTTGGTCATTGAATCACATTTTATTTTCTATATCTAATTTATATTTAAAGTGCATCAATTATCAACACATATTGAACATCTCTGTGCTTTCTCCACAATCCTCTGTAATTCATTCTGTGTTCTAAGGGATTGTTCTTGAATTCCTGCCTCTTCCTGTTTTCTGCCTGGCCCTGTGGCCGGGAACCCTGTGTCCCTCTGCTCACATTTCTCCCTGGGTTATAATAATCACTTAGGTCTTTCTTTTGTTTCTTTTTAGCCCACACTGGGAGTTGGAGGCAATCACTGTTCAGGGCATTCTTTGCTCAGTGTTTCATCTGTAACTCTGAATGTCCTGTGGGTTTATGTCTTTTTATTCATGGTTTTTGAGGAAACACTTTTCTTTTGTTGGAGGGCATTGTTTAGAGTGATCTAGCTTTTCCTAAGTTCCTTCCCCACATGCTCTTCTGCACCCTAGCATATGCATAGGCTGCAGTACATTTCACTCTCCTGACTTGCCTTGATGGGATTGCTCTGTCAGTGTTCCACTTTCCAAGAGACCACATAGTGAATTCTCCTTCCCTCTTCCAAGCACACCTGGCCTCCTATTATCACCTCCTCTCCACATATCTGGACACACCCTGGATTGATTCAGAGGCTGTGGACTTGCAGCTGCACTGAGCAGATTATTCCATCCCTGGGTTGTGGATTGGGTGCTGGATAAGGTGCTGGGCTGTGGAACATCAGGGTGGTAGAGTTCATCTCTGATGTCCTTCATGGAATCCTCTCATTGCCATCCCACACAGATTTCTCTGAGAAGAGGGGAAACTCTTTTCTACAACCATCTGCCTTTGAATTCCAACTCTTATGCTCTATCCCTCGCCAATCGCTGCAGAGGGGCAGAGCCCAGGGACTCTTTCAGCTAACCTTGTCATCAAAGGTAGGGCCTTCCCCTGGGCCTGTGTGAAAATTTTTCTCCTGGCTCCTTTGAGATCTTTGATCTGTCTCATTAGGCTGCTAATTGGTGGTGGCCTGTTGTGCAGAAATAGGTGCTGGACACCAGTGATACCATTGTTTATTGGTGATGAGTTCTGCTTCCTCATATGTTGAAGTTAACAAGAGGCACACAGAGGCAAGCATATTAAGCAGGTTTTATTTAAAAGTAGTACACAGGCTTCTCCGGGGAGGGAGAGAGGGCCATAGCTGATGTTCTAGAATTGCAAGATGTGAGTGCACACTGCATTTTTAGAGATTAGGGTCTCCGTTGTTCTCTTGTTCTCTTCCCCCTTATCTTTCTCCTTCCTGCCTACATGACCAGGTCCAGGAGACACCAGTTAGATGTCAAAAATATGAGAAGCAGATGGGCAGGAGGAAAGGACCAAATGGGTCTGGGGACACTAATTAGCATTTCCTGCCTGCAGCTGTTTGGCAGGGATAGTTAGACTAGTAAACTTGTGATCAAAAGGGCTCTGGAGAAACTGACATTCTAATCTCCCAGAGGTGGTCTCCAACTTCCCAGACTCAGATGGCCTCCAATCCTTGATTTCACAAGATTCAAGAATAGTACTCAGTTCTAGCTTCACCAGCAGGCTTGAAGTTGGAGACTGCTAGCTAATGTTCTCTGTTGATAAAGGACAAACTCCCACTGTGCCCATTACCTTGCAGAATTCTGGAGATGGGTAAGCATGATTTGATTATTAAGGAAAAGCCTAATGTGCTTACTTGCCATTAAAACCTGCAGAACTAGCCCAATTCCATAGTCTTCATTCCCGTAACATTTTTGTTTAAAGAGAATCATATTAATTTCTAAATTTGTAACCCACAGATATGTCTCTCTACATATCAAGCTGCATTGTTGGAGTAGGTTTCTCCCAGTCCATAACAAACTATCACACACTCAGTGGCCTAAACCCCTACACACTTAAAGTGCCTATCTCTTGTTAATCAGGGATGTGGGTAGGCCTCAGTGGGTCCCCTCCTCAGGGCTTTCTTGGCTACACTCTCATGCAGAGGCTTGTAGAATCTCCTCCCAATGTCCTTTCAGATTGTTGGCAGAATCTTTTCTTCACGGCTGTAAGAACAAAGGTTCTTGTTTTTGGTTATCTAAGATTCTCCAAAAGATCATGGCCCAAGTAAAGTTCAGAGACTGTCTGAAGTTTCTAACAACTTGGGATACTCAGTAATAAATCATTAAAGGAGATTTCTGGATAATAGGAAAAGTTTGGTTGCTTTTAAGTTAAGTCCATCCTGGATGATTACCCATTGATCCACTCAATATTGGATATCCTAACTCCATGTGAAAAAGTCTGTATCCTTTTGCAACATTGTTAGGGCTGGAATAAAACAGAGCTTCAACCACCCTCAAGAGGGGGTTTTTGTACAGTGGGATGAACACCAGGGATCTGTATTCTGGGACCATCTAGGGTTGTCCACCTGAACCGTCATAGTATTGATGGCTTTGGTTGTCTTCTTCCTGTGTCTGCCCAGTGGCCCCTGCACTAAGGTGTCTCATCTGGGAGCTTCACCTGGCAAGAGGACTGAACATCACAGCACGTAGTAACCTCAGGTGGGGTCCTCATTCAAGCTCCTGCTGTTTTCTTCCCAAGTGAAGAAATGGCCAAGCTGCCATCTTTCAACAAGGTAACTGTATTTTTTTAAACCCAGGGAATAAAACCCAGAGGTGGTTAATCACTAAGCCACATCCCAAGAAATTCTTTATTTTTTATTTAGATACTGATTACTAAGTTACTCAGGACCTCACTCCATTGCTGATGTTGACTTTGAACTTGTGATCACCTGCCTTAACCCCCTAACTGCTGTGATTACTAGCATGCACCACTGCACCGGCAAAGTAGAAAATTTTTAATTAATAAATAAATGCACTTGAAAATATAAACTTGTAATTTCCAGTACTGGTAGTAATCACAAAGCTATCTAAATCAATTATGTAACCCTTATGAAACAAAAAGGAACCACTAGAGAAGCCCAGAGCAAGCACATGGAAGAAAATGACATAGAGTAGTAGATTGATCAATGAAATAAAACCATAAAATCACTGAAACCAAAAGTTGTTTTCTTGAAACAATCAAGAATATTGGAGATCCTTACAGAGACTCACAAAGAACAAGGAGAAAATGCAGGAATGACTGAAGTTAGTGTCATAATCACTCACTAGTCTACAGAAATTTTAAAAGGATGAAAGAGAATATGATGACATTATGCCATTATGTCATTATGAAGAATGATAGAAGAATGGATTGGGCATGATTTGCTAAGTTCATATGTGAATACACCAACCATGTAATTCCACATCATATACGACCACAAGAATGGGAAGTTATACTCCCTGTATGTACGATATGTGAAAATAAGCTTTATTGTCATATAAAATGATAAAGAACAAAGAAAATAAAATGAAGAACTTGCCAACATGTGCTATGTGGACAGTTGCACCCAAGACCATAGCGAAGGTCCTGACAGAAAGGAAAACTGAGTACCATTAGACCTCATCTCCTGGATCTCACAGCAGGGCCTCTGAGGATTTGCCTGGAGAATTCCTTCATCAGAGAGGACCTGATGCAGCCAACTCCACCCTGAGGAAGCTCTGGAGATAACTTCAGGCTTCCTCCTGGTCTCTGAATCTCTGCACCTTAGATGGGAATGGGAGCAATATGTGCTGTAAGACAGGATAAATCTTATCATCAACCTTGCCTTGATAAGACTCACATAAACATTCTGACCCCAGGGTTGTCACTCACTCTTTGATATTAAAAACATCATTTATGTAACACTACACTCCACAATTCCCAGAGGGAAATGTGACTTCTAGCTTAACCCCACAGTAACTGGACAGTGTTCCTATTGAGGGCCAAATGATCATGCCTTCAAAACCACTGTTCCTCGTATGAGTCTGCCTTCAGCTTCCCACAGCCCGAGTCCTGTTAAAAATCCCACCTGGGATGGAGTGTCACAGAAATTGTAGTTGGAATGTGCAGAGAGCTGAGTTTCCTTCGGCTGGACAGTGTCCATGCTGGGCTCATTAGTGGTGGTTTCCTTCTCTGTATGCAATCCCTGCCAGGATTCATGGCACATCCCTGAAGATATCCAGTTCCAGCTCACACTGAAGCTCAGTCCTCTGAGCAGGCCATGAGGAAAGTTCTCGTAGCCACTGGTCAGAAGAGAGGAGGCAGGATGTGGGATAGGACACTCTGATGAACAGCCCATGTGGTCAACTGTTCAAGTCCTTTTCACAGAGGACACTGACCAGCTACAGATAGGACCACACTGCCAGGATGACTTTCCTTGTGTACTTCAATCAAATGAAGCCCAGAAACAAAGTAAGAATCTGGACCAGGAGCTCAGGAAAACACTCAGAATCCTGCCTTTCTAGACTACCTTAACTTCGGCAGTAGAAGACCATGTGGTCTACAAGCCATTGTTGCTTAGCCCACCCTGGTGATTTGCATGATCTCCCTCAGAGACCACAGAACCCTGCTTCAATTTAAGGAATTCCCTAGGGCAAGAGGTGAGCTCAGTCAGCACAATGGACCTTCAGGATCAAATGCTTAACTTCCTGATTCTCCATGTCACAGGTAAGAAAGAACCTCAAGTCCAGCCTCACTTTCCCTTATGAGGTTAATTTGAATGTAACACAATGTAGAAGAAACAAATGGAGTCTTGTTTAAGAGTGCTTTCAAAAAAGTAAAAACAGGGCAAGGAATAAACAACTTGCATGAGAAACTTAGTGGCCTGGCAGTGCACCCATTCAAGGACAGATAACCTCTCTGAGAACATTAAAAAACTTAAGACATCTGGTTCTGCTCTTAGAAGTCTGGCTCCTTGGACAATCCGGTCTGGATACCAAACATACTGTTGGCACTGCAACCCTCTGGCTCCAGATAATCACTTTATATGTTTACTCCAGTGTATTTAAGAGAGATGAGAACTCAAATGGCACCGACTGCTTTCTTTTGCTTATGTAATCTGTGAAATACCTGTGATGTCTCTCTGGTGCTCAGTTGGTATGCTACATGGGATGGTTTTCCTTTTGGTATATGCTTTATATGTCCTTAATAAATACTATCTTTTTCTATATGGTGGTAACTTTTTTTAAATTTATTTTTATTATAAACAAAGGGGATACATGTTGATTCTCTGTACAAGGAGTAAAGGCATACCATTTGTGTAATCTTGCATTTACATAGGGGCAATGTTGTTTGATTCATTCTGTTATTTTTCCCTACCCCCACCCTTCCCACCCCTCTTTTCCCTCTATACAGTCCTTCCTTCCTCCATTCTCATCCCCTCCCCCTATTATGTGTTATCATCTGTGGTATCAGCAAGATCATTCTTTCTTTGGTTTTTTGAGATGGGCTTATCTCACTTAGCATATTTTCCAATTTCATCCATTGCCTGCAAATGCCATAATTTATTATTTCGGCTGAGTAATATTCCATTGTATAAATATACCACAGTTTCTTATCCATTCATCAATTTAGGGAATCTAGGTTGGTTCCACATCTGGCTATTGTGATTGAGTAGCTATGAACATTGATGTGCTGTATCTCTGTAGTATGCTGATTTTAAGTCATTTGGGTGTAGGCGGAGGAGGGGGGAAAGCTGGGTCAAATGATGGGTTCCATTCCAAGCTTTCTGAGGAATCTCCATTACTTTCCAGAGTGGCTTCACCAATTTGCAAATCCCACCAGGGAACGTATGAGTGTACCTTTTTCCCCACATCCTCTCCAACACCTATTGTTACTTTTATACTTGATAATTGCCATTCTAATTGGGTGAGATGGAATCATAGGGTAGTTTTGATTTGCATTTCTCTTATTAGAGAAGTTGAATATTTTTCATATGTTTGTTGATTACTTGTAGATCTTCTCTGTGAAGTGTCTGTTCATTTCCTTAGCCATTTGTTGAATGGATTATTTGTATTCTTGGTGTAACTGTTTTATGAGTTCTTTATAGGTTCTGGAGATTAGTGCTCTATCTGAAGTATGGGTGGCAAAGATTCTCTCCCACTCTGTAGGCTATCTCTTCACTTTGCAGATTATTTCCATTGCAGAGAGAAATTTTTCAGTTTGAATCTATCCTAGTTATTGATTTTTGATTTTATTTCTTGTGCTATGGGAGTCCTATAAGGAAGTCTGATCCTGGGTGGACATGTTAAAGAGTTGGACCTAATTTTTTTTTCTGTAAGATGAAGGATCTCTGGTCTGATTCTGAGGTCATTGATCCATTTTGAGTTGATTTTGTGCAGGGTGAGAGATTAGGGGTTTAGTTTCATTCTGCTGCAATTGGATTTCCAGTTTCCCAGCACCATTTGTTGAGAGGCTACATTTCTCCATTGCATATTTTGGCACCTTTGTCTGATATGAGAAATTGAATTAATTTGGGATTTGTCCATGTCATCTACCCTGTACCATTGATCTACTTGTCTATTTTGGTAACCATACCATGCCATTTTTGTTACTATTGCTTTGAAGTATAGTTAAAGTTATGGTATTGCAATACCCCCTGCTTCACTCTTCATGCTAAGGAGTACTTTAGCTATTCTGGGTTTCTTATTCTTCCCCATGAATTTCATGATTGTTTGCTCTATTTCTGTAAGGAAGCGTAATTGGGATTTTAATTGGAATTACACTGAATCTGTATAGCCCTTTTGGTAGTATGGCCATTTTGACTATATTAATTCTGCATATCCAAGAACATGGGAGATATTTCCATATTCTAAGTTTTCTTTGATTTCTTTCTTTAGTGTTCTGTAGTTCTCAATATAGAGGTCTTTCACCTATTTTGTTAGATTGATTCCCAAGTATTTATTTTTTTCAAGGTTATCATGAATGGCGTAGTTTTTCCAAACTTCTCGTTCTGAAGATTCATCACTTATGTATAAAAATGCATTGGATTTATGAGCATTGATATTATATCCTGCTACTTTAAAGAATTCACTAATGAGTTCTGAAAGTTTTTGGTGGAATTTCCTAGTTCCTCTAAATACATAATCACGTCATCAGCACATAGGGATAGTTTGAGTTCTTCTTTTCCTATTTGCATCCCTTTAATTTATTTGGTCTAATTTCTCTGGCTAGAGTTTCAAGGACAATGTTGAATAGAAGTGGTGAATGTGGCATCTTGCCTTTTTCCAGTTTTAGGGGGAATGCTTTCAGTTTTTCACCATTTAGAATGATATTGGCCAGGGGCTTAGCATAGATGGCCTTTACAATGCTAAGGAATGTTCCCACTATCCCTATTTTTCTAGTGTTTTGAGCATGAAGGGATGCTGTATTTATCAAATGCTTTTCTCTGCATCTATCAAAATAATCATGTGAGTCTTGACTTTAAGTCTGTTGATATGATGAATTAAGTTTATTGATTTCTGAATGGTGAACCAACTGTGCATTCCTGGGATAAAATCCCCTTGATCATGGTACACTATCTTTTTAATATTCTTTTGTATGCAATTTGCTAAGATTTTGTTGAGAAATTTTGCATTGATTCATTAAGGATATTGGTCTGAAAGTTTTCTTTCCTCCATGTGTCTCTCTAGTTTAGGTATCAGGGTGATATGGCTTCATAGAATGAGTTTGGGATGGTTTCCCAATGTACATGGATGAGCCAATGTTTGGGGCATAGATATTATGATGTCTTATATCTTGCTGATTTATGCTTCCCTTAAGCAGTATGAAATGTCCTTCTTTATCCCTTCTGACTAACTTTGGCTTGAAGTCCACATTATCTGATATGAGGATGGACACTCCAGCTTTTTTGCTCTGTCCATGTGCATGGTATGTTTTTACCCATCCTTTCACCTTTAGTCTGGTGGGTATCTCTTTCTATGAGGTGAGTCTCTTGCAGGCAGCATATTGTTGGATTTTTCTTTTTAATCCAATCTGCCAGTCTATGTCTTTGACCAATGATTTCATGCCATTAACATTCATGATTATTATTGAAATATGATTTGTATTTCAAGTTGTTGGGCTCATTTTTGTTTTTTTAACACAACTTGTTTTCCTCCTTTTTCAGCTATTCCTTTAAGCTAGTTCTTCCCTTTGCTGATTTGCATCATTGTTTTTCATTTCTTCCTCATGGAATATTTTGTTGAGAATGTTCTGTAATGCTGGCTTTCTTTTTGTAAATTCTTTAGTTTCTGTTTATCATGGAAGGATTTTATTTCATTATCAAATTTGAAGGTAAGTTTTGCTGGGTGTAAGATTCTTGGTTGGCATCCATTTTATTTCAGGGCTTGATATATGTTGTTCCAGGACCTTCTGGCTTTTAGTGTCTGGATTGAAAAATCTGCTGACATCTTTATCGGTTTTCCCCTGAAAGTAATTTGATTCTTTTTTCTTGCAGCCTTTAAAAATCTGTCTTTATTTTGTATGTTAGTTATTTTCATAATAATGTGCCTTGATGTCGGTCTGTTGTAATTTTGTGTATTGGAAATCTATAAGCCTCTTGTACTTGGTTTTCCATTTCATTCTTCAGATTTGGGAAATTTTCTGATATTATTTCATTGAATAGATTGTTCATTCATTTGGTTTGTTTCTCTGTGCCTTCCTTAATCCCAATAATTCTCAAAATTTGGCCTTTTCCTGATATCCCATAATTCTTGTAGATTCTGTTCATGATTTCTTACCATCTTCTCTGTTTGGTCAACTTTGTTTCCAAGATTGAATATTTTGTCTTCAATGTCTGAGGTTCTATCTTCCAGGTGTACTATCCTATTGGTTATGCTTTCTATGGAGTTTTTAATTTGGTTTACTGTTTCTTTCATTTCAAGGATTTCTGGGTTTTTTTTCAGTATCTTCAACTCTTTATTGAAATGATCTTTTGCTTCCTGTATTTGCTCCTTTAACTGTTGATTGGTGTGATCATTTAATGCCTGCATTTGCTCTTTCATCTCATCCTTCAATGCCTGACTTGCTCTTTTATGTCCTCATTTGCTTGTCTGATTGTTTTAATTATGTACATTCTGCACTCTCTTTCTGACATTTCTTCTGCCATGGTGTCATTTGGGTTTTATTGATATAGCATCTAGGTTTTCTGGGGACTTTTTCTTCCCTTTTTTCTCATATTGGTCAGATATTAGTGGGACCTTGAGATATTGCAGATTTCCTCTATTGGCTTATAGTGTCCCTGAAGATTTCCAGTATATCACCTCCTCACCTTTAGTACCCTGAAATCTTGGAGAAACTTGATAATGCAGTGCTTCTGGAGAATACTGCCCTGGCCCACCGCTGGGTGCAAGAATCGGGGATGGGTGTGTGTGGAAAGCCTCTCTCTGGGCAGTTCCGTTCCAAGTAGCTGACTTTGCCTGGGCCTGCCACTGGATGGAGCCCAGACTGCTTTGTAAAGCCTCTGCCCCTCCGGCCCTGGTCAAAGAATCTGCCTGCAGAACAGTCCGGGGCCTGCCATTTGGGGCTGGTTGTGCTTGGAAAGCCTCTCACTACATGGGTCTGCTCCAAGAAGCTGACTGTGGGCCGGGCCTGCCACTGGATGGAGCCGGGCTGCTTGGGAAAGCCTCTTGCCACCCTTCCCTGGTCTGAGAAGTTGTCTGAGAACTGAGATGTGCCACTGGGTGCGGGACTGGGGACTGGGTGTGCCTCCAAAAGCCTCTCACTAGGCGAGTCTGCTTGGAGAAGATGACTGTGGAAAAGGCCTGATGCCAGATGGAGCCAAGCTGCTTGGGAAAACCTCTCGCTGACCTGCCCTGGTCCAAGAAGCTGCCCACTGTCCCAGCCTGCTTCCTGGGCCGAGCTTCACCCAGTTGGAGCGACTCACCCAGTGTCTCTGAGTTGGTCCAAGTCTCTCAAATACCTCCCCTTCTTGAATCCTGAGTTCTGGAGTGACAGGAGATGTAGTCATCTTCTAGATGTCATCTTGAAAAAGCAGATTGACCCATATAAGTTATAAGTTTGTGCACAGAAAAGGAAAATATGTTCCCAAATTGGTGTAGTTGGCAGGATCCACTGGGGTGTCAAAGCAATGCCATTGTTTTTTAAAAAAAGGGCAGGGTTAGATGTGTCATGTGTGATATTCCTGGATGGGAAGATGCTCAGTTTAACTTCTTGGCTCAGGAATTGGCCATAGGGACTGGTTTGGGGGAACGTTGGGATGTTAAATTATGAATAGCTGAATCCCCTCAAGTTATTGAGGTCTTGCAGACTGTGCATGTAGATAAAGGCAAAGAATTTACAGCTATTACTCATCGAGGATGGGTTCTGTTTTTCACATATAAGAAAAAGTGCTTGCAGACACAAGATTTATTTCAGGAAAAACTAGCTATGGAAAAGGAGCTTACTGAACTACAAAGTAAATTGGCTATGCTGCAATATCAGAATTTCATTTTGGGAGATCAGGCTCAACATTATCAGAATGTAGCTGAGATGGTTGTGAAAGAATGGACATTTTTTTAAGCTGTCTGAGGTCACCCTCCCAGTTATCTTAACTCCCTAAGGTCACCCTCCCAGTCATCTCAACTCCCTAAGGTCACCCTCCCAGGAATGGGAACAAAGCCCTTTAAACTGTTCCAAGAAACAGCCCCAAACAGAGAATAAAAGGGTAAATTGAGCCAGATAGCCAGATAGTGATCAAACAGAATGATTATCAGAAACTATTGACCAGAATCTACGCCCTGTTGTAAAACATTGTGAAACATGTTGTATGTTATCAGCAAACCCAGGCCCCCTTTGAAATTTCCCGGCAGCTTTGTCCCCTTTTCCTTCATGTGCGACCCCTCCCGATGTGTGGTTTCTGCCTTTATAAACCTACAAGATTTTCTGCTAAGGACTCGACTCCTCGAGTTGGGTCCCAGCGGAGCTGGAATAAACACCTCTTGTGGTTTGCATCAAGTGACGCCTCCTGCGGTTGATTGGGGTTGCCGTCCAATCTATGAACAGAGTTGGGGTTTCCTTTTTGGGGGCCTTATAGTTGGAGTGCAGTGTGCTAAATATAAATATAAAAAATAGAAGGGTAAGGTAAATGTGAAGAAAGTACATGTCATAATTGCTACTGCAAAACCTGATTGGATCATGATACGTGAGATGGGGACATGTAGGATGATATTGAGGATGATGTGAACTGGGATCCTTTGGGTAATGAGGCTCATAAAGATGATGAGCCAGAAATATCCTCCAGTTTTGCAGGCAAAACCCTAATCAAGGAGACATGGAAATGGTATATACAAAATTGATTCAAAGCAAGACCTGCAGGTATTTTACAATTGCATGAACTTATAGCAAATTTTCCTGATGAACAATTACCCAAAGTATCTAGTAAAGAACTTATAGAACAATCTCCTATTAAATATAATGAAATATTAACACCTACACAAGACATGCATGGTTTTACAGATGGATCAGAAAATGAATGCTATTGGAGAGCCGCAGCTTTTAACCCATCTATAAAAATATATTAGAAAAAACAGGGTAAGGAGCAAAGTAGTCAATATGCTTAATTATATGCAGTATTCCTGGCTATACAATATGAAGAGGAAAAGAAATGTCATTTGTTTACAAATTCCTGGGCTATAGAAAATGGGATTAACTACCATACCATTTGTATATAAATGGTACGAAAATTTTTGGAAATAAGGGGATAAACATTATGGGGAACAGAAATATGGAAAAGTAATTTGTGAAATGCTTAAATGTACTAATGGGTCTCTATTTCTTGTAGATGCTCATTTTTGGGGAGACACCCTGGAAACATGAGTATGATACAACGGTGGACAATCAGGCTAAAATAACCATTTTAGAAGAAAACTGTTCACAGTCTGAAGAAAATAGAATTATGTTCTATCTTCTTCTGGCTAAATGGGCTCATCGAAAGACAGGATATGTCAGACCTGCTGCTATGTATAGGTGGGCATGTGAATAAAGAATATCTGTTCCATTATCTAAATGTAAGGAAATAGTTACACAATGTCACATTTACCAATTGGATAAAGCTTGGCCAATGCCTTCCATTGACACTGGAGAATTAAGTAGAGGAACTCATCCAGGTCAGATTTGGCAAATAGATTATATGGACCTCTACCCATGTCTAGAGGGTGTAGATATATTTGTACTTGCGTAGATACATATTCTGGGGTGTAAGTACTTATGCATATAGAGATGCTACACAAAGAAATACTATTAGAACATTAGACATAATAACTTTATATTATGGAACAACTTTGCAAATCCGAAGTGATAATGGCTCTCATTTTAAAGGAAAATTAATACAATTATACTGCCAAGAAATAGTATTGAATTGGTATATGATATTGCATATTATCCACATGCTGCAGGGCTGATAGAATGAATGAATGGTCTTTTTAAAAAATTAGAAAACTGAGAATGGTAAATATGGACAATGGAAGATAATTTATTTAAAGCTTTAAACAATTGAATAACCAAATCAGAAACTCCCTTGTCTCAAATGAAGACTCCAAGTTTACAAATTCAGGATGTGGAAATTTCTCATATAAAATGGTGGGCCTTACATCCTAAAGTCCAACTTCCCTGGCAAGGCTCTCCTGCTTCTGGTTATGACTTGCATAGTGTAATAGATATTCTTATCCCTCCAAATCAAACTCAAGTAATACCAATAGGTCTGGGATTTGAAATCCCTCCCCAACACTTTGGGCAGATCACTGAACGATCTAGCCTGGCCCTATAAGGATCCAAATCATGGCCAGGGTAATTGACTTTTACTATTGAAGAGAAATTAAAGTTTTTTACATAATGTATCCCCTGACATATTCCTTATTAAAGCTGAAATGCGAGTTGCTCAAATAATTTTAATACCTTGTAGAATGCACAATAAAATAGACTCAAATAATAACCTAGTCTGCATACCAATAGGAAAGGTGTTTTAGATCCACAGATATTATTGCAGGGACAAAGTGTGAATAAAAGGATAAGAAATAATATCACAGGAAAGAATAATACAGTAATAGTAATGATTCCTGGAGATAAACAACCTAAAATATTACCTACTAACCATCTATTTTATGGAACTAGATTATGAAATGGATCTTCTTGACAAGTCCTTTAATATGGGCCTGGACTTCTGGAATAGAACTTCATGCACCATCAAACAGGACCTTGGTCAGATGGTATTGGAGGAACATAGGCAATAGGACAAAATAATTTTACCTGCTCACTAAGAAAAAATGTAACTTTGTTAATGTGACTGTGAGTGGACAAAATATCTGGATGGAAGAGAAAAATCATATGCATATTGGTTAATATTCTTCAGCAGTAATGAATATAAGTAAATATTACCACTAAAGTATTAATAATATGTAAATTTTCCACATTAAAATTGCAATTCAAATATAGATATCATTTGACAAAAGCCATAAATAATTACAGTATCAATGGTGCAAAGGATTTCACTTTTAATGTTAATACTTTGCCTTTATTCTATGTAGTAATGGAAAAATATTATGGACTAGGATGTGGTTAATTATATATGGTATTCTATTAATAACAAGCCTGAGATTAATGCTCCACACTAATTGAATGTCCCATACTTGTAGTAATGTGTTTCTTAGCTAGTTAGTTATTTATACATTTTAATGTTTCTTTTCCCTGACTCCCTTGTGCACCCAAATAAGAGGGCCTGGTATGATACTTTATTAGGAGGATTGATTTTGGAAAAAAATTGCAAATTCCATAGACTTAGAAGTATTATATTCTCATCTGAAATGCTGGAAAAGATATAGCTCAAGGTACAAATTTAAATGCTCAATGGTTGCCTACTAGTATATCCCTCATCAAATACCTTAAACTATCAGAGCAAATGTTATATATTTAAAGCTTCCAAGTGGACAATAAAAGTATACTAATATTAATACATGGTTAAATTGACTAGTTGTAAATTCAAATGTTATTTATTTATCTCCAAAGAAAAGGGCACAAAGATTTATTCGAATGAGCATAGTAATATCTGGATATCTGCTTCCCCCAGGAGCTCAAAAGACTTCCCCCTATGTGGTGGATTGTACTTCTGCTTGGTGTACTGGAACTTTACCTATTTGGTAAAAATATTATAAGGTTTTATGCTTTCATGTTTTACAGATAATCCATAAAAATTATATAATGTTGCCCAAGTTGAAGGGACTCACATTGATGAACAGAATATAACTTATAAATTAATAGATTCATGTCCACCACCCATGGGCCTGTATGTCAAGGATTAACCCACATAATGGACACTGTTTGTTACAGCGCTCTGTTAATATTTGTTTAGGACATTGTATCCTCTACAAAATTTTACCCTACTATATGAAATTGAACCTCAACATAATTGTATGGGAATAATATAGTAATAAATTACAATAGATAAATTTATTGCTCTTTTTGTGGAATGTTTAAAAGATGTGGAAATCTTGTATTGGGGCAGAGGAACATTCTACTTATCTCCTGATATTAATAAGAATTTAAAATTACTTGGATTTCTACCCCCTTACCAGTGCCAAATGTTTATATTTACTATCCCTACCTACTATCTTAACCATTCAAATGTATGCATCATATCTAAAGCATAATAAACATTCTCTGGCAGAGCATCGAATACCCACACTATTTTTTCCAATAAGTTAACTAATTTGTCAAATGCAATAACTGAGGACACTAATCATAATAGTCTGATTTGTTGTTTTCTAGTGCTAGTGCTTCTAAATACTTTCAGCTATGTTTTTCTCTGATCTTCTGTATTGGCATTTTATCATATATATATATGTAATTGTCAAATGTGTTATCAAATCAAACAATGTACCATAGAATGATAATGCTTCCTTTACTTACCTCTTAAACATCCTATGGGCTGAAATGTAGAAACAAATGGAGTCTTGTTTAAGAGCACTTTCAAAAAGTGAAATCAGGGGGAGTAAGCAACTTGCATGAGAACTTAGTTGTCTGGCAAGTGCCCCTGTTAAAGGATAGACAAGCTCTCTGTCCAAGAACATTAAAAACTTAAAGACATCTAGTTCTGCTCTCAAGGCCTGGCTCCTGGCCAGATCTAGGTCTGGAGACCAAGTACTGATGGCACTGAACCCACTGGCTCCAGACAATTACTTATATGTTTACTCCAGTTTTTAAGAGAGATGAGACTCAAAAGTGACAAGACTACATTCTTTGTTATGTAAGCTGTGAAATGCCTGTGATGTCTCTCTATTACTGAGTTGGTATGCTACTTGGGATAGCTTTCCTTTTGTATATACTTTATATGTCTTAATAAAAGATTTACTATGTTTTCCTATATGACTTATGGTGGTACATTCACCAGATCAACCCATATAAATTATAAGTCTGTGCACAGCAATGGGACATACACACAAAGGTTTTTCTTACATTTTTCTTTTGCCACTTGTCTGGTATAAAGACATCCCTCTGTCTCTATTTCTGCTGATGTGACTATTTATTAGCCACCAGATCAGGTAGTGAGAATGATTTCTTTATATATTTGACAAAAGCTCATTAATTTAAACATTAAAATACGGAAATGTAGCATAATAAGAAAATGCAGAACAATTTCATTTGGAATTACAATGCATAAATAGTAAGAGTACCTTACAATCCCTTCCATATATTAAACTATTAGTAGTTTATATAATATTTATATTAATAGTTGACTATATGGTGTCAATATATTTGACACATTAAATTGTAGTAACATTGGAAAGTTGCAATAATACAAAATCACAATACTAAGAAATTTATAAGAAGGAAATGCAATTGGAAGCAGAGCACTGGCAATTGTGCAGGGGATGCTTAGGGAGGGCTGTGGTAAATACACAATCTTTATCATTTATATGAAGTGTAGAGGACCATCTCACAGGGATGGTTCTTTCTGTTCAAGGGTCTGTCTCAAGTAGAATTGAATTATGTGAGTGAAATTTCTCTTAAGAGCTATCTCAGGGACCTCAGGAAAACTGACAGTCACCTTCTGGGAAAGTGAAGGGGAGTAAAGGAGCATCCTGTGAGATTTCCTAAAGGAAAGGAGATAATGGGAGTCTATAGGATTAATCTAAAAAGAAAGAGTAAAAACAGTCTCCACAAAAACACACCCCACCCAGCTTTTACCAAGGAAGACACAAATAAAATATACTGTTGGCTACTGGAAGTAGAAGGAAGTTTAAAATCAAACTTCTTTCCACATGGGCAAGTCTGAGACTGATTTCTAAGAAGAGTAGCTTTTGGAAAGTACACTTTTACCCAAAGTTAATGATAATCCTCAGGAGCTCCCATGAGTCCAGGCTGTTTAAATTCATGTAACCAAACATAATAATGGGTTACAGAATTAAAGTTCAACATATTGAGAGATGATGTAAAAGGTTTGTTAATCTATATATGTATTAACTAATTTTTAGTTAAGAAATATCTCAGTGCACTTGAAGGAAAGAGAATCAAATATAGAGTGAGCACAGAATTTCACTGTGAGGATAGAAAAGAGAACTATTTATGATCAAAATGGAGTCCTCTCAGGCTAAGAAAACAGACTTATCCTAAGAGATTACAGTGTGATTAGAGAGAGTGAGAGAAATAGGAAACCAGAAAAATCTAAGAAACAAAATCCACTAGTCTCCAAAACAAAGGATCACACTGGCCTTAGGAATATGTTCCCATAGGGGTATGACATGGATTTGCTCCAAGATATCCTCCTTCCCAGGGTGCCTAGCATTTCTCTTAAACCAAGGTTAACACAGGAGTCATCTTTTTATAGCCTAATAGAAGAGAATATTCTATAGAATTCTAGGAGGGCAATTAACATCTTCATGTATGGATCAAGCAACGAGATCAAGAGCATTTATTTGTTTCCTCTTTCTTAGAAGGAGGGTGGCCGTATTCTAATTATAAAACGCTTAAACCCATCAATAGAAAATAGAAATCCAGGAAAAGCGAGATATTTTTATCTTACAAGGTCAAGAAGAATCTCCTCTGGACTTGTCATGTGATGCCAGCAGCACAGAGCCCCCAAGGGGGCCAAATCTGCAGCTTCCAGGCAAAGTCTGCCCATACTTGCTGATTTGCATGTTTCCCCAGAGTCCATTTCTGCTTCTCAGAGTACCCGTTAACAGGTTGCTTAGTGAATCTGGTAACAGGAGGCTCAGGCAGGGCCAGATTGTAGCATAGTTTCCCTCTTCTGGCCTTCTGCTTGCTCTGGTTCCCAGGTGAGGAGGGAGCACAAGAAACAGCCTGAGGTGAAAGAATTCTCTCCTCCTAGTGTGAGGTAATCCCAGGGCTCTGTGCACTCTGGTCCAGCCTCCCCAGAGATCCAATGGCTCTCAGGTAAGGGACCAGGAGAGCCAGGTTTGCTTGGGGAAATGGAGTTCAACCCAGTTGACAACATAAATGCTCTTTCTTCCTTCCCAGGTGCAGTGATAGCCTGGGGTTAATGCAGTCTCCAGCCTTCCTAACTGAAAGAAAGCATCTCCTTCACCTGCACTGCCAATGAGAGCACCAGGGAGTAACCTGGTACAAGCAGAAACAAGGTCAGGCTTCCAAGCTTCTCATCTATGATGCTGATAACCAAAATTATGGTGTCCCAGAACATTTTGCTGGGCTACAGTCTGGTACAGAATTCATACTCAAAGTCAGCAGTGCAGAGACTGAGGATGCTGCCAGCTATTACTGCCAGCAGGACTATGTAGTCCTTCCCACATAGTGATAGGCCTGCACACAAACCCTCCTCCCAGGGATGGGGCAGGGAGATCACATGGTGTTAACTCTTGCCTTCTGCTCTGTGGTGTGCTCAGAGGTTCATTGTCTGTGTGGGAAGGGCTGGCAGGGCTCAAGGTAAAGACCTGAAAGGACTTCAGACTTCTTAAAGCATGCCTTCCCACTGCTACACCACAAGTAGCACTGATAAGCAGCACAACACTCCACAGCCTGTTGCCATTAACAGAAATTGGGAGACATGCTTGGTTTCAAATACCACACTAGGGGCTCCTCTGTCTAGAGTGGATGACACCCATTAATCCTCTACAAATGAGTAGTTGAGGCTCTCAGAGCTTAGCTTGCTTTTTGTGCTTGTAGAGGTGGAGATGGAAACAGACTCTATCTCCCACTCATGCATTATTCATTCACTTAAAATCAGATACACTTAAAGGCAGTAATTAAAATAAAGACATGTTGTCAATAAAGGATTATAAAGTGATGAGCTCAATATACATGAGCTACCTGTGCCCCATTAGCCACTCTCCAGTGGGGATACAGAAGTCCCAACATCTCACAGGGCCTACTGCTCCTCCCACTCACCCCTGCCACCCTCACCACCACCCAGGCCCCCTCAGCTCCACTTATTGTCATCATGGATCAGATATTATGGAACTCCATGTCATTGAAATTCTAGGAGGCTTTCTTTGATATCTTGATCTTTTGATCAGTATGTTCTCTGAAATTAACCTTTATTGTGGGCATGGTATCAATTTGTTCCCTTTTACTGAGGATAGATTTTTATATATGAACATGCCAGTCACTCTTCATGTTAATGAGTTGCTTAAGTTTGAGGCTATTAATTTTTAGAGTCATTCTTGCAACATCCTTTGTATTTGAGTGCATTCACTTGTCTTTAGTATATTCCTAAGAATGTAAATGGTGAGTTAGAGAGTTGGTTGGCATAGTTTAGCTTCAGAGAACCATAACATAAAATAGCAATATGTTTTCTAAAACATGTTTTGAAACAGGTTTTCAAACTACCAACCTACACCATGCTCAAAAGTTTCAGTTGCTATAAAACCTTTCTAATAATAGTTGACAGTGTTAGAATTTGTGAAACTTTATCCATATTGATAGAACATGAAATAGTATTATGGTTAAAATAGACATTTCTTTGATAAGTAATAATATTGAGTAAATTCTTAGCTGTGCTTTCACAAGCAATTTGGGTACTTTTCTCAGAAATAGTTAGTGATCAAATAAAAACACACACATTTTGCTTTCCACCATTTTGGTAGTTCTTTATATATGTTAAGAGCAATGTTTTTACCAGTGTACAAGTCAGGATTCTCCAGAGAAACAAAATATGCATACAGATACTCTCTCTCTCACACACACACACACATACACGAACATGAGATATATATTTACACATGCATGCTGATACATATATACATATATATGAATATTATATTAGGTCACAAGAGCACAGAGACTGAAATGTTCCCCAATACGTGCTTTTAGGAAGCAGACAATGGAAACAGGTAGTTGCTCAATGTAAGAATCTGGAAATCTCAGACCAATAGACGGTGCTCAGTAGGCTCTCCTGTTTCTAGCCCTTCCTCTGAAAGCCCCTGACAGTGCTCTAGGGAAAGTTTCCATTTAAAGTAGAGGAGACTGGAGTTTCATGCCCACAGGGAACAATAGTCGATTGGAAACATGCACCTGATCATGGGGGGAAAAGAAGAAAGAAGAAATGAGAGTTTCTTCTATGTTTTGCTCACATTCAGGCAGGATCTCCTCCACTCATTTCCCAGAGCCATCTGCCAATCATTTCTTGGATCACCCACATGCACCCACCCAGATGTATACTTTACCGATGCTCTAAGCATCCTTCAATCCAGTCAAGCTGACACCATCAATTGACTGTCACATCCAGGAGTATGCACTGGAATATCTTTGCCTATTCTGTGGCTCATCAATTTGATTCCTATTTTAAATTTCAAAATATTTTACTGGCATAAAAAGTCAAATGATTTTAATCATGGGTCTGCATATTGGATTTAAGCAATCAAAGATCAAACATATTTTAGAAAAAAAAATATTTGTCTGTACTGAATATGTGCAGAAGTTTTTCTTGATGTTTTTCTCCAAACAGTAGAGTACAATCACTATTTAAATAAATAGATTATTAAAAGCAAATGGGGATGACATTTTCTCCTTCAGCCTAATTAGTCCATCAGTTTTAAATTCACTCTCACAAAATGTATCAAGCTTGGACAAACTGTGAACATCTTCTTTGCTAGAATGTAACACAAATGACCATGCATGTTCCAATAGAGTTTTCCTTCTCTGAAAACTCATGACCCTAGTCTTTGCTGTCCACAGTTCATAACAATGATATTGAACACCTATTCAAATATTTGTTGAACACTTCTACATTTTCTTTGGAAAAAAATGTCTGTACAGGACCTTAGTTCATTTTAGTTTTTTTTTTTAACCTTTTTGCTGTTGAGTTAACTACTTATATATCTTGAACGTTAGCTTTTTTATTTATTTTTACGATAAACAAATGGGATACATGTTGTTTCTGTTTGTATATGGAGTAACAGCATACCATTTGTGTAATCATACATTCACATAGGGTAATGAAGTTTGAATCATTCTGTTTTTCTTCCCCCCCACCCCTCTTTTCCCTCTATACAGTCCCTTCATTCTCCATTCTTCTCCCCTCCCTGCTCACAACTATGTGTCATCATCCGCTTTTCAGTGAGATCATTCGTCTTTTGGATTTTAGAGATTGGCTTATCTCACTTAGCATGATATTCTCCAATTTCATCCATTGTCTGCAAATGCCATAATTTTATTATTCTTTATAGCTGAGAATTATTCCATTGTATATATGTACCACAGTTTTCTTTCTCCATTCATCAATTGAAGGACATCTAGGTTGGTTCCACAATCTGGCTATTGTGAATTGAGCAGCTATGAACATTGATGTGGTTGTATCTCTGCAGTATGCTGATTTAAGTCTTTTGGGTATATGCCGAGGAGTGGGATAACTGGGTCAAATGATGGGTCCATTCCAAGATTTCTAAGGAATCTCCACAGTGCTTTCCAGAGTGGCCTGCACTAATTTGCAGCCCCACCAGCAATGTATGAGTGTACCTTTTTCCCCACATCCTCTCCAACACCTATTGTTGCTTGCATTTTTGATAATCGCCATTCTAATTGGGGTGAGATGGAATCTTAGTGAAGTTTTGATTTGCATTTCTATTATTACTAAAGATGGTGAATATTTTTTTCATAAGTTTGTTGAGTGCTTGTAGATCTTCTTCTGTGAAGTATCTGTTCACATCCTTACCCCATTTGTTGATTGGGTTATTTGTATTCTTCGTGTAGAGATTTTTGAGTTCTTTATATATTCTGGAAATTAGTGCTCTATCTGAATTATGAGTGGCAACATATTATCCCAATCTGTAGGTTCTCTCCTCACATTGCTGATAGTCTCCTTCCCTGGGAGAAAGCTATTTAGTTTGAATCTATTCCAGTTATTGACTCTTGCTTTTATTTCTTGTGCTATGGGAGTCCTGTTAAGGAAGTCTGAACAAGTTGAAGATTTGGACCTACTTTTTCTTCTATAGGATGCAGGGTCTCTGGTCTGATTTCAAGGTGCTTGATCCACTTTGAGTTGCTTTTTGTGCAGGGTGAGAGATAGGGGTTTAGTTTCATTCTGTTGCATATGGATTTCCAGTTTTTCCCAGCACCATTTGTGAAAGAGGCTATCTTTTCTCCATTGCATATTTTTGGCACCTTTATCTACTATGAAAAATTGTACTTATTTGGGTTTGTGTCCATGTCCTCTATTCTGTGCCATTGATATAGCTGTCTATTTTGGTACCAATACCTTGCCGTTTTTGTTACTATTGCTTTGTAATATAATTGAAGTTCTGGTATTGCGATACCACCTGATTCATTCTTCCTGTTAATGATTGCTTTAGCTATTCTGGGTTTCTTATTCTTCCAGATGAATTTCATGATTGCTTGCTCTATTTCTGTAAGGTACATCATTGGGATTCTAATTGGAATTGCATTGACTTTCTATAGGACTTTTGGTACTATGGCCATTTTGACAATATTAATTCTGCCTATCCAAGAACATGGGAGATCATTCCATCTTCTAAGGTCTTCCTCAATTTCTTTCTTCAATGTTTTGTAGTTTTCATTGTAGAGATCTTTTATCTCTTTGGTTAGATTGATTCCCAAGTATTTATATTTTTTGAGGCTATTGCAAATGGAGTTGTTTTTCTCATTTCCCTTTCAGGTGATTCATTTCTTGCATATAAAAAAGCTTTAGATTTATGCATGTTGATTTATAGCCCACAGTTTTGCTGAATTTATTGATGAGGTCTAGAAGTTCCTGGAGGAGTTTTGTGGATCTTCTAAATATAGAATCTTGTCATCAGCCAATACTGACAGCTTAGTTCCTCTTTTCCTATTCTTATTCCTTTAATTTCTTAGTCTGTGTAATTGCTCTGGCTAGAGTTTTGAGGACAATTTTGAACAGGACATTCCTGTCTTGTTCCAGTCTTTAAAGGGAATGGTTTCAGTTTTTCTCCATTAAGAATGATGTTGGCCATGGTCTTAGCATAAATAGCCTTTACAATGTTCAGGTATATTCCTACTGTCCCTATTTTTTCTAGTGTTTTGAGCATGAAGGTGTGTTGTATTTTGTTGAACGCTTTTTCTGCATCAATTGAAATAACCATATGATTCTTATCCTTAAGACTATTGACATGATGGATTACATTACTGATTTACGGATGTTAAATCATCCTTGCATTCCAGAGATGAACCCCAGTTGATCATGGTGCACAATCTTTTAATATGTTTTTGGATACAGTTTGCCAGAGAATATTAGGTTTTTATTGAATATATTATTTGCAAATATTTTCTCTCTTTCTTTAACTTTCCTTCTCCTTTGTTACTTCCTTTGCAATATAGAAATTTTCAGACCATCTTCTCTATGATTGTTTTTGTTGCCTGTGCTTTTGGTGTTACTTCTGGAAAGACATTGCTAAGACCAATGTCATGGAATTCCCTGCCCCCATTTTTTCTTTAGGTTATACAGATTCCAATCTTATATTTAGTCAAATTGATTTAAATTTTGTATATAGTGTAGGAGAAGGGTACAGTTTTGTGCTTGCATATGTGTATGCATTTCTCCCAACACTTTTATTGATGAGACTTTCCCAGTTGTATGTTCTCAGTGGTTTTGTCAAAGATAGGGTGACCATTTATGTGTGAGTTTATTTCTTGGTTCTCAATTTATTGCCACTGCTTTCATATTGGGCTATTTTTGCCAATACCATAAGGTTTTCATTATTATACTTTTGCAATACAGTTTGAAATCAGTAAGTGTGTTCTGGAAAGAACTTGCCTCCAGATTGTTCTTCTTTCTTGAGATTCCTTTGGATCTTTATGGTCTTTTGTGATTCCACACAAATTAAGCATCAAAATTTCCATTAGAAAAAATAATTCCATTGGGCTTCTGATAGGGATTAAACTATATCTCTATCTCACTTTGTGAAGTATGGGCATGTTTCAGTTCATGAACATCGACTATCAAATTATTTTTATATTCAATAATTTCTTTACAGATCGAAGATGGCAGACTAGAGGGAGGCTGCATTCCTTGTCATTCTCTAAATCTGGTTTCAAGCAGAGGATATTTGTTTCTTGGTGAGGCAGTTTTTTGCTGCTTATCCATTCCCTGCTGTTTACCACCAACAAGTCAGCAAACTGATCACCAACTGCCAGTGGATCACCAGCTGCATGCTGTTGTCTGAAATTTACTGTTACATGACTTGAAGGTTTCATTACACGTGGCTACCACCATTTTGAGATGAGAGTCAGGCCCCATAGGAGCCCTGGCCAGACTCACTGAGCCACGTCTCCATGATCCCTCAGCCTGACCGATCACTCCCTGACTCTGGGGCCCTCACATCAACTGACTGATCCCTGCCAACAGAGCCCCCAGATCAACTGACTGCTCCCTATCACCAGGGCACCAGAACAACAGATTGCACTCGGCCTCCAGGATCCAAAACAAATCTAGACTTTATATTAATGGAATACAATGAAAGTATGTGAGAAATACTACAGATTATACATGATTAAGATGATTCATGAAGCAAAGGATGAGATAAGAGAGCAAATGCAGGCAATGAATGATAATACCAATAAGCTGAAAGAACAACTGCAGGAAGCAAAACATCATTTCAACAAAGAGATAGAGATTCTCAAAAAACACCAAACAGAAATCCTTGAAATGAAGAAAACAATAAACCAAATAAAAGCTCAATGGAAAGAATCACCAAAGGATTAGACCATTTGGAAGACGGAATCTCATACAATGAAGACAAAATATTTCATCTTGAAAATAAAGTTGCCCAAACAGAGAAGATGGTAAGAAATCATGAGTAGAATCTCCAAGGATTATAGAACATAATGAAAAGACAAAATGTAAGAAATATTGGGATTGAGGAAGGCACAGAGATACAAACCAAAGGAATGAAGAAATTATTCAATGAAATAATATCAGAAAATTTCCCAAATCTGAAGAATGAAATGGAAAATCAAATACAAGAGGCTACAGAACACCAAATGCACGAAATCACAACAGATTCACATCAAGGCACATTATAATAAAAATGCCTAACATTCAAAATAAAAATAGGATTTGAAGGCTCTGAGAGAAAAGCATCAGATTATATACAAGGGGATAGCAGCAGATTTCTCAACCCAGACACTAAAGCTAGAAGGGGCCTGGAACAACATATTTCAAGCTCTGAAACAATATGGTTGCCAACCAAGAATCCTATACCCAGCTAAACTAACCTTCAGATTTGAAGATGAAATAAAATCCTTCCATGATGAACAAAAGTTAAAGAATTTACAAACAGAGATCCTGCACTATAGAATGTTCTCAACAAAATATTCCATGAGGAGGAAATGAAAAACAAAATTGGAGGTCAGCAAAGGGAGAAACTACCTCAGAGAAAAACCACACAAAGGAGAAACCAAGCCAAATTAAAAACCAAAAATAAGCCCAAATGACTGGGAATACAAATCATATCTCAACAATAACTCTGAATGTTAATGGCCTAAACTCATCAATCAAAACACATTGACTGGAAGAATGGATTATAAAGAAAGGCCCAACAATATGCTGCCTGCAAGAGACTCATCTCATTGACAAAGACATTCACAGACTAAAGGTGAAAGGATAGGAAAAAACCTACCATGACATGGACTCAGTAAAAAAGCGGGGATGTCCATCCTTATATCAGATAAAGTGGACTTCAAGCCAAAGTTAGTCAGAAGGGATAAAGAAGGACATTTCACACTGCTTAAGGGAAACATAAATCAGGAAGACATAATGATGGTAAATATTTATGCCCTAAATAATGGTGCATCCCTCAACATCAAACAAATCCTTCTCAATTACAGGAATCACATAGACCACAACACAAAAATTCTGGGTGACTTTAATGCACTGCTGTCACCACTAGATAGATCTTCCAAACAAAACCAAAAAAAGAAACCATAGAACTCCAAAACACAATGATTAAAATATACTTAATAGACATATATAGAATGTTCCATCCATTAATGAGTGGATTCACTTTCTTCTCAGCAGCACATGGAACCTTCTTGAAAATAGAACATATGTTATGCCATGGAGCAGCACTTAGGAAATGCAAAAAAGTAGAGATACTGCCTTGTGCTATATCATATCATAATGGACTGAGAGTAGAAATCAATGACAAAATTAAAAAAAAAAAAAACAGAAATTACTCCAACACGTGGAGGCTAAATAATATGATGTTGAATGAATCATGGATAACAGAAATAAAAGGGAGGAGTTAAAAATATTTTAGAGGTCAATAAGAACGATGATACAACATATAAAAATCTCTGGGACATGATAAAAGAGGTACTAAGGGGAAAATTCATTGCATTGAGCACATTAAAGAAAGGAATGAAAAGTCAAAAACTAAATGACCTAACATTATAAGTCAAAACCCTAGGAAAAGAGGAAGAGAATAACATAAAATGTAGTAGAAGACAGGAAATAATTAAAATCATAGCAGAAATAAATGAAAGTGAAACAAAAGAAACAATTCAAAAAAGTAAGAAAACAAAAAGTTGGTTCTTTGAGAAAGTAAACAAAATATACAAACCCTTAGCCACACTAACAAAGAGAGAAAACTCAAATTACTAAAATCCATGATGAAAAAGGAAATATCACAATAAACACCACTGAGATACATAACCTAATGAGAAGCATTTCAAAAATTTGTGTTTCTACAAAATAGAAAGTACCGAAGACATTGACAAATTTCTAGTGACATATGCTCCTCCCAAACTGAACCAGGAGGACATACACATTTAAACAAATCAATATCAAGCAATGAAATATAAGAAACCATTAGAAACCTACCATCCAAGAAAAGACCAGGACCAGACGGATTCTCAGCTGAGTTCTACAAGACCTTCAAAGAAGAACTAATTCCAATACTTCTCAAAGAATTCCAGGAAATAGAAAAGGAGGATACCCTACCAAATTCATTCTATGAAGCTAATATCACCCTCATACCCAACCTGGAAGAGACACATGAAGGAAAGAAAATTTTAGACCAATATCCTTGATGAATATAGATGCAAATATCCTTAACAAAATATTAGAAAAACATATCCAAAAACATATTAAGAAAATCGAGCACCACAATCAAGTGGGGTTCATCCCTGGAATGCAAGGATGGTTTAACATCTGTATATCAATAAACATATTCCATCATGTCAATAGCCTTAAGGATAAGAATCATATGATTGTTTCCATTGATGCAGAAAATGTGTTCGACAAAGTACAACATCCCTCATGTTCAAAACACAAGAAAAATTAGGGATAGTAGGAACATACCTGAATATTGTAAAGGCTATTTTTGCTAAGCAGTAGCCAACATCATTCTCCTTTTTACTGTAAATAAATGGGATACAGGTTGTTTCTCTGTTTGTACATGGCGTAAAGGCATACCATTTGTGTAATCATAAATTGACATAGGGTAATGTTGTTTGATTCATTCTGTTTTTTCCCCTTCCCCCCCAACCTTCCCACCCCACATTTCCCTCTATAGAGTCCTTCCTTCATTCTTGCCGCCCTCCCTAACCCTAATCTAGCCCTAACACTAACCCCACCCTCCCCCCCATTATATGTCATCGTCATCCACTTATTAGCGATATCATTCATCCTTTGGTTTATTGAGATTGGCTTATCTGACTTAGCATGATATACTCCAATTCAACCATTTGCCTGCAATGCCATAATTTTATCATTCTTTATGGCTGAATAATATTCCATTGTATATATATACCACAGTTTCTTTATCCATTCATCAATTGAAGGACATCTAGGTTGGTTCCACAATCTGGTTATTGTGAATTGAGCACCTGTGAACATTGATGTGGCTGTATCTCTGTAGTATGCTGATTTTAAGTCCTTTGGGTATAGGCCAAGGAGGGGATAACTGGGTCAATTGGTGGGTCCTATTCCGTTTTCTAAGGAATCTCCACACTGCTTTCCAGAGTGGCTGCACTAATTTGCAGTCCCACCAGCATGTAGAGTGTACCTTTCTCCCCACATCCTCGCCAACACCTGTTGTTGCTTGTATTCTTGATAATCGCCATTCTAATTGGGGTGAGATGGAATCTCAGGGTGTTTTGATTTGCATTTCTCTTATTACTAGAGATGGTGAACATTTTGCCATATGTTTGTTGATTGCTTGTAGATTTTCTTCTGTGAAGTGTCTATTCATTTCCTTAGCCCATTTGTCGATTGGATTATTTGTATTCTTGGTGTAGAGATTTTTGAGGTCTTTATAGATTCTGGAGATTAGTGCTCTATCTGAAGTATGATTGGCAAAGATTTTCTCCCACTCTGTAGGCTCTTTCTTCGCATTGCTGATAGTTTTCCTTTGCTGAGAGAAAGATTTTTAGTTTGAATCTATCCTAGTTATGATTCTTGCATTTATTTCTTGTGCTATGCGAGTCCTGTTGAGGAAGTCTGGTCCTAAGCCAACATGTTGAAGATCTGGACCTACTTTTTCTTCTACAATCTGCTGGGTCTCTGATCTGATTCTGAGGTCCTTAATCCATTTTGAGTTTAGTTTTATGCATGGTGAGAGATATTGGTTTAGTTTCATTCTGTTGCATATGGATTTCTAATTCTCCCAGCACCATATGTTGCAGAGGCTATCTTTCCTCTATTGCATATTTTTGGCCCCTTTGTCTAGTATGAGAAAATTGTATTTATTTGGGTTTGTGTCCATGTCCTCTATTCTGTACCACTGATCTACCTTTCTATTTTGGTACCAATGCTATGCCATTATTGATACTATTTCTTTGTAGTAGAGTGGAAGAATTGGTATTGCGATACCCCCTGCTTCACTCTTCTGCTAAGGATTGCTTTTGCTATTCTGGGTTTCTTATTCTTCGAGATGAATTTCATAATTGCTTGCTCAATTTCTGTAAGGTATGTCATAGGGATTTTAATTGGAATTGCATTGAATCGGTATAGCACTTTTGGTAGTATGGCCATTTTGACAATATTAATTCTTCCTATCCAAGAACATGGAGATATTTCCATCTTCTAAGGTTTTCTTTAATTTCTCTCTTTAGTGTTCTGTAGTTCTCATTGTAGAGGACTTTCACCTCTTTTATGAGATTGATTCCCAAGTATTTCATTTTTTTCAAGGCTATTGTGAATGGAGTAGGTTTCCTAATTATTCTTTCTAAAGATTCATCACTTATGTATAAAAGCATTAGATTTATATGCATTGATCTTATATCCCACTACTTTACTGAATTCACTTATGAGTTCTAAACGTTTTGTTATGGAATTTCCTGGTTCCTCTAAGTATATAATTATATTATCAGCAAATAGGGATAGTTTGAGTTCTTCTTTTCTTATTCATATCCCTTTAATTTCTTTGGTCTGTCTAATTGCTCTGGCTAGAGTTTCAAGGATGATATTGAATAGAAGTGGTGCAAGAGGGCATCCCTGCCTTGTTCCAGTATTTAGGGGAATGCTTTCAGGTTTCACCATTTAGAATGATATTGGCCATGGACTTAGCGTAGATGGCCTTTACAATGTTAAGGAATGTTCCCACTATCAATATTTTTTCTAGTGTTTTGAGCATGATGGGGTGCAGTATTTTATCAAATGTTTTTCTTCATCTATTGAAATAATCATGTGATTCTTGACTTTAAGTCTATTGATATGGTGAATGACATTTATTGATTTCCTGATGTTGAAACCAACCTTGCATCCCTGGGATGAAACCCACTTGATCATGGTACACTATTTTTTAATATGTTTTTGTATGCGATTTGTTAAATTTTTTGAGAATTTTTGTGTCAATGTTCATTAAGGATATTGATCTGAAATTTTCTTTCCTTGATGAGTCTCTGTCTGGTTTAGGTATCAGTGTGACATTGGCTTCATAAAATTATTTTGGGAGGGTTCCCTCCTCTTCTATTTTATGAAATACTTTGAGAAGTATGGGAATGAGCTCTTCTTTGAAGGTTTTGTAGAACTCGGCTGAGAACACATCTGGTCCCGGAATTCTCTTTATTGATAGGCTTTTGATGACTTCTTCTATTTCATTATTTCAAATTGGTGTATTTAAATTGTGTATGTCCTCCTCGTTCAGTTTAGGCAATTCATATGTCTCTAGAAACCTGTTGATGTCTTTGGAATTTTCGATATTGTTTTTGTATAGATTTTCAATATAGCTTCTAATTATGTTTTGTATTTCAATCATGTCTGTTGTGATATTTCCTTGTTCATTCCGAATTTTAGTGATTTGGGTTTCTCTCATCTTCTCTTTGTTAGTGTGGCTAAAGGTTATCAAATTTGTTTATTTTTTCGAAGAACCAACTATTTATTTTGTCATTTTTTTTTGTATTTTTTCTTTTATTTAAATTTTGTTGACTTCGGCTCTGAGTTTAACTATTTCCTGTCTTCTACTACTTTGGGTGCTGGTCTGTTCTTCTTTTTCTAGGGCTTTGAGCAGTACTGTTAGGTCATTTATTTGTTGAGTTTTACTTCTTAATTGAATGTGCTCCATGAAATTAATTTTCCTCTAAGTACTGCTAACACAGTGTCCCACAGATTTTGATATGATGTTTCTTTGTTCTCATTTACCTCTAAGAATTTTTTAATTTTCTTCCTAATATCTTCTGTTATCCATTCATCATATAAGAGCATATTGTTTAATCTCTAAATGTTGGAATAGTTTCTGTGTTTTACTCTTTCATTTATTTCTAACTTCAATCCATTATGATCTGATAGAATACAAGGAAGTGTCTCTATCTTCTTGTATTTGCTATCATTAGCTTTGTGACATAATATATGGTCTATTTTAGAGAAGGATCCATGTGCTGCTGAGAAGAAAGTGTATTCACTCTTGGTTGGATGGTATATTCTATAATGTCTGTTAAGTCTAAATTATTGATTGTGTTATTGAGATCTATTCTTCCTTGTTCAATTTTTGTTTGGAAGATCTGTCCAGTGGTGAGAGAGGTGTGTTAAAATCACCTAGTATTATTGTGTTATGGTCTATTTGGTTACTGAAATTGAGAAGGATTTGTTTGACATACATGGATGAACCACTATTTGGGTCATAATATTTATGATTGTTATATCTTGCTGATTTATGCTTCCCTTAAGCAGTATGAAATAACCTTCTTTATCCCTTCTGATTAACTTTGGCTTGAGGTCCACATTATCTGATATGAGGATGGATACTCCAGCTTCTTTGCTGAGTCCATGTGCATGGTATGTTTTTTCCTCATCCTTTCACCTTTAGTCTATAGGTATCTTTTTCTATGAGGTGAGTCTCTTGTACGCAACATATTGTTGGATCTTTCTTTTTAATCCAATCTTCCAGTGTTTGTCTTTTGATTGATGAATTCAGGCCATTAACATTCAGGGTTATTATTGAGATATGATTTGGTTTCCCAGTCATTTGGTTCAATTTTTGAATTTTATTTATTTATTTATTCATTTATTTATTTGACACGACTTGGTTCCTCCTTTATTTGACAATTCCTTTAGGATAATTCCTCCCTTTGCTGATTTGCTTCTTTGTTTTTCATCTCTTCCTCATGGAATATTTTGCTGACAATATTCTGTAATGCTGGCTTTCTTTTTGTAAATTCTTTTAGCTTTTGTTTATCATGGAAGGATTTATTTCATCAACAAATTTGAAGGTAAGTTTTTGCTGGGTATGAGATTCTTGGTTGGCATCCATTTTTTTACAGGGCTTGAAAAATGTTGTTCCAGGACCTTCTAACTTTTAGAGTCTGGATTGAAAAGTCTGCTGATATCCGTATTGGTTTCCCCCTGAATGTAATTTGGTTCTTTTCTCTCACATCCTTTAAAATTCTGTCTTTATTTTGTGTGTTATGTATTTTCATTATAATGTGCCTTGTTGTGGGTCTGTTGTAATTTTGTGTATTTGGAGTCCTATAAGCCTCTTGAACTTGATTTTCCATTTCATTCTTCAGATTTGGGAAATTTTCTGATATTATTTCATTGAATAGATTGTTCATTCCTTTGGTTTGTTTCTCTAAGCCTTCCTCAATCCCAATAATTCTTAAATTTGGCCTTTTCATGATATCCCATAGTTCTTGTAGATTCTGTTCATGATTTCTTACCATCTTCTCTGTTTGGTCAACTTTGTTTTCAAGGTTAAATTTTTTGTCTTCAATGTCTGAGGTTCTGTCTTCCAGGTGTTTTATCCTACTGGATATGCTTTCTATGGAGTTCTTAATTTTTTTAATGTTTCCTTCATTTCAAGAATTTCTGTTTGAATTTATTTCAATATCACTAACTCTATTGAAATGATCTTTTGCTTCCTGTATTTGTTCATTTAACTGTTGATTGGTGTGATCATTCAATGCCTCCATTTGCTCTTAAATCTCATCATTCAGGGCCTGCATTTGCTCTTTCATCTCGTCATTTGTTTCCCTGATCATTTTAATTATGTACATTCTGAACTCCTTTTCTGTTATTTCTGCTGCCATGCTGTCATTGGGTTTTATTGATGTAACATCTAGATTTGTTTGGGGCATTTCCTTCCCTTGTTTTCTGATATTGTTCAGGGATCAGTGTACTGCTGAGATTTTGCAGATTTCCTCTATTGACTTACAATGTCCCTGAAGATTTCTAGTATATCCACTCTTAGCCTTCAGTAGGCTGAATTCTTGGAGGAAGTTAATAACGTGGTGCTCCACAAGAAAGCTGCCTCTGTAGGGATAGTTGCCTTCAGGTGGGGTATATTTCCTGCTAATGGGCAGAGGTTGCCTCCATTTGTTGACCAATGGTCATCCATAGGGGATTTAGGCTGCAGGTGGAGGCATGGCCTTTTTGGGCCTGTGTCTCTGATTTTACCGTCCTTGTGGGAAAACCTCACCGGGCAGGAAGACACCCAGTGGGAGGTCTCACTGGTCAGTTCCCCTCATAGAGGTTCCCTCAATCTACAACTACTGGCTGGGCTGGGCTGCCTTCCTGTGCAATGTTCCAGGTTCCCAGACCTACCTCCAGGGCCTGGGATACTCACCCTTCGCAGATGAATCTCATTAGGCTGCCTCTCCTCCGAGAATCTCTCTGCAGTCCTGAAACCTTTGCTCTGACCCTAAGTGTGTCTCTGTGTGTCTCTTCCACCAAGAAGCCTCCTAGGTCCTGGGACCCTGCTCTGCACCTAATCACCTGGCTATGTGGCCCCTCCTCTGAGGAGCCACCTGGAGCCCCTTACCATCCCTCCGAGACCCAGCAACCCGCCACACACCTCTTCCTCTGGACAGCCGCCCAGTGTTTTGCTGCTGTCACTAGGCTTTCCAGCAACTCACTGAATGCCTCCTCCTCCCGCCTACCGCCCGTAGCCCTTGGCAATCACTCTGAGTCCAAGTGACCCGCCCCATTCCTCCTTCTCCCCCAGGCAGCCCCCTGGGTATTGAGGAGTGGTCACTCTGAGTCGCTGTGAGTCCTGGTGACCCACTGCACGCTTCCTCCGGACAGCTGCCCGAAGCTCTGGTGCAGCCACTGGAGACCAAGTGACCTGCTGTGCTCCTCCTCCAGGTAGCCCCCAGTGTTCAGGAGCAGTCACTTTGAGTCCAAACAACTCACCACTCCCCTCTTCCACTGAGCAGCCACCTGGAGCTCTGATGCAGTCACTTGGAGTCCAAGAGACCCACCACGCTCCTCCTCCTTCTCCAGGCTGGTCCCTGGTGTTCAGAAGCAGTTGCTCTGAGTCCAAACAGCTCACTGTGCAGCTCCTCCTTTGGCAAATGCCTGTAGCTCTGGTACAGTCACTTTGAGTCTAAGCGACCCACCATGCTCCTCCTCCTCCTTCTCCGGGCAGGCCCCTGCATTCAGTAGTGGTCGCTTTGAGTCCATACAGCTCTCCTCGCAGCTCCTCCTCTGGGCAGCTGCCCAGAGCCCCAGTTGTTGCTCCGAGTCCAAGCTCTGTGCTGAGTAGCCTACTCTACGATGCTCCCAGTTGTTCTAGTTCACTGCTCCAGGGGATGAGGGGTGTCTCACCAGGCAGCTCTACTTCACAAAGTTCCCTGTGTTCCAGGACTACTGCCCCATTGGGGATGCCTCCCAAATGGGAGAGACTCACCCAGCTGCTTCGAGTTGGTCTCAAGTCTCTCAATATCTCCTCTTTTGAATCCTGAGTCCTGGAGCAACATAAAATGCAGCCACCCTCCAGTCCGCCACCTTGAAACCTCCCCAACATCATACTTAATGGAGAAAAACAGAAACTATTCCATATAAAAATGGAAACAAGACAGGGATATCCTCTTTCACCACTTCTATACAACATTGTCCTTGAAACTCTAGACAGAGAAATTAGGCACACCAAAGAAATTAAATGGGTACGAATAGGAAAAGAGGAACTTAAGCTGTCACTATTTGCTGATGACATGATTCTATATTTAGAGGATCAAAAAACCTCGTCCAGAAAACTTCTAGACCTCATCAATGAATTCAGCAAAATAGCAGGCCATAATATCAACATGCATAAATCTAAAGATTTTTATATGCAAGCAATGAAACATCTGAAAGGGAAATGAGAAAAACAACTCCATTTGCAATAGCCTCAAAAAAAAAAAAAACTTGGGAATCAAGCTAACCTGATAGGTAAAAGATGTCTCCAATTAATCCTACAAAACATTCAAGAAAGGAATTGAGGAAGATGTTAGAAAATGGAACGATCTCCCATGTTCTTGGATATGCAGAATTAATATTGTCAAAATGGCCATAGTACCAAAAGAGCTATACAGATTCAATGCAATTCCAATTAAAATTCCAATGATGTACCTTACAGAAATAGAGCAAGCAATCGTGAAATTCATCTGAAGATAAGAAACCCAGAATAGCTAAAACAATCCTTAGCAGGAAGAGTGGATATTGCAATATCAGAACTTCAACTATGCTACAAAGCAATAGTAACAAAAAAGGCATGGTATTGGTACCAAAATAGACAATCAGATCAATGGCACAGAATAGAGGACATGAACACAAACCCAAATAAATAAAATTTTCTCATACTAGACAAAGGTGCCAAAAAGACACAATGGAGAATAGAAAGCCTCTTCACCAAATGGTGCTGGGAAAACTGGAAATCCATATGCAGCAGAATGAAACTAAACCCCTCTCTCTCACCTTGCACAAAAATCAACTCAAAGTGGATCAAGGATCTTGATATCAGACCAGAGACCCTGCAACTTACAGAAGAAAAAGTAGGTCCAAATCTTCAACTTGTTGGCTTAGTATCAGACTTCCTTAACAGGACTCCCATAGCACAAGAAATAAAAGCAAGAATCAATAACTGGGATAGATTCAACAAAATAGCTTTCTCTCAGCAAAGGAAACTATCAGCAATGCGAAGATAGAGCCTACACAGTGGGAGAAAATCTTTGCCACTCATACTTTAGATAGAGCACTAATTTCCAGAATATATAAAGAACTCAAAAACCTCTACAAAAAGAAAACAAATAACCCAATCAACAAATGGGCTAAGGAAATAAACAGACACTTCACAGAAGAAGACCTACAAGCAATCAACAAACATGAGAAAAAATTTTCACCATCCTTAGAAATTAGAGAAATGCAATCAAATGTACCCTAAGATTCCATCTCACCCCAATAAGAATGGTGATTATCAAAAATACAATCAACAATAGTTATTGGAGAGGATGTGGGTAAAAAGGTACACTCATACATTTCTGATGAGCCTGAAAATTAAGTCAGAGTCTGCAAAGCCGTGTGGTGTTTCCTTAGAAAACTTGCCGGGGTCCAGCCCTAGCAGGAGTCCATGGGTTCCACACTAGTAAACGGGATGCAGGAGACAGCGTCGGCGATGGATGGAGAATGAAAGACACAGACTCTAGTTCTCTAGTGCAATCAATCACACTTTATTCTGGGGAAGCTGGGTTTATATACATTTTTCTTCAGGCTATTTTGACAGGCTTATGATTAATAAAATCAAAGAAGTTTCCAAAGCATAGGCAGAAATTGTTTTTACCAAAAGATTATGAGAAAATAGTAACCTTACAGATTATCCTTACTTAATCACAATTATTTTAAAAATATCTAATTATATCAATGAGCTAATACAATGTTTATTTCCTTAATATCTAAACTTTATATGACCTAAGGCTATTTTTATTACTTTTTTTTAAGGCTATTTTTATTACTTTTTGCGGTAAAGCAATAGACAAATAATCTCATGTGACCATCTCTACTAGGTCCTTCTGGTTAATATATAAATTGCTGAATTAAGGGTTACAGGAGGGCAGCGGTCCCAATGGTTATTGTGTATCAACGTTTATTATAGGGGTGACATTTTTTGTAGGAAGGAAGGAATGTTGTGAAACCTTATTTTTTTACCTTACCACCACACATAAACAAACCATCATCTGGATTAAACCACCCTGTAGGAGACAGGGGGAGATCTATATCTACCTTCTCTAAGGGCTTGCCTTTAGGGGTGTAGCAGGGCTTGCCATTAATAAAATAAGCTAGTCCATATCTAGTAGCTACTGTGGGAGGTGCTTTTTGCATACTCATGGTTGGAAAGACAGACGGTTCCGTGGCCAATTTATGTACTGAATTACATGTTCAAACAAGCGCCCCAGGAAGAAGACACATCACACAGTGGTAAAAGATATTTTACTAATTGTGGCTGAGAAGGAGTTATAGTACCTAATGTTTTATTAATATTCTTGGGAAATTCTGTAGTATTCCCTTCACCCTCAGTGATTACTACCAAGGAATAGTATGAGTAATATAATATTAGAAACATAATGCAGAAAAAGGACCAGAGCCCGGAGGCAAGCATCTGGCATCTCCCAGGACGATGAGTCCTTGCAAACATCATTCCCCCAGTGGATCCTTGTCAAGCACTGGTTGAGTTGCCAGGCGCCCCCGCAAAAACTTGGAATGGAACCACCAATTGACCCAGCTATCTCATTCCTTGATCTATACCCAGAGGACTTAAAATCAGCACACTATAGAGATATAGCCACATCAATGTTCATAGCTGCTCAATTCACAATAGCAAGATTGTGGAACCAACCTAGATGTCCTTCAATTGATGAATGGATAAAGAAACTGTGGTATATATACACAATGGAATATTACTCAGCTATAAAGAATATTAAAATGATGGCATTTGCAGGCAAATGGATGAAGTTGGAGAATATCATGGTAAGTGAGATAAGCCAATCTCAAAAAACCAAAGGATGAATGATCTTGCTGATAAGAGGATGATGACCAACACTGGGGGGTGTGAGGGAAGCAAGAATGGAGGAAGGAGGGACTGTATGGAGGGAAAAGTGGGGTGGGAGAGGTGGAGGGAAGGAAAAAATAACAGAATGAATCAAACATCATTACCTTAATAAATGTATGATTGTACAAATGGTATGCTGTTACTTCATGTACAATCAGAAAAAAAAAAACATGCATTTCATTTGTTTACAATCAAAATAAATTTAAAATAAGAACAAAATAAAATGATTTCTTTAGTTGGCTTTAAACTAAGCCTGATGTATCATTATTCTCCTGTGATGCTTTTGAACATTGGTTTCCTTTTGACAACTGTGTATCCTTTAGGCTTTAGGTTATCTTCCTCAGCTTTCTCTAGAAGCTGCATTAATTTAACTCTTACCTATAGACTGTGGTCCTCCATTAATTCACTTATTTGCTGATATGAAATGTGTGAAGACTTTTTCTATAGTCCGTTTGATTTCATTTTCATACACAATTGCTCTTTGCAAATTATTTTATTCTACCTTTGTTTAAAATCAGATGACTGTGTATATCTAAGTCCATATGGACTCTCAGATTTTTTTGGTATATCCACTGTAGTTATGCCTATCGTGCACTCTTATGAAATATCTACAAGTTTTTATTTTTTCTGCTGAATTGAGCAACAAACGCAGGCACTGTAAATACTATTCACATGTTCTTAAAAGTTCTACCCCTGAGCAATATTCCCTATAATGGGTTTCATATAGGATATCATTATTATTCTTTCCCCTTTAAACATTTTGTGATCATACCAAGTTCTTTGAATTTTCTTGTAAATTCTATCATCAGTTCATCAATTTCAATGAATCATTTGTAAATTTTTCTTTGATTGATTTTTTTAATGTGTATGTGTGTGCATGTGTTTGTATGTGTCAAAATTGTGTGTGTGTGTGTGTGTGTGTGTGTGTGTTTGTGTGTGTTTGTATGTGTCCAAATTTTGGGAAAAATGGAATCTTAATAATATCAAGTTACTACTCTATGAACATGGAAAAGTCTTTATATAAATCTTTAATCCACAAAAATTACTTTATATAATGGCAATGAGTCCATTATATACAGTTAAGATATTACGGGTAGGTATTTTTTAGTAAGGACTTTTTGAATTCATACAAAATTTTGTTATCAGCTTATAAAGATATTTTACTTATTTCTTTCAAAACTTGTGCCTTTTATATCTTTGTCATGCTTTGTAAAATTTGTTAGGGCATCCAGCATAATAAAAGTAATAAAAGTGGATACTTTCTCTTATCAGTCTAAAGGATAAAATGTTAAATATTTTCTCACTGAATATGATGTTTGTTGACACCTTATTAGGAATTTAAACAGAGCTTTCCATGACTGTTAAGGTGAGAGGGCCTAAGCATGTGTTGTTCACTCCACTGAGTCTTATAGAGAATGATCCAAGGAATAGTTTTCCGTGTGTGTGGAGAGTGTTGCTATCTGTATTCATGGACATGGTGTCAGTGCCATGAAGGGTAAGAGCCCTGGTCCTGCTGTCCAGGGAGCAACACTGATCAGCCTGGTTGAAAGCTGGTCTTAAGGATTTTACAAAGAATAAGTTTGCTTCAGGTACATTGGGACATGCTGCTAAGCAAGGGATTAGAATGTGTGGAGGAAAACTTGTGATCAAAGAATCATTTCAATGAAATACAATCATGACCAGGGGAGACGACTACATGCACTTAAGAATGGAGAAAGAAGTGGGCCAAAAACTTCTATTTCATCCCAAACACATTTCCAATAAACATATTCAGGCTGAGTTTAGGTGTTTGGTGAGGCAGTAGGGCAGGAGTATTTAACTCTGATCATAGGTGGAAAAATCGACACTGAGGCTAAGACTTGGGCCCTTTCTGACATGACCACCCTGGTCAAGGGTGCCTAGGTGCAGACAGGAGGAGGCAGAGTTTCTGCAGTTGGTATCCCAGCTGTTCACTTCCAGCTGCTTTTCATGCTCCTCCCAGCACACCCTGCTCTCCAGAACCATATGAGGTGCCTGATCAGGGCTTGGGAAGCTCTGTCTCAGGTGTGACCCAGAAGGAGCCATGGCCCCCCCCATTCAGGTCCTCTCCCTCCGGTCACCCTGACTCCCAGTGAGGGATATGTGATGGTTCTGCACTCCGAAAAGTCTTTCAGTGTTGTTAAGTCCTGTGTCCTGGTTCTTCTCCTCAGTTAGCACAGTGATTAAAACTCATTGCAGATGAAAATCCCTGGCTCTACCGAGAATCCCAGGGTATGATCAAGTTTACAACAGTAGCTCTTCTGTTTTATTTTCAATCTCAATACCACTGGACAAGCTGTGCTGACACAGACTCCAGCCTCCCTGTCCTTGTCTCTAGGGGAAAGAGTCACCCTCACCTGCAGGTCCAGTTTGAGTGTTAGCAGCTACTTAGCCTGATATCATCAGAAGCCTGGGCAGGCTCCCAGACTCCTCATCTATAATGCACCCACCAGGGCCAGTGGAGTCCAAGTCTCCTTCAGTGGCAGTGGGTCAGGTACAGCCTTCTCCCTCTCCATCAGCATCCTGGAGCCTGAGGACACTGCAGTTTACCACTGCTACCACTAAGGTAACTGATGCCCCATGGTGATTCAACATGTGACAAAAACCTCCTGAGAACACTGGTGTTATTTTGCTCATACCAGCTGCTTTCTCCATGGCAGCTGCTATGGTGCTTGCTAATTTGGAAGCAGCTCTACTTCCATCTGGAAAGCCTTGTTTCTGAAAGCAAGTTGCTCACAAGATTTCAACTGATTCCTGTACTTTCCTTGGATATAATTGCACAACCAGGTTCAGAACAACTCCTCCAAGAACATTGGATCAGACTCACATGAATGGACACCTTTAAAGTTATACCTGATGTCCTGTCAATAAGGCAAAACAGCAACCAAGAACAAAATTGTTTTGTGCATGTGAGATTCACCCAACCAAAGAGCTAATTTAAAATGTCATCTATAGTCAGGCATGGTGGTACATGCTTTTTTCCCTAGGTTCTTAGGTGGCTCAAGCAGGAAGATTACAAGTTTGAGGTCAGTTTGGGCACCTTAATGAGAACCTGTCTTAAAACAAAAATAAAAGAGGGCTGGAGATGTAGCTCCATGGTAGAGCACCCTTGGGTTAAAATCTCAGTACTGATAAAGCAAAGCAAAACAATCATGTACAAAGCATGATATTATTTGAAGTACTCAACTGCAAGTGAACTTTGATTGCTGTCTCATTGCATTGATATTTTATAATAATATATATTTACTGCTATGTGTCATATATGAGCCCACCTCACCAAGCAGGAGAGGGCCCTGGATTTATAATTTCATACATGCTTAGTGACCTCAGGGACACATGTTTCACCCCTCAGCATTTCTCCTGGAACCTCTGGCAAAGATTCCCCATTCCTAAATTTATGAACCAAATCAAATATTGTTCATAGAATAAGACTATACTGTTAAAGTTTTTGTGTCTTTAGGATGCATTGAAGCCACTGGCAATTTTACTCTGTATAATGTGGGGCAGAAGTATGCATGCACTCATTCTTGCTGCACCTTTTAGGAGAGATGAGGAGGATAAAGCTCAGATAGATGATGTTTGTGTGTCAAGGTCTCTCAACTGTTGAGGAGCATTACAGGGAAATTGGAAATTCCAATTCAGGACAGGGTTATTCTTTAACAGTTATAAAGATGGGTCAACTGAAACATACAAAGGACATCTGAGAGCAAGAGACCCCTGATGTAGGACACAAATACCTGCTTTGGGTACAGTCTTGTTAGTCTTTGCCCAAAGCCTCTTTGCTCTTGAAATTTGAGAGTTGTAGGTAACATTTCACGGTTATATAATTCACACACTGTTCAATTCATAATTTCAGTTGGACAGTTCAGTGGCTTTTAAATTTCGTAGACTTGTGTAATCTGAGAAGAATCAGCTGCAGAACAGCATCCTCATGCCAAAAGGAGCCTGTACCAATCACTGTCACTCTCCACATCCCCATCTACCCACCAGACCTATGCAAACACAAATCTACTTCGCATTTCTATAATTTTGTTATCATGTAGTTCATAAAAATAAATTCATACTCTGTGTACTCTTTCAGTAACTGGACTTCTTCACTATGTGTATCCTTGTGTAGCACCCCTGAATTCCCCATTCATATTCATGATCAAGTAATATTCCACTGTATGTATAAACACATTTTGCTTTTCCATTCAGCACTTGATGGATATCTGGGTTATTGAAAATTTTTGGGGTTTTTGAATAACAGTGCTATAAACACCAATGTACTTGTTTTTGTTTTTGTTTTCTTGCAATATGGGTATTTGAACCTAGGGCCTCACACATGCTTGGCAAATGCTCTACCAAAAGAATCGTAATCTATAGAGAACACTCCCAGCATCCAGAGTGCAAATTTTTAAATGGACAAATGTTTCCACTTCAGGGAGAATAAATCTATGGTGGAATTGATAAAGAGTGGGGTAAATCTATGTTTCACTGTTTAAGGAATTGCTAGACTGCTTTCCAAAGCGGATGCACCATGAAGCTATATAAAAAGAAAAGAGTCCTATTGAATAAACTATGATAACAGATAGAATACACCAGGTTATATAAAATCAATCTGTGGGAGCTCAGAGGAACTCACTGATATATTCTGTAAATCTGTCTACAATTCACATACCAGGGTCCATGCCATTTCTTCTTGGTAGATGCCAGCTCACTCCAAAGTTATGGAGAATAGTGAACCAGCTGAGGAGGAGAGGGAGAAGATGGGCCCAGTCAGGAAGAAATGGCTCAAGACATAGACTAGGGAAAAATATACAGAGAGCAGACTAATGAAAAATGATAACTTTTCAGAAAAGTAAGAGAGCATTTGAGAAAGAATGCCTTGTCTTTTATGCTGTGTGCCTGCCTGTAGAATTCAGGGATTCTAGATGTCTGAACTCAAATGTCTAATGTAGAATGGCCAGGGCACTTATATCCACTCCTTTTATTAATCAAGCTCTTGTTGACAGTCCTAACTCCTAACATAAAGTAGGAAGTCTTTGAAAATGCAGACACTTTCATGTTCCTCTTTCTGTCCCTCACTGTATCAGAGCTATGAGTCTCACGTAAAGGGGATGAATGCATTTTACTTTGAGAGGGTCACTGTGATTCCTGAACAAAAAGGGGAAAAATGAGTGGGGCATAAAAATAGGAAGAACAAATAATCTTTCTCGCATACGTTGCTGCCTTCAGAGAAGTGTGGATAGGCTAGGGAGGCTGAGTTTTCCCTCACTGAGGGAGGGGGTACATCACCTGCAGAAAGAAGAGTATGAGACACTGCAGCCACACGTGGTAATATGGAGAGAGAATCTGACCAGGTACACAGACAGCGACAGGCTAGGCTGTGTCCTGAGCATCCTGCTGTGAGTTGCCTGTGCACCCTTAGATCTGGGTTCAAGGAATTTTGCTGTGCCTTCCTTCTGCATCTGCCCTTTGAAGGCATGTTCAGTTCTAGGAGCACAGGCTGCCTGCACAGCTGGCTGTGGAGCCTGATGGCCAGAGCTGTCCTGAGGCAAGGCCTCAGTCCCATGCAGGAGGGTCCTGATTCCAGAGAGGGGAGGAGGCCCTCAGGTCACAGGTGCCCTCCAGGGGTAGGACCCTGATTTGCCAGCACCATCACCTGGGTTTTTTCTCAGGAGTGCAAAATAGATATCATGTTGTCATCTCAGAAATTATATAGCTTGTATGTTCTTTGTTTCACATATTCCTTTAAATCTAACGATGAAAATAATCATATATGCACATTTAAATTTTTGTTTAGTGTATGTAAATCCACTTTATATTCTAGCCAAGAAAAATATCAGTTAACTTGCACCATTTTTTAAATTATTATAATGGCAAAATATGCTTCTTTTTATTCTTTCTTAAACCCAATATTACTTTACATTTTTGCAAGAAAATTATAATTGAATTGAGTGCATTGAATGAATTATATTTGAGGACTTATTCCTTTGTGATGAATGCATTTTTTAAATGAATTTTATTGACTTTAATTATATGCTAAATTTGATGATTTCTACTCTAGGAAGAACTTATTTTTTATTGGCCTGGTGTGTGTGTGTGTGTGTGTGTGTGTGTGTGTGTGTGTGTGTGTGTGTCTTTGTCTGACAGTTATGGTCACTGTTGTGTTTTAAAGGAAGGGACTTGAGGTGTGGGGGAGGTAGGTGGAGGAGCAGAGTATCAGCCCTTCCATGCTTCATCCCCAGCTCAATCCTGTGCTAACCAAACCTGAGTCTCCCTCTCCCAGCAGCCTGAAACACCATGCACCACAGCTCTTTTTAACTACTCTGCTCTATTTCAACTGTCATTCCACTGGGATCAATGGAATGGAGTATATTCTCTCTTTAAGTATGTTGGAGAACTTTGCATTGCACTGTGGCTTCTGGACTGCATGCTTTTCTGACTTGGTCATTTCCTTACTTCACGTGCATGAACAAAATCACTTTCATCATCATTTAGATATTCCTTTTTGATATGCACTTTGTTCTGAGAGTTAAGTTTGCAGACTGCAAAGTTGAAGAAATTTTGATTTCTATTTCTTTGAAAACACTTCCTCATCTTTTGGATTTTTGTTTGTTCTTACTACTTCAACATGTAAAAATCATTTGTTTGTTTTTTTTTTTCACTTCTTATAAGTTTTTGCCTAGAAATCTGACTACAATAAATTTGTGTTCATATATATGTACTAGACACAGAAATAGCATTTTAAATTATATTTTCCTTATTTTTACCTTTTAATGACTAGGTTATTTTGTAAGAAAAATGTTTAAATGTTTAATTCTTAGTTTTGGCTTTCAGTCCTCTTTTCCTATCTACCCATTTCAACTTTTCTCTTTATTTATTTCACTATACTTCAACTTTGTGAACACAGACAGTTTATTCACTTTTTTTTACTGACTTGATTAACTGCATTTCCAGTGGATGTTGCTGTTGCCCTAAAAACCAGCTATTTATTCAATGGCACATTTAGAGTTTTATTTTTCTTACATACCTGTAGAGTATTTCCCTGCCTTGTTCCCCTATATACCACTCATTCCTACTGCCAAGACAGTGGAAAGAGCTTCCCACAGTGGATTTCCTCAAGGGGAGCTGGTCAGGGACAACTAGGGAAAGTTTTGGTGTTTTGCTAGTGAATATAGTTATCTAAATTAATATCATATACAAATTCTAGTGCTAAAACTCTTTGTCAGTTAACAGTGCCCGATTAAAAAAGGAGTTCTTGAAATATCAAATGTTGGGCTTATTTTTTAAAAAAGCATGAACTAGGAGATTTGAAATATAGAAACTTTTCAAAATACCACTGGAAATCCAAAACTGAAATGAAAATTTCTTAATTTTTCTTGAAGTTTAGAATTTTAGACTGTGTAGACAGTAGGAAACACTGAATCAGAGAAATACTGAATCTGAAGGGAAGTGTCCAGAAACCATTGAGATGCACAGAAAAGTTGAAAATCTCAAGGAACATGCTCTGGCCATGCCCTTATGAAATCAGGGAAATGTTCTCCAGCCTGGCTCCATCTCCAGGCTGGCCGTTGATACAGTCTGGGTGTAAATATTGGTCCCCCAGCAAATGCAGGGTTGCTTACTCTCAAGACAGCCTTCATTCTCCCTTGAATGTGCCTCTCCTTTCTCAATAAACATCCATCTATGCCTTTGTGTGGCTCAGGCTGAAATATTTTTTCCATCATATATATAAAGACCCTGCTGGTCCTGAGGCGGCTTCCCCTTCTGCACTGAAAACCCCTGGAACCCTTCTCCAGAGACATCTTCTATTGCATGTCAGTGCTACATTGTCTTTAAAAAAGTTTGCAAAAAATATATAAAAGTATCTTTTTTCAAAACATATGGTCAGAACCTCAAAGTGAATCTGGTTGGTACATTTTGGCAGTAATGATGGAGTTTGCATCAGGAGGAAGAAAAGAGAGAGTCTTCACTCTCCAGATAAAAAATATATACCCAAAAGTTATGCCCCAATATCAATCTCCTCCAGCCACACCCTACCACATCAGTCTCATCAGAAATTAATTCAGGGTTTCAAGATGGCGGTCTAGAGGGTGGCTGCATTTCATGTTACTCCAGGACTCAGGAGTCAAAAGAGGAGATATTGAGAGACTTGGGACCAACTCAAAGCAGCCAGGTGAGTCTCTCCCATTGAGGAGGCGTCCTGGATGGGGCGGTAGTCCCGGAACGCAGGAACTTTGTGAGGTAGAGCTGCCAGTGAGATGCCCCTCCCCCCGCTGGAGCAGTGAACTCGGACAACTGGGAGCCTTGGAGAGGAGGCCGCCCAGCACAGTGCTGGGACTCAGAGCAACCACTGGGGCTCCGGCGGCTGCCCAGGGGAGAAGCAGCGAGGAGAGCTGTTTGGACTCAGAGCGATCACTTCTGAACACTCCTGCCATGAGGAGGAGGAGTGTGGCCACTTGGATTCGGAGTGACTACACCAGAGCTACAGGTGGTTGCCAGAGGAGAAGCGGCGTGGTGAGCTGTTTGGACTCAGACCACTTCTGAACTGCGGGGCCTGTCCAGAGGAGTAGGAGGAGGAGGAGGAGCATGGCCACTTGGATTCGAAGTGACTGCACCAGAGCTACAGGCGGTTGCCAGAGGAGGAGGCGCGTGGCGAGCTGTTTGGACTCAGACCACTTCTGAAAGCCAGGCCTGCCCAGAGGAATAGGAGGAGGAGGAGGAGGAGGAGGAGCACGGCAGGGCGTTTGGACTTGCAGTGACTGCATTAGAGCTCCAGGCAGCTGCTCAGAGGAGAAGGCGAGTGGTGAGTTGTTTGGACTTAAAGCGACCGCTCCTGAACACAGGGGGGCTGCCTGGAGGAGGAGCGTGGTGGGTTGCTTGGTCTCGAGTGGCCCCACCAGAGGTCCAGGCTGCTGCCCACAGGAGGCGTGCAGAGGTCACGTGGATTCAGAGCCACTCAGAGCGACCACTCCTGAACACCCAAGGGGTTACCTGGAGGAGGAGGAGGAACGGGGAGGGTCACTTTGACTCGGAGTGATTGCCCAGGGCTACGGGTGGTTGGTGGGAGGTGGAGGCACGTAGTGAGTTTCTTGGACTCCTAGTGACAGCACCGGAATACTGGGCAGCTGTCTGGAGGAAGAGGCGTGCGGCAGGTCTCTGGGATGCAGAGCGATTGTACAGGCCCCCAGGTGGCTGCTCAGAGGAGGGGCCACATAGCCATGCGATTAGGTGCACAATAGGATCCCAGGATCTAGGAGGCTTCTTGGTGGAAGAGACGCACAAAGACACGCTTAGGGCAGAGCAAATGTTCCAGGCCTGCGGGCAGATTCAATGAGGAGGGGCAGCCTACGGAGATTCATATGGGAAGGGTGAGGCTCCCAGGCCCAGGAGGTAGGGCCGGGCCCCTGGGAACTTTACAGAGGAAGGCAGCCCAGCCCAGGCGGTAGCTGTAAATTGATGGGAACCTCTAGGAGGGAAACTCACCAGGGAGACCTCCCCACTGGGTGAGTCTTCCCTGGCAGGTGAGGTTTCCCCACAAGGACGGTAAAACCAGAGACACAGGCCCAAACAGGCCTTGCCTCAACCCGCAGCCTAGTTCCCCTTTAGACGACCATTGGTCAACAAGTGGAGGCACCTCTGCCCACTAGCAGGGAATATACCCCACCTGAAGGCCACCACTCCTAGAGAGGCAGCTTCTTTGTGGCGCACCACATTATCAACTTCCTCCAAGAATTCAGCCTACTGAAGGCTAAGAGGGGATATATATAGAAATCTTCAAGGACATTGTTAGTCAGTAGAGGAAATCTGCAATATCTCAGCGATCCACTGATACCTGAATAATATTAGAAAACAAGGAAAGAAAATGCCACAAACAAATCTAGATGTTACATCAATAAAACCCAATGACAGCATGGCAGAAAAAATGACAGAAAAGGAGTTCAGAATGTACATAATTAAACTGATCAGAGAAGCAAACGATGAGATGAAAGAGCAAATGCACGCACTGAATGATGAGATGAAAGAGCAAATGCAGGCATTGAATGATCGCACCAATCGGCAGTTAAAAGAGCAAATACAGGAAGCAAAAGATCATTTCAATAAAGAGTTAGAGATATTGAAAAAAAAAGAAATCCTTGAAATGAACGAAACAACAAACCAAATTAAGAACTCCATAGAAAGCATATCCAGTAGGATAGAACACCTGGAAGACAGAACCTCAGACATTGAAGACAAAATATTTAATCTTGAAACAAAGTTGAACAAACAGAGAAGATGGTAAGAAATCATGAACAGAATCTACAAGAACTATGAGATATCATGAAAAGGCCAAATTTAAGAATTATTGGGATGGAGGAAATAATAGAAAAACAAACCAAAGGAATGAACAATCTATTCAATGAAATAATATCAGAAAATTTCCCAAATCTGAAGAATGAAATGGAAAATCAAGTTCAAGAGGCTTAAAGGACTCCAAATACACAAAATTACAACAGACCCACACCAAGGCACATTATAATGAAAATACCTAACATACAAAATAAAGACAGAATTTTAAAGGCTGTGAGAGAAAAGAACCAAATTACTTTCAGGGGGAAACCAATACAGATATCAGCAGATATTTCAATCCAGACCCTAAAAGCTAGAAGGGCCTGGAACAACATTTTTCAAGCCCTGTAAAAAATGGATGCCAACCAAGAATCTTATACCCAGCAAAACTTACCTTCTAATTTGACAATGAAATAAAATCCTTCCAAGATAAACAAAAGCTAAAGAATTTACAAAAGAAAGCCACCATTACAGAACATTCTCAGCAAAATATTCCATGAGGAAGAGATAAAAAACAAAGAAGCAAATCAACAAAGGGAGGAATTATCGTAAAGGAATTGTCAAATAAAGGAGGAACCAAGTTGTGTCAAATAAATAAATAAATAAAATTTAAAAATGAACCATATGACTGGGAAACCAAATCATATCTCAATAATAACCCTGAATGTTAATAGCCTGAATTCATCAATCAAAAGACATAGGCTGGCAGATTGGAATAAAAAGAAGGATCCAACAATATGTTGTCTACAAGAGACTCACCTCACAGAAAAAGATACCCATAGACTAAAGATGAAAGGATAGGAGAAAACATACCATGCACAAGGACTCAGCAAAAAAGCTGGAGTATCCATTCTCATTTCAGACAATGTGGACTTCAAGCCAAAGTTAGTCAGAAAGGATAAAGAAGGTCATTTCATACTGCTTAAGGAAGCATAAATCAGCAAGATATAACAATCATAAACATTTATGCCCCAAACAGTGGCTCATTCACGTATGTCAAACAAATCCTTCTCAATTTCAGTAACCAAATAGACAATAACACAGTAATACTAGGTGATTTTAACACGCCTCTCTCACCACTGGACAGATCTTCCAGACAAAAATTGAACAAAGATACCATGGATCTCAATAACACAATCAATAATTAAGACTTAACTGACATTTATAGAATATACCATCCAACCAAAAGCGAATACACTTTCTTCTCAGCAGCACATGGATCCTTCTCTAAAATAGACCATATATTATGCCACAAAGCTACTGTTAGCAAATACAAGAAGATAGACACACTGCCTTGTATTCTATCAGATCATAATGGATTGAAGTTAGAAATAATGAAAGAGTAAAACACAGAAACTATTCCAACATTTAGAGATTAAACAATATGCTATTATATGATGAATGGATAACAGTAGATATTAGGAAGGAAATTAAAAAATTCTTAGAGGTAAATGAGAACAAAGAAACATCATATCAAAATCTCTGGGACACTATGAAAGCAGTACTTAGAGGGAAATTTATTTCATGGAGCACATTTAATAAAAGAAGTAAAACTCAACAAATAAACGACCTAACACTACAGCTCAAAGCCCTAGAAAAAGAAGAACAGACCAGCACCCAAAGTAGTAGAAGACAGGAAATAGTAAAACTCAGAGCTGAAATCAGTGAAATTGAAACAAAAGAAACAATATAAAAATTGACAAAATAAATAGTTGGTTCTTCGAAAAATAAACGAATTGATAAACCTTTAGCCACACTAACAAGGAGAAGACGAGAGAAAACCCAAATCACTAAAATTCGGAATGAACAAGGACATATCACAACAGACAGGATTGAAGTACAAAACATAATTTGAAGCTATTTTGAAAATCTATACTCCAACAAAATAGAAAATTATGAAGGCATCAAAAGGTTTCTAGAGACATACGAATTCCCTAAACTGAATGAGGAGGACATACACAATTTAAATAGACCAATTTCAAGTACTGAAATAGAAGAAGTCATCAAAGCCTACCTACAAAGAAAAGTCCGGGACCAGATGGGTTCTCAGCCGAGTTCTACAAAACCTTTAAAGAAGAGCTCATTCCATTACTTCTCAAAGTATTCCATAAAATAGAAGAGGAGGAAACCCTCCCAAACTCATTCTATGAAGCCAATATCACACTGATACCTAAACCAGACAGAGACTCATCAAGGAAAGAAAATTTCAGACCAATATCCTTAATGAACATCGATGCAAAATTCTGAACAAAATTTTAGCAAATCGCATACAAAAACATATTAAAAAGATAGTGCACCATGATCAAGTGGGTTCATCCCAGGGATGCAAGGTTGGTGAAACATCCGGAAATCAATAAATGTCATTCACCATATCAATAGACTTAAAGTCAAGAATCACATGATTATTTCAATAGATGCAGAAAAAGCATTTGATAAAATACAGCACCCTTTCATACTCAAAACACTAGAAAAAAAGGGATAGTGGGAAATTCCTTAACATTGTAAAGGTCATCTATGCTAAGCCCATGGCTAATATCATTCTAAATGGTGAAAAACTGAAAGCATTCCCCCTAAAAACTGGAACAAGGCAGGGATGCCCTCTTTCACCACTTCTATTCAACATCGTTCTTGAGACTCTAGCCAGAGCAATTAGACAAACCAAAGAAATTAAAACAATATGAATTGGAAAAGAAGAACTCAAACTATCCTTGTTCGCTGATGACATGATTATATATTTAGAGTAACCTGGAAATTCCACCAGAAAACTCTTAGAACTCATAAGTGAATTCAGTAAAGTAGCAGGTTACAAGATCAATGCTCATAAATCCAATGCATTTTTATACATAAGTGATGAATCTTCAGAATGAGAAATTAGGAAATCTATCCCATTCACAATAGCCTTGAAAAAAATAAAATACTAGGGAATCAATCTCACAAAAGAGGTGAAAGGCCTCTACAATGAGAACTATACAACACTAAAGAAAGAAATTAAAGAACACCTTAGAAGATGGAAAGATCTTCCATGTTCTTGGATAGAAAGAAATTATATTGTCAAAATGGCCATACTACCTAAAGTGCTATACAAATTCAATGCAATTCCAATTAAAATCCCAATGACATACCTTACAGAAATAGAGCAAGCAATTATGAAATTCATCTGGAAGAATAAGAAACCCAGAATAGCTAAAGCAATCCTTAGCAGGAAGAGTGAAACAGGGGGTATTGCAATACCAGATCTTCAACTCTACTACAAAGCAATAGTAACAAAAACAGCAAGGTATTGGTACCAAAATAGAAAGGTAGATCAAGGGTACAGAATGGAGGACACGGACACAAACCCAATAAATACAATTTTCTCATACTGGACAAAGGTGCCAAAAATATGCAATGGAGAAAAGATAGCCTCTTCAACAAATGGTGCTGGGAGAATTGGAAATCCATATGCAACAGAATGAAACTAAACCCATATCTCTCACCATGCACGAAACTAAACTCAAAATGGATTAAGGACCTCGGAATCAGACCAGAGATCCTGCAGATTATAGAAGAAAAAGTAGGTCCAGATCTTCAACATGTCTGCTTAGGACCAGACTTCCTTAACAGGACTCCCATAGCACAAGAAATAAATGCAAGAATCAACCACTGGGATAGATTAACTGGGATAGATTCAAACGAAAAAGCTTTCTCTCAGCAAAGGAAACTATCAGCAATGCGAAGAAAGAGCCTACAGAGTGCGAGAATATCTTTGCCAATCATACTTCAGATAGAGCGCTAATCTCCAGAATGTATAAAGAACTCAAAAAACTCTAAGAATACAAATAATCCAGTCGACAAATGGGCTAGGGAAATGAATAGACACTTCACAGAAGAAGATCTACAAGCAATCAACAAACATATGGAAATATGTTCACCATCTCTAGTAATAAGAGAAATGCAAATCAAAACCACCCTAAGATTACATCTCACCCCAATTAGAATGGCGATTATCAAGAATACAAGCAACAACAGGTGTTGGCGAGGATGTGCGGAGAAAGGTACACTCATACATTGCTGGTGGGGATGCAAATTAGTGCAGCCACTCTGGAAAGCAGTGTGGAGATTACTTAGAAAACTTGGAATGGAACCACCATTTGACCCAGCTATCCCACTCCTTGGCCTATACCCAAAGGACCTTAAAATCAGCATACTACAGAGATACAGCCACATCAATGTTCATAGCTGCTCACTTCACAATAGCCAAACTGTGGAACCAACCTAGATGCCCTTCAATTGATGAATGGATAAAGAAACTGTGGTATATATATACAATGGAATTATTACTCAGCTATAAAAATGATAAAATTATGGCATTTGCAGGCAAATGGATGAAATTGGAGAATATCATGCTACGTGAGATAAGCCAATCTCAAAAAGCCAAAGGACGAATGATATCGCTAATAATTGGATGATGACATATAATGGGGGGGAGGGTAGTGTTAGTCTTAGGGTTAGAGTTAGGGTTAGGGAGGTGGGCAAGTATGGAGGAAGGAAGGACTGTATAGAGTGAAAAGGGGGGTTGGAGGGGGGGGGGGGAAGGGAAAAAATAACAGAATGAATCAACCAACATTTCTGTATGTAAATTTATGATTACACAACTGGTATGCCTTTACGCCATGTACAGAGAAAACAATATGTATCCCATTTGTTTACAATTAAAAAATACATTATTAAATAAAAAAAATCCAAAAAAAAGAATTAATTCACTGATTATTTTAAACTCTCAAAAACTCAATCACTTCTTCTCTAAACCTTCTTACATTGTCTCACACATTTGCTTTTATGGGACACCTCACATTTAAACCATAAGTAGATCTAAGTGAACATGCATGGTAGAAGACTTTTCCATCTTTGGGCAGATTGCCTGGTCTTTGTATTTCTCTACATTTGCACGATAGATCCTTGTTCAGTGTTGGAAGCAGGGATGGGGATAATGACAGGAGTCACATCTCACCAACACCACCTGTACTGGTGCTGCTATAACTACTGTCAAGTCTTTATATCTGATTATTTTTCAGCAGAACCAAATATCACCAGCCACCTGTGGGAAGTTGAAGTTTTAGATCACTGTCTCCTGGAGGACTGTGATGCATTCCTACTGGATTATGCCTGTGCTCTCGGCAATGTTTGCCTTTTATGCCCATGAAACTCTGAGGAGCATTAATATCCAGGCCCTAGAGAGGTTAGGGTTGCCTGGGCAGAAATCTTCACACCAGGACCTACTGTGTGGTGCAGGACAAGGAACGGTAAGTGTATAATCAGGACTTCCACTAGTCCTACAACCACAGCATCACCCAAAACATACTGGGGGATAATTTCCTACAGACTACAGGAGACTCCTTCAAGATGTGCTTCATCTTTAATATTATGATGAAGTTCAAATGAATATATGTCTTAGGAAGTTAAGGGGCATGGCTTTCTAGTGTTGTGACTATGGAATCTTCTAATTAACAGGTCCTGATACCAGCAGTAAAACTTCTTGCTGGGAATATTATAGAACACCTTAACATATATCCTAAAGTTTTATTAACTTGGATCTTTCAAAAACATAGACAATCATACATCAAAATAATTCATTGTTTGTGCTGAATTGTGTAATATCTATAATATATAGGTCTCTGCCCCTCTTTTGGTGGTGAGAGTTGGAGGTCTGGGAGAACCTCAGTCCAGAGGAACAAATTATTCACTTCATCAACTTGACCTCCACAGTATCTGGTGTCTGGAGAAGATTCCTATGCTGGTGAGCCTCAGACACCTTCACTTTCTCTTCCTGTTTCCTTGACTTCAGTCCCTGTGTTAGTGGTCAGGATAAGTCACAGATGTGATGTGCTGAATATCTGCTGCCAAGTCTGACTCCAGACCTGAGGCAGGGACCAAGCTCCTGGCACAGCCTCACCTGTGGTGTCACAAAATTTTCATTCTCCTGGTGTACCTCCAAGATGGTGTTTTTGATTTCAAAAATAATCTAAGAAAGTTGCTTTTGATTTAAAATATCTAAGAAATTCTCTCAATGGCAGGTAACACACTAGTCACACATGAACTTGGAAACATGGGACTTCTAAAGAGAAGAATCAGGTCTGAGCAGGGGTGCTCAGGAGTCCAGGTTAGGACTCTCCCTTCCTCAGCACCTGCAGAGGCTTTGGAAAGAGACACGGGGTCCAGTGATGACTGTAGCTGCAATACCTCTGGACCTTCTCCCGATGCACTCCATGGGCTTGGCTGACCCCTCCCAAATGCTGAATGTTGGCCCTGGGCCTGATACCCCTCAGAAGCTGAGGGTCTCACAGGGGCTTTTGAAAGGTTTGAAGTGGGAAGCATGGATCAGGGTTGGAAGCTCTAGATGAGGAGGCCTAGCCTGCCCATACCCTATGCCTGGGCCCTTCAGAGACACTAGACCCATTCTCTGTTTGTCAAAACCACGTTTTGGCAACTCATAATGGTCACAAAGACTAGATGCCAACTGCCCTGAGAGAAGGATGTGCTTTGAATTCGTGATGAACTGTTAATTCTTTGTCCTTAAGCAGTTGGACAATTTCTTAGGAGAGGGATCACTTGAGTTTCTTACAGTATCTCTTCTAGTGATGAAGGAAGGGGAAGAGCTTCATGATTGGGGGAAAAAAGAATCCGAGGTCAAGACTTTGGGACTCCAGAATACAAAACTTCTATGTTGATGTGTCACAGACCTGACACTACAGAGCAAACACACGAGACAATAAATAATTCCAGGAATGTGGTATGGAAGCCCTGGGACAGGAGCAGTGAGCTGGTCCTGTGGTGGCCACTAAGGCTCTGGAACTCTGCCCTGCAATGAGGACGGACAGGGCTGCTAGGGCTCTGCACATGATCCGTGCCTCCCCAAATGCAAACTCAGGCACATTATCTGATTTACTTTTGCATCTGAATAACCACAACCTGACAACGATAGCCCTCCTTCAGGATTTCTGGCATGCAGTTAGAATACAGCTAAGCTGTGGAGAAGGCTGGGGGAGAAAAACAGTCTCTACTCTGAGGATGCTCCAGGTGAGCAGTGAGCATGGATTGGTGTGAATTCAAAAGAGGGTTCAGAACACACAGTGAGCCCATTCAGACATTATGACAGACTATGGTGATATCCACAGTGGAGGAAAGGGAGTGGTGGGGATATGGGTTGCAATTGCAGTGCTGTCCAACTCACGTCCTGAGTCTTGAGCAAGGAGCAGGTAACTGTCAGTGCACAGGGGTACAGGGTGGACTGAGTTTCAAGCTTCAACCGAGGCCTACCCATTCCACCTGGATTACCGGAGCCTCTCCCATTTTTGCTCTCATGTCACAGGAGCACTGCTAACAAAGTGACGGGTTGTTCTTGGTGCAACTGCATGCAACTGAATCATTCAGAGGTCAGGAGTATGAATTTCAGCCCTTATCATACTCTAACAAATCTTGACAGTAAAAGCTACAAACATACCAGGAGGAAGATTGAAATTGGATGAGGACGTTTCCTTCCTGCCAGCAAATATGGGTCCTGGGAACCAAGACCCCAAGAGCCATCACCACTTGACGTTGCCTGTTTATATTTCCTGACATCTTCTGGCTAAGCTAATGAGGCCTTCCATCATTGAAGAAACCAGCCTTTCCCAGGAGAAACGCCTTCCTCTACCTCACCCATACCTCAGATGATAGGCAAGGTCCACACCCATCACTGGCTTGTGCATTTCGCACAGCACTCTGCTGCTTAGAATTTTCTAAAGTAAAATGCCCAAAGGAAAATGGAAAGAAAAAAGAAAAGATCAAGCATTGTTTCAGTAGACTTTGAATGTAATGGCTAGGGATGCAATGGTGAATGATCCCCAAAATCTACTTTTCACACTAACAACTGAGCATATTCCAATATTCACATAGATTTGCCTCTTCTCCTGCCATGTCCTCCATGGATCATTGATATAAATTTCTGCTCAGGGATCTGCTATAAATAGTTTCCTCTTAAGAAAGATGGGATATTTCTTTCACTCAGGACAAACACCTAGATTGTGGGTCTTGAGATGCAAAAAAGATTATTTGCAAAATAGTTGTGGAAAGGAGAATTAAGAATTCCTTATTCATTGATTGACTTTGCCTAAGGTTGCTTCTCTGCATAGAAATTCACAGACACAGAACCTTAGGGGATCAAGTCATGTACACTATAGGAGCTCTTCCTGTGCTGACTATGTAGCCCATCCAGCAAGGTGCTGGCTTTGCAAGCAGAAAGGCCTCAATTCAAATCCCCAGCACCATGGGATTTGGGGGGGGTGTGGAAACAAGAACAAACACTTCTGAAGGTTCCACATTTCCGTACTCTCAAACTATTTGTTCTCCTCTATTATTTAGCGAAATTGTCACAGTTCAAGATCTATTAGTTTCACTTGCAAGCAATTTCCATTGACACCTTTCAGCCCCCACCTGCACTCAAAGGGAGCAATGCTTCCCCAGTCACATGCATGGCTTATGGGTACGTGTTCCTTAGCATCTTTCAACTCTCATTAGTTCACACATTGCATCTCACACATGATTATGCTATGCCCATCTATTTCCAGCAACATCTCCAGATAAACAATGTGCACCAGGTTGCAGTGGCAGAAAACTCAAAATGACACCTCACTGGCCCTTGTCAATTTTGAGACATTTTGGACACAATGCCAGACTGCCAATGAAGGCGACTTCCACACCTGAGCCCTTTCCATGTGAAGCACAATGTCTACTGGAAAACCAACATGTGAAGGCAAAAGACAGCTGCCACTGGCCCCGAATTTCCTAGTCAGTTTTACTATGCATTGGCTTGATAATGACTTAATAAAAAGTGGTAGGATTTTGGGGTGAATCCATGTATTTAGTGCTGATAGCATTCAGGAGAAACGGGGGAATGTACCACCTAGTCTCCCACTATCACTGGAGCTCCAGTATTAAAAGGAACAGAGCACATATAGAGACATGTATTAGAATGTGTATTCATTGAAGAAGGCTTTCAGCACCAACATCCTTCTGCTTTTTGTGCCAACAAATTGCGCTTGCACTCCCTCTGTCAGTATTCATCTTGGAAGCTTTTCATCATAGCCCTTTCAGCATGGTGCATGTTCCTACCTGGAGTTATGCCATGTGATGCTTTGTTCCTCTTGCCATCAGCAGGTTCTTATATGATCCACTCACTTGTAGGTGGCATCCTCCTGGGGCTGCTAAGAGGACTGGTAAAAATTTTCCACAGGGACTTGGGCCAGGCAGGCTCTAATCTGCTCAAGAGAATGAACACATGTGTGATCACAGATCGGCCAGACATTTCTGCATCTCGAGGTGAGTGTAGTTGCCCTGGAATTTCCAAGCATGTAAATTTCTGAGTGCACCCTAGTTGTAAGGCCAGAGCCAAGGAAGTGTGGCCTTGAAGCTGTAGTGAGCACAGAGTGTCTCTCCTGGCAAGTCAGAACCTATCCTCAGTCCAACATGCTCCCATGACTACCTACTAGCCTTCAGAAGATGCACCCCACCTTCACCTAGAAGACCCACTGCCCAGGTTCCAGCTATCACCTGCCTGAACATTCTAGGAAAGAGGAGAAACCCTCAGGATTGGGTGTCAAGTGTCCCAGTTCAAAGATTACTTAAGACACCATGCTCACTTCATGCTCCACTGTCCTTACCTCTCACTAGGCATGATTTGGAGTTGCTAGAGCCATAGGCTCGTTTTGCGACTAGGATATTCCAGGTGTCCCCAGTGCTGGAGGAGCAAGTTGGAAGGAAATAGCGCTGGAGCAAGTGCTCAGCTTGGTGATCCCTGTGTCCCCAATCACACCTGCACCCAACCAGGCCCACAGGAACTGGTGGGGGAAAATTGCCTGCTATCATGATGCCTAGTGTGGTCAAATAAGTGCAGCGACACATAGCGGTCTTGCACCTTAGTGTGAGCTTTCAGGCCTTCAGAGGACTACCTTGTTCTGCCAGGTCCTGCAAGGATCCATGGACCAAGGGGCTCTGCTCTCAAGGTTGAAGAGGTTAAAATCACAATTTGGACAACCGCAGTTCCCTGGCACTCACTCCCTTCTTCTTGCCTCTGACCATCACAACTGAGCTGGAGCTTGTTTCAATCTTGGTCTGAAGTGGCCAGGAGCTGCAGCTTCTCTGGTTACCATGGGAACCGTGATACATCATGCTCTCAGGCCTTTCTTTTGTGACTTAAGGTGGAATCCTCAGGGTAGGCACTAGGTCACAGGAGCCACTCCTCAAACTCTGTGTTGCACAGGCCTGCAAAACCCTCTGGGGAGTGAAACCAACTATTCTCCAACTGGAGACTGGAATCCCTGAGCATTCCCACCCGATCTACCTTAAGCTGCTCCTTCCACCTGGATTACAGAAGCTCTCCCATTTTTGCTCTCATGTCACAGGAGCACTGCTAACCAAGTGGGGCATTGTCTTCAGTGCAACTGAATGCAACTGAATCATTCAGAGATTAGGAGTATGACTTTAAGCCCTTATCCTACACTAACAAATCTCGACGGTAAAAGCTACGAACATACCAAGAGGAAGACTGAAATTGGATGAGGAATGTTTCCTTTCTGCCAGCAAATATGGATCCTGGGAACCCAAAACCCCAAGAGCCATGACCACTTGACTTTGCCTGTTTATATTTCCTGACATCTTCTGGCTAAGTTAATGAGGCCTTCCCTCATTGAACTGGCCTTTTCCGGGAGAAACACCTTCCTCTACCTCACCCATACCTCAGATGATATGCAATATCCATGACCATCTTGGCTCATGCATTTGCACCAGCACTCTGCTGCTTAGAATTTTCTAAAGTAAAATGCCAAAAGGAAAATGGAAAGAAAAAAAAAGATCAAGGAAGGTGTCAGTAGATTTTGAATGTAATGGCTGGGGATGCAATGGCGAACGATCCCTAAAATCTCCTTTCACACTAACAAACTGAGCATATTCTAATATCCACATGGACTTCCCTCTCCTTGTGTCATGTCCTCCATGGATCAATGATATCAATTTCTGCTCAGGATCAGCTATAACTGGTTTCCTCCTTCAGGAAGGATGGCATATTCTTTTCCCTCAGGACAAACCCCTAGATAGTGGATCTTGAGATGCAAAAAGATTATTTGCAAGATTTTTGTGAAAATTATCCTTAGGGAGAATTCCTTAGGGAGGATCCAAGATGGCGGACTGGAGGGATGCTGCATTCCTTGTAACTCTGTAAATCCTGGTTTCAAGCAGAGGATATCTGTTTCATGTAAGGCAGTTTTTGCTGCTTATGATCCCCTGCTATTTACCCCATTTGTCTGCTGTGATCACCTGCCAGTCTTCCAGCATCTCCACGTGTCTTTTGAGTGCATATTGCTCACTCTCACGTGCCTATCATCTGCCATTTGCCTGCCTCTCGCATGTCCATCACCTGCCTTAGGCCTTACAACTATCCACCCCCCAATGCATGGGGCTCACCTCTTGATTGTCCAGCAACAGTCAGCAAACAGATCACTGACTGCCATGGAGCACCAGCTGCCTGCTGTTGCCTGAAAGTTCACCGTTACAGTACCTGCAGGTTTGATTACACCTGGCTGCCACCATTTTGAGACAACATCCAGGCCCCATAGGAACCCTGGGCAGACTGGCAGAGCCCCGTTTCCAGGATTCCTTAGCCCAACCCATTACTCCCTGCCTCTGGGGCTCTCACATTGACTGACTGCTCCCTGCTACCAGGACCCCCAGAACAACTGACTGTGCTTTATCACCAGGACCCCAGACTGACTGATTGCAACCAGCCTCCAGAATGCCACAACCACACCAAAGACTCCGGACCTCCAGTACACCTGGCTGACCAACCACATCCAAATCCAGGACCTGCTGCTGAACACAGCCACACCCTGAGCTGCCGCTTCCTATTTGTCAACACATTTTGAAGCAATAGCAGCCATCTTGGATAGTCCTGGAAGAAGTAGCTCCGATCTTTAGGTAGGGCAAAACCCATACTGAGACACAATGCTAGGGGCTGAAGATCATTATCAAGTACCTCTCATGCATCAGGCTACTGAACTCTGAGAGGTTTCATTACTATATGATTGTTATACTGTAGATTTTTTTTCTTTTCTCCTTATTGAAAAAAATAAAGTTTTTGTTTCTTTATTTGCTCTCGTTTTCCTTTTTGTTTATCTGTTAACTCAGGGTCTCTTTATTCCCTTTTTTGCATGCTACTATCCAATTTATTTTTATTACACTCTCACACTTTCTATTACCTAGACCTTCTGTATATTATTTTCTTTATCCCATTAGCAGTCACATCCTACATCCCTCTGCATCCTCTTTGTCCTCCATTTGAAACTGCAGACCTTATTGCAAATTGTTTGTTTAATGAAGATAATATTTTTAATTCATTCTGTTTATTACACAATTTTATTTTATTGTCCTCATCGGGCTATTTGGTCTAGGATTGTGTAGTGTCTGAATTGGGCACAGTTAATATTGATCTCACCTTAAAGAAAGGGATTTGGAAATGTATAGGGCCACTATAAGCCTATAGGGGAAATCTGCAATACCCCAGATCTACACTGCTAGAGGGGAAGATACAAGAACAACATGAAAAACAAGGGAAGAAAATGATTCAAACAAATCTAGATTCTGTATTAATAAAGTCAAATGACAGTATGTTAGAAGAAATATCAGAAAAGGACTTCAGATTATACATGATTAAGATGATTCATGAAGCAAAGGATAAGGTAAGAGAGGAAAATGCAGGCAATGAATGATAATACCAATAAGCTGAAAGAGCAACTGCAGGAAGCAAAACATCATTTCAACAAAGAAATAGAGATTCTCAAAAAACAACAAATGGAAATCCTTGAAATGAAGAAAACAATAAACCAAATAAAAAACGCAATGTAAGAATCACCAAAGGATTAGACAATTTGGAACACAGAATCTCAGACAATGAAGACAAAATATTTCATCTTGAAAATAAAGTGGCCCCAAACAGAGAAGATGGTAAGAAATCATGAGCAGAATCTTCAAGAACTACAGGACATTCATGAGAAGACCAACTTTAAGAATTATTAGGATTAAGGAAGTCACAGAGATACAAACCAAAGGAATGAACAACCTATTCAATGAAATAATATCAGAAAATTTTCCAAACCTGAAGAATGAAATGGAAAATCAAATACAGAGGCTTACAGAACACCAAATGCACAAAATCACAAAGATCTACATCAAGTCACATTATAATAAAATGCCTAACATTTGAAATAAAGATAGGATTTTGAAGGCTGCTAGAGAAAAGCATGAGATTACATATAGGGGGAGACCAATACAAATAGCAGCAGACTTCTCAACCCAGACACTAAAAGCTAGAAGGGCCTGGAACAATGTATTTCAAGCTCTGAATGAACATGGTTGCCAACCAAAAATCCTATACCCAACCAAAGCTAACCTTCAGATTTGAAGATGAAATAAAACCCTTCCATGATAAACAAAAGTGAAAAGAATTTACAAATAGAAAGCATGCACTACAGAATGTTCTCAACAAAATATTCCATGAGGAGGATGTGAAAAACAACAATGGAGGTCAGCAAAAGGAGGAACTTCCTTAGAGAAAAACCACTCAAAAGAGAAACAAAGCCAACTTAAAAACCAAAAATAAGCCAGATGACTGGGATTACAAATCATATCTCAAAAATAATCCTGAACATTAGTGGCCTAAATTCATCAATCAAAGACATCAACTGGCAGAGTGGATTAAAAGAAAGACCCAACAATATGCTACCTGCAGGAGACTCATTTCATTGAAAAAGACATTCACACACTAAAGGTGAAAGCATAGGAAAAATACTACCACACACATGGATTCAGTAAAAAAGCAAGCATTTCCATCCTTATATCAGATAAAGTGGAGTTCAAGCCAAAGTTAGTAAGAAGGGATAAAGAAGGACATTTCATATTGCTTAAGGGAAACATATATCAGGAAGACATAATGACTGTAAATATTTATGCCCCAAATAATTGTACATCCCTGTACATCAAACAAATCTTTCTCAATTTCAGGAATCACATAGACCACCAATACAATAATTCTGGGTGACTTTAACACACTGCTGTCACCACTAGATAGATCTATCAAACAAAACCAACCAAAGAAACCAGAAAATCAATAACCTAGACTTCATAGACATATATAGAATATTACATCCATCAACGAGTGGATTCACTTTCTTCTCAGCAGCACATGGAACCTTCTCGAAAATAGACCATATGTTATGCCACAAAGCAGCCCCTAGGAAATGCAAAAAAGTAGAGATATTGCCTTGTGTTCTATCAGATTATAATGGACTAAGTATAGAAATCAATGACAAAATAAAAAACAAATTAATCCAACACCTGGAGATTAAATAATAATGCCATTGAATGAAACATGGATAACAGAAAGCATCAGGGATGTGGTGAAAATAAATTCTTAGAGGTCAGTGAGAAGGATGATACAACATCAAAATCTCTGGGACACAATGATAGCAGTACTAAGAGGAAAATTCAGTGCATTGAGCACATTAAAAAAAACACAATTAGCCACACTAACAAGGAGAAGACGAGAGAAAACCCAAATCACTAAAATTCGGAATGAACAGGAAATATCACAACAGACAGGATTGAAATACAAAACATAATTTGAAGCTATTTTGAAAATCTATACTCCAAAGAAATAGAAAATTTCAAGGACATCAACAGGATTCTAGAGACATATGAATTGCCTAAACTGAATGAGGAGGACATACACAATTTAAATAGACCAATTTCAAGTACTGAAATTGAAGAAATCATCAAAAGCCTACCAACAAAGAAAAGTCCGAGACCAGATGGGATCTCAGCTGAGTTCTACAAAACCTTTAAAGAAGAGCTCATTCCATTACTTCTCAAAGTATTCCATAAAATAGAAGAGGAGGGAACCTCCCAAATTTAATTTTCTAAAGCCAAATCACACTGATACCTAAACCAGACAGAGACTCATCAAGGAAAGAAAAATTTCAGACCCAATATCCTTAATGAACATCGACGCAAAAATTCTCAACAAAATTTTAGTAAATCGCATACAAAAAACATATTAAAAAGATAGTGCACCATGATCAAGTGGGTGTCATCCCAGGGATGCAAGGTTGGTTCAACATCAGGAAATCAATAAATGTAATTCACCATATCAATAGACTTAAAGTCAAGAATCACATGATTATTTCAATAGATGCAGAAAAAGCATTTGATAAAATACAGCACCCCTTCATGCTCAAAACACTAGAAAAAATAGGGATAGTGGGAACATTCCTTAACATTGTAAAGGCCATTTATGCTAAGCCCATGGCTAATATCATTCTAAATGGTGAAAAACTCAAAGCATTCCCCCTAAAACTGGAACAAGGCAGGGATGCCCTCTTTCACCACTTCTATTTAACATCGTTCTTGAGACTCTAGTCAGAGCAATTAGACAAACCAAAGAAATTAAAGGGATACAAATTGGAAACGAAGAACTCAAACTATCCCTGTTTGCTGATGACATGATTATATATTTAGAGGAACCTGGAAATTTCACCATAAAACTCTTAGAACTCATAAGTGAATTCAGTAAAGTAGCAGGTTACAAGATCAATGCTCATAAATCCAATGCATTTTTATACATAAGTGATGAATCTTCAGAAAGAGAAATTAGGAAAACTACCCCATCACAATAGCATCGAAAAAAATAAAATACTTGGGAATCAATCTCACAAAAGAGGTGAAAGACCTCTACAATGAGAACTATACAACACTAAAGAAGGAAATTAAAGAACACCTTAGAAGATGGAAAGATCTTCCATGTTCTTTGATAGGAAGAATTAATATTGTCAAAATGGCATACTACCTAAAGTGCTATACAAAATCAATGCAATTACAATTAAAATCCCAATGACATACCTTACAGAAATAGAGCAAGCAATATTGAAATTCATCTGGAAGAATAAGAAACCCAGAATTGATAAAGCAATCCTTAGCAGGAAGAGTGAAACATGGGGGTATTGCAATACCAGATTTTCAACTCTACTACAAAGCAATAGTAATAAAAACAGCATGGTATTGGTACCAAAATTGACAGCTAGATCAATGGTACAGAATGGAGGACACGGGACACAAACCCAAATAAATACAATTTTATCATACTAGACAAAGGTTGCCAAAACTATGCAATGGAGAAAAAAATAGCCTCTTCAACAAATGGTGCTGGGAGAATTGGAAATCCATATGCAACAGAATGAAACTAAACCCATATCTCTCACCATGCACGAAACTAAACTCAAAATGGATAAGGACCTCGGAATCAGACCAGAGATCCTGCAGATTATAGAAGAAAAAGTAGGTCCAAATCTTCACCTTGTTGGTCTAGGATCCAGACTTCCTTAACAGGATTCCCATAGAACAAGAATAAAAGCTAGAATCAACCACTGGGATAGATTTCAAACTAAAATCTTTCTCTCAGCAAAGGAAACTATCAGCCATGCGAAGAAAGAGCCTACAGAGTGGGAGAATATCTTTGCCAGTCATACTTCAGATAGAGCACTAATCTCCAGAATCTATAAAGAACTCAAAAAACTCTACTCCAAGAATTCAAATAATCCAGTTGACAAATGGCCAAGGAAATGAATAGACACTTCACAGAAGAAGATCTAAAGCAATCAACAAACATATGAAAAATGTTCACCATCTCTAGTAATAAGAGAAATGCAAATCAAAACCACCCTAAGATTCCATCTCACCCCAATTAGAATGGCGATTATCAAGAATACAAGCAACAACAGGTGTTGGCGAGGATGTGGGGAGAAAGGTACACTCATACATTGCTGGTGGGGCTGCAAATTAGTGCAGCCACTCTGGAAAGCAGTGTGGAGATTCCTTAGAAAACTTGGAATGGACCCTTCATTTGACCCAGCTAACCCACTCCTTGGCCTATACCCAAGGACTTAAAATCAGCATACTACAGAGATACAGCCACGTCAATATGCATAGCTGCTCAATTTACAATAGCCAGACTGTGGAACCATCCTAGATGCCCTTTAATTTATGAGTGGATAAAGAAACTGTTGTATATATATATATATATACAATGGAATATTGCTCAGCCATAAAGAATGATAAAATTATGGCTTTTGCAGGGAAATGGATGAAATTGGAGAATATTATGCTAAGTTAGAGAAGCCAATCTCAAAAAGCCAGAGGACGAATAATATCGCTAATAAGTGGATAATGACACATAATGGGGGGAGGGAAGGGTTAGTGTTAGTGTTAGAGTTAGGCTTAGGGAAAGGGGGCAAGTATGGAGGAAGGAAGCATTGTTATAGAGGGAAAAGAGGGGTGGGAGGGGAGGGGGGAAGGGAAAAAAATAACAAAATGATTCAAACAACATTACTCTATGTAAATTTATGATTACACAAATGGTATGCCTTTATGCCATGTACAAACAACATGTATCCCATTTGTTTACAATAAAAAAATAATAAAAAAAAGAAAAAAAATAAAAGAAAAAGAAAGTCAACAACTAAATGACCTAATATTATAGCTTGAAGCCCTAGAAAAAGAATGGAATAACAGCAAAAGTAATAGAAGAAGGAAATAATTAAACTCAGACCTGAAATCAAAAAAATTGAAACAAAAGAAAAAAATCAAAAAATTGACAAAACAAAAAGTTGGTTCCTTGAGAAAGTAAACAAAATAGACAAACCCTTAGGCACACTAAAAAAGAGAAGGAGATAGAAAACTCAAATTTCTAAAATTTGTGATGAAAAAAGGAAATATCATGAGAGACATCACTGAGATACATAACATAAGAGAAGCTTCTTTGAAAATCTGTATTCCAACAAAATAGAAACTACTGAAGATATTGACAAATTACGAGATACATATCTTCCTTTCAAACTGAACCAGGAGCACATACACAATTTAAACAGATCCATATGAAGCCATGAAATAAAAGAAGCCATTAAAAATCTACCATCCAAAAAATCTCTGGACCAGATGGATTCTCAGCCCAGGTCTACAAGAACTTCAAAGAAAAACTCATTCCAATACTTCTCAAACTATTCCAGGAAATAGAAAAGGAAGGCACCCTACCAAACTAATTCTATGAAGCTAATATCACCCTCACACCCTAACCAGGCAAAGACACATCAAGGAAAGAAAAATTTAGACCAATATCCTTGATCAATATAGATGCAAAGATTTTTAACAAATATTGAAAAAATGTATCCAAAAACATATTAAGAAAATCATGCACCACTATCAAGTGGGGTTCATCCCTGGAATGCAAGGATGGTTTAACATCCTTAAATCAATAAATGTAATCCATAATGTCAATAGCCTTAGGGATGAGAATCCTATGGTTATTTAAATTGATGCAGAAAAAGTGTTCGACCAAATACAACACACCTTCATGCTCAAAACACTAGAAAAAACAGGGACAGTAGGAACTAGAAACATACCTGAACATTGTATAGCCTATTTATGCTAAGTCCATGACCAACATCATTCTGAAAGGAGAAAAACTGAAACCATTCCCTTTAAAAATGGGAACAAAATGGATGTCCTCTTTCACCTCTTCTATTCTACATTGTCCTCAAAACTCTAGCCAGAGCAACTAGGCAGACTAAAGAAAAAAAAAAATGGATACGAATAGGAAAAGAGGAACTTAAGCTATCAATATATTATGGTGACATAAACCTATATTTAGAGTATCCAAAAAACACCTCCAAAAAACTTCTAGACCTCATTAATGAATTCAGCAAAATAGCAGACTATAAAATCAACATGCCTAAATCTAAAGCATTATTATACACAAGCGAAGAAACAGCTGAAAGGGAAATGAGAAAACCAACTCTAATTGCAATAACCACAAAATAAAAATAAAATACTTGGGAATCAATCTAACCTGAGAGGTAAAAGATGTCTACAATGAAACCTACAAAACATTAAAGAAAGAAATTGAGGAAGACCTTAGTAGATGGAAAGATCTCCCATGTTCTTGGATAGGCAGAATTAATATTGTCAAAATGGTCATACTACCAAAGTGCTATGAGGTCCAATGCAATTCCAAATAAAATCTCAATATGTATATTACAGAAATAGAGCAAACAATCATGAAATTCATCTGGAAGAATAAGAAACCCAGAATAGCTAAAATAATCCTTAGCAGGAATAATGAAACAGAGGGTATTGCAATACCAGAACTTCAACTATACTACAAAGAAATAGTAACAAAAATGGCATGGTGTTGGCACCAAAATAAACAGGTAGATCAATGGTACACAATAGAGGACATGGACACAAATCCAAATAACTACAATTTTCTCATACTAGACAAAGGTGCCAAAAATATGCATAGGAGAAAATATAGCCCCTTCAACAAATGGTGCTGGGAAAACTGGAAATCCATATGCAGCAGAATGAAACTAAACCCCTATCTCTCACCCTGCACAAAAATCAACTCACAATGGATCAAGAACCTTGAAACCATACCAGAGACCCTGCATCCTATAGAAGACAAAATAGGTCCAAATCTTCAACTTGTTGGCTTAGGATCAGTCTTACTTAACAGGACTCCCATAGCACAAGAAATAAAAGCAAGAGTCAATAACTGGGATAGATTCAAACTAAATAGCTTTCTCTCAGTAAGGGAAACTATCAGCAATGCGAAGAGAGAGCCTATAGAGTGGGAGAATATCTTTTCTACTCACATTTCAGATAGAGCACTAATTTCCAGAATATATAAAGAACTCAAAAACTCTACACTAGGAATACAAATATCTCAATCAACAAATGGGCTAAGGATATGAACAGACACTTCACAGAAGATCTACAAGCAATCAACAAACATGAAAAAATGTTCACCATCTTTTAATAAGATGGGATATTATTAGTAATAAGAGATATACAAATCAAAACTACATTAAGATTGAACCTCACCACAATTAGAATGGCGATTATCAAGAATACAAGCAACAATACATGTTGGAGAGGTTGTGGGGAAACAGGTACACTCATACATTGCTGGTGGATATGCAAACTAGTGTAGCCCACTCTGGAAAGCAGTGTGGAAATTCCTTAGAAAACTTGGAATGAACCCACCATTTTAACCCAGCTATTCCCCTTCTCAGCCTCTACTCAAAGGACTTAAAATCAGCATACTACAGAGATACAGCTACATCAATGTTCATAGCTCCTCAATTCACAATTGCCAGATTGTGGAACCAATCTAGATGTCCTTCAAATGATGAATAGATAAATAAGCTGTGGTATATATATACAATGGAGCATTGGTCAGCTATGAAGAGTAATAAAATTATGGTATTTGCAGGCAAATGGATGAAATTGGAGAATATCATGCTAAGTGAAATAAACCTATCTCAAAATACCAAAGGACCAATGATCTCAATGATAAATGGATGATGGCACATAATGTGGTGTGTGAGGGGGCAAGAATGGAGGAAGGAGGACTGTACAGAGGGAAAAAAGGGGTGGAAAGGGTGGGGGGAACAAAACAATAACAGAATGAACCAAACATCTTTATCCTATGTAGATGTACGATTACACAAATGGTATGCTGTTACTGTATGTACAAACAGAAATAACATGTATCCAATTTGTTTACAATAAACAAACCAATTCCTTAGTCATTGATTGGCTTTGTCTAGGGTTGCTTCTCTGCACAGAACTTCACAGACACAGAACCTCAGGGGATCAAGTCATGTACATTAAAGTAGTTCTTCCTGTGCTGATAAAAGTGCCCATCCTTCAGGGTGCTGGCTTTGCAAGCTGAAATGCCTCAGTTCAAATCCCTAGCACTGTGGGATTTGTGGGGGGGAAAGCAACAACAACAAAAACACTTTTTTTTTGAGTGTTCCACATTTCCATCCTCTCAAACTCTTTGTTTGTTCTCCTTTGTAATTCAGCGAATTTGATGCTCTTCAAGACCTACTAGTTTCACCTGCAAGCAATTTCTTTTGACACTTTTCAGCCCCCACCTGCACTCAAAGGGAACACTGCTTCCCTAGTTACCTGCATGGCTTAAGGGTATGTGTTCTTTCACATCTTTCATCTCGCATTAGTTCAGACTTTGCATCTCACACAAGACTATGCTAGGCCCATCTATTTCCAGTATCTTCCCCAGATAGGCAATGTGCACCAGGGTGCAGTGGCAGGAAATTCAAAATGACACCTCACAGGCCCTTGCCAATTTTGAACTTTTTGGACAAAATCCCAGACTGCCAATGTAGGTGACTTCCACACCTGAGCACTTTCCACATGAAACAAAAGGTCTACTTAAAAACCAACATGTGAAGTCAAAAGACAGCTACCCCTGGCCCTGAATATTCTCATCAGTTTTACTATGCATTGGCTTGATTATGACTTGATAAAAAGTGGTACAATTTGAAGATGAATCTATGTTAGTAAGTGCTGAGAGCATTCAGGAGAAACAGGGGAATTTACCACCGATGCTCCCACTATCACTGAGCTCCAGTGTTAAAAGGAACAGAGCACATGTAGAGACATGTATTAGAATGTGTCTTCTTTGAAGAAGGCTTTCAGCATCAATATCCTACTTTTTGTGCCAACAAAATGTGCTTGCCTCCTCCCTGTGAATATTCATCTTTGAAGCTTTTCATCATAGCCCTTTCAGCATGGTGCATGTTCCTACCTGGAGTTATGCCATGTGCTGCTTTGTTACTCTTGCCATCAGCTGGTTCTTGTATGATCCACTGGCTTGTAGGTGGCATCCTCCTGGGGCTGCTAAGAGGACTGGTAAAATTTTTCCACAGGAACTTGGGCCAGGCAGGCTCTAGTCTGCTCAAGAGAATGAACACATGTGTTGATCACAGATAGGCCAGACATTTCTGCATCTCGAGGTGAGTGTAGGTTCCCCTGGAATTTCCAAGCATATAAATTTCTGAGTGCAGCCTAGTTGTAAGGCCAGAGCCAAGGAAATGTGGCCTTGCAGCTGTACTGAGAACAGACTGTCTCTCCTGACAAGGCAGCACCTTTTTATCCTCAGTGCAACATGCTCCCATGACTGCATATTATCCTTCAGAAGATGAGCCCACCTTCACCTAGAAGACCCACTTCCCAGGTTCCAGTTATCAACTGCCTGAACATTCTAGAAAAAGAGGAGAACCCTCAGAATTGGTTGTCAAGTGTCCCCAATTCAAGATTACCTAAGGCACAATGCTCACTCATGCTCCACTGCCCTAAGCAGTGATTTGGTGTGGTTGCTAGATTCCTAAGGTAGTTTTATGACTAGGATATTCTGGGTGTGCCCAGTGCTGGAGGAGTGAGTTTGGAAGGAAATAGCTCTGGAGCAGGTGCTCCGTTTGGTGATCCACCTGTTCCCAAGCACACCTACACCCAACCAGGCCCACAGGAACTGGTGGGGGAAAGTTCCCTGCTGTCCTGATGCCCAGTGTGGCCAAACAGGTGCAGCAACACCTAGCAGTCTTGCAGCTCAGTGTGAGCTGTGAGGCTTCAGAGGATAACATTTTCTTGCCTGGTCTGCAGGGATTCTCAGACCATGAGGTGGTGCTCTCCTGGCTGAAGATTTTAGAATCACAATTTGGAAAACCTCAGTTCACTGGCCCTAGCTCCATTCTTCTTGCCTTTGACCATCACAACTGAGCTGGTGCTTGTTTTCAAACTTGATCTGTAGTGGCCAGGAGCAGAAGTTTCTCTGGATGCCATGGGAACCATGATGCCATTGTGCTGTCAAGCCTCTTGTCTGTGACCTCATGCGGAATCCGCGGTGTGGGTGCCAGGTCATGGGAGTCACTTCTCAAACTCCACGTTGCAAATTCCCACAAAAACTCTCTGAGCTGTGAAACCAACTGTTCTCCAACTGGAGCCTGGAATCCCTGAGCCATTACCACCCGACCTGCCCAAAGCCTGTCACTTAAAGCTTAATTATGTCATCAACAGGTTCAATACTACCGAAAATAGCCACTATAGGACAATATTCTGCCCCAGAAATATCAAGAAGGGGCCTTACTTCAAGCTCTTGTCCTGAGCTTACCTATGAAGCAATATTTAACCTGTTTGTCACAAAGAGGAAAATAAATCCTGGATAAGCAGCAATAGACAGCTCAATAACCAATGGCATATCTCAGTGAGGAACTTAGCAAAGTAGCTTTATTCTCAAAAGTAATGGAAAATAAGGTCTCATAATTTTCTTTGACATCCAACCTGTCCTGATGAGATGGCTAAAATGCCTAGGAACAAGGTTTCTGTTAAAACCTATTAGATCCTTCCAGATCTCAGTCAAGGTTTTACATTGAAATGTAAATAAAGGAAGCCTAAAAGCTCAGTAGGAGACCCGTCTCAAACCCAAGGGGGGAAAAAAAAAAAGGTAAAAAGAGTCTTACCAGAACTCCAGCAAAAGTAAATTTTATGGTGCTTTACTAAAGTAATTAACGTTCGTATCATTTTCCAGGACTTTTTTTTTTAATTCTATATTTTTTGAGCTCATGAGTTTTTTAATCAGTTCTATTTTTTTTTCAACTAGAATTTTTAAACATCTGTTACATTGCAATGGAGATTCACCTATAAATTTACAAGGCCTTTGATTTATGTTATTTGTTTTTGTGTCTGTTGTTCTGTTTTGTCTGTATCAAACCTGAGCACTCCTAAAATTGAAATTTAAAATGAATCCAAATCCTTTTATTCACGTGATTTTAAAGGTTCAATTTAAATTGGGTAAACTAATAAAAGTGAAATGTCTTTAAAAATAATTTGCAAGTCTCTAGGTGGTCAAACTAATGAAATGTTGATGTTAAACAATGTCTAATATCAATTGTTTCTAGGACTTTTCTCAACAGGAAAGAGACAGCAAATACTGTTCAGGACACTTGTCTGATATCTTGGTTTTTGCAGAATAAGTGAATTAAATTTAACATGTATAGGACTACTCAAATGTGTTTGTAAATACATCTGATTAATTTGCAAAGTTAAAATGCTAATTGTTAAATAACATTGAGTACTCTTAAGTCCTTAAATTTCATGGAGTAACATACTTAAACATTATTGGTGCTTTCATAGCTTGGTAAAATAAAAAATGTTTAAAATTGCTTTGTGTCATTACTAAAAACAAGGTATTAAGAGTTATGTCCTAACAGTTTAAAACCCTAACCCAGAGGGTGAGCATTCCTTCTGCTCCCTTACCACTTCCCCCTGCTCCCCCTATAGTTCTGCAAAGCTCCAAGGAGCTCTTAAATTTGGATTTAGAGTTACCATCTTCCCTCTCACTGTGTTTCAGTTAAAGTACTATAAACAACAAAGTATTTTATCTTGTTAAAATGGAGTAATTTATCTAAATTCAGAAATTTCATGAGGGTTGTTTCAGAATGTGAACAAAAAGGTGTCAACAGAAAGGAAAGAAAAAAATAAAAGGTTCTGGGTATGAAAATATATTTAGAAAAAGGGAAAAGGAAATGTTTCTGGGTAAGAAAGTGTTTATGTGATGAAATACATGAAGGTCTAAGTAAGTGCTAAGAAAGTCTGTGTATAAGTAAAGGGTAAATGTCAACAAATTTGCATGAAACTAAGTTGGTTACAAGTATGTGAGACAATCAGTTAAAGCTGTTTAAAGTTTTTCTTAAAGTTAAATACTACCGAAGTCTAATCTATATGGTAAAATGACAAGGATTTGAAACACTAATTTACTCTTAACTTTGTGTCTATTAAGTTTTATTCTTTAGAACAATTAGTCTTAAAAATTAGGGGTTTATACAATTATGGTTAAACAACTGTTAAGAGTATTGTACTATGTTACAGAGTCTATAGTTTTCTTTAAAAACTAAATTTGGTAAAATATAAAGGTATCAAGGTAATTGTAAAATGGTCACTCTTTGTATATTAAATGTGTTCATATTTTCTAGGTATACAAGTTTTTAAAGCAGGGAAATTATCAAGTGCTGCTATTCTCCAGAATAAACTTGTCTGTAATGGTAATCTTAAACTTAAGGAGTACATTTTATTGGGGATTTATTTTTATCATTTAATGTTCTATTATGGGACCTATCATTAATAAGATATATGTAAAATTGGTTACTTGTTTCACTGAGATAAAAATCTTAAATTTAAATGTATATCAAGAGTTAGTGACAGCCTGATTTGTTTTAAAGGTAAATATAGTAGAAGGTAAAGCATTTGGCTACACAAAAAAAAACTTAAAAGCTCTCTCAGCCTTTCTTTGATTCCTGTTTTGGATATAATGTTAAACTGTGTTAACTAATGTTCATATAGACTCAGGAATCAATATATGTAAACTTCTTAAAATGACATTTAATAAAGTGTGTAATGCGCAATAACAAAAATGGGACAACAATGACTGAGATTTGGGTCTCTGACCACATGACTGTAGCATGCCTGATGGCCGGAAATGTTTCCTGTGTAGGGGCCACAAAATGCCTAACTGCTGTGGCAGCACCCTACCTGGGGAGGCTCTGTACAGGAGTCCTATCAGCTCTTACATTGATTTCAGGCACACAGCTCTTGGGCAGAAAAAAAATTGTTTTGCTACATAATCAGTGTTTCATCAGCTCCCTTCTCTAGTTCCTTCCCACCTTACAGTAAATTTGGACAGTGGACTTCTTTGAGAGCTACACAGAGGTCCTAATATTGCAATTTGCAGTTGTGGAAAGAGTTATGTAGATGTTCTAGTCTCTGTAACTCTCCTGAAAACAAAGAATAATGCTTACATAGTCTTTAACCTAATAATAAGACATGTATAAAGATTGCTAACATAACTCTTTAGATCTGCATCTCGATCAGAGAACAGAGCTCCATCTGATCTCAGCTTAATCTTCAAAATCTCTGTTTATAAAACTTTATTTTCTAATACTCCTTTGCCCCTCACTGAACTTGAAAATTTGGTCATGCTGGTCATGGCAAAAGGGGCAAAAATTAGCTTCAGGATTAAACATTTTACTTAAGATTTGTAAAGAGCCCTGCCTTACCTGAGATAAGGCTCTGCCTCACCTTACTGCATGTTAGAGTGACTCCAAAATAAGTCAGACTTCAGCTTATTTAAAGTTATAGTCAAAAGATTGGTTTTGTTGTAAAATTACTATGATCTCAAATAGGAGATATATTGTGGTTCTCAGTCCAAATTCAAGATAGCTATTATACAAGCTGAATATGTTTTTACTCTTGCTAATTTAATTTTGTAAAACTGTTAGCTGTTAATGTTTCACAAAGTAGCTGCTTCCAGACCATAATAACCTATGTAATTTTGATAATAAGCCATCACCTATAGAACAGATAGTGGTAACTTCCAGTACTAATTCAGACTCCAGTTAAATAAAAGGGTAAATAACTGTAAAGTTATGGATATTAAAGTTTAAAGCCCAGTACTCTTACTTATGACTGGTGAGACTGGCTTGCTGGATGATTAAGATCAAACTTAGAAATGGGAATTAAATACAGAGGCCAAGAAGAAACAGTATCTTTCCCTCAAAGTCAGCCTGAACCCAGGGTATAAGGGGACTTCTCTAAGGAGTGCTGCAACTCTGGGTCACACAACCTCCTGATCAAGGAGATTGTTGAGACTAGAGGATGAAAAATCACTCAGTGCATCTGCTGCAGAGGAGGGTCATGGAAAAAGGGAGACCTCCCTTGATGCTTCCAAAGGAAGCCACCTCATCAAGAGATCCTGCCTAACCAATGGCACTACTGGAGCTAAGAAGTTGCTCTTAAGTTCGCTATGAGGGACGCCTGTGGGAACTCAGATGACTCTTTAACAAGACAGGAACCAGGTCAATTTGACCAGATTGATCTTAGACACCCAGAAAAACAGTTAAAACCAAAATATAGCCACTCTTGGGCATTTGAAAGAAATAATAGTTAAATGTACCTTAAGATGTACACTTGTATTAGCCCACTAGAATAAAAACTGGAAGCTACAAATGAAAGAAAGATTCTTCAGCAAATGTGCCTGATTAATATCAAGAGAAACTGCCAGAGTCAGAAGTTTTTAGCCAGTTTAAGACCTTCCTAAGCTACACAGGTAGACTTAATCAATGTTTGCTAGTATGATTATCTAGCCCTAAGTAACAGAAGTATAGAGATCTCTACTAAATACAGGTTATATCAATAAAGGGATATTTTACAAAAATCAGATGACATTAAGTAGCTTAACTGTATTTTCTGGGGACATCTATGACATTAAGAGTTAAATGTTCTGTTTACATTCCTGATAACCTGGAAAATGTTAAAGTCCCCAAATAAAGGCCTTGTCCTCTCCAGCCTTTGGTAGCCCTAGCTATGGGAACAATTTCTCAGTTCTTCCACCTCCTGGTGAAAGATTGACTTCCGTCATTTTCATGATACTCAGTGGCATGTTTCAGATGCTGCAATATTTACTTTGTACTAATCTCCTTTCAGTACTCATGTCTTTTTGTTCTTCTCTCATAGAAGCACCCACCCCCAGATGACTTTACAACTGGTCTTCCCCAGCCAGACTTCTACCTTGGACTCTTCGATTGACCTGATTTTTTTTTAAAGGAACTCCAAGCTGCTTGCCCCGTGCCACCCACTTCCAGCTCAAAGAAGACAGAGCGGTCATCAACCCCCTTCCCCAGCAGCAAGGAGTTCCTATGATTAGAGGGGGAAATGAAGCCAGAATTAAGAAGAGGTAGTTAGTGTAGAAATAGGGGATCTGGTCAAATCAAGGAAATGAAGGCCACGAAACCCATCTGCCTCTGGAAGTGGGAGACTGCCCCTGGGAGAACAAAATGTTAAGGGTCTCCAAAGCTCATTGATTACCAATTTTACCTGCTTTTAAAGACTGTAAGCAAGGAGGTCTATGTGCAGCCCTAGAAGAATGTTGTTTTTATATAGATCACTCTGGGATAATCAAGGATAATATAACAAAAGTCAGAGAAGGACTAGCAAACAGAAAGAAAGAACGGGAAGCTAGTCAGAACTGGTTTAAATCCTGGTTCAATTTTTGCCCTTGGTTAACTACTCTGGTGTCTGCTATAATGGAACCCCTAATATTGTTGCTACTAGCTTTAACTATAGGACCTTGTATAATCAATATGTTAATTGCTTTTGTTAAAGATAGAATAAATACGGTACAGCTAATGGTGCTAAGAGCCCAATATCAGCCCATGAAGCAGTAAGGGTTAAAACTATAGAGACCCAAGATTGGCTCTCTAAATGTTCTTGGAAAGGGGGGAATATAAAGATATAAAGAGCCTGTACCTGTGTAAATATGAGGCTCTTCCCTAATTGCCCTCAACCCCTCATAAAAGCTGCAAAGAATCTTCACCTCTTATCTGTAAAGACCAGGTGGCTGACCTTGACGGCACAAAAGCAAACTTAAAGATAATGATAACCCTTCTCTCGGAGGTCAGGGTGACCCAGAACGTAAAATAACATTGTATACAATTTTATATGTTAACCTATTAAAAAGAACACTGTAAAACTGTTTGCCTTTCATTATAAAAAGCCTGCTGAACCAGGGCTCAAGGCCTCTTAGTGTCACCGGTTACCGAGTGTGTGGAGGACCAGGCTCGAGCTTGCTAATAAATGACTCTTTGTTGCTTGCATTGATCGTGGTCTCTGGTGGTCTTTGTGGGGTCTTGAGCCGCTGGGCACAACACTATGAAAATTCATCTTGGAAGATTTTCATCATAGCCCTTTCAGCATGGTGCATGTTCCTATCTGGAGTTATGCCATGTGATGCTGTGTTCCTCATGCATTCAGCAGGCTCTTATATGATCCACTGGCTTGTAGATGGTATGCTTCTGTGGCTGCTAAGATGACCGGTAAAATTTTTCCATAGGGCCATGGGCCAGGCAGGCTCTAGTCTGCTCAAGAGAATGAACACGTGTGTGATCACATATATGCCAGACATTTCTGCATCTCGAGGTTAGTGTAGGTGGCCCTGGAATTTTGAAGCATGTAAATTTCTGAGTGCAGCCTAGTTGTAAGGCCAGAGCCAAGGAAGTGTGTCCTTGCACCTGTAGTGAGCACAGAATGTCTCTCCTGGTAAGTCAGCACCATCATATCCTCAGTGCAACATGCTCCCATGACTGCATATTAGCCTTCAGATGATGCACCTCCTTCACCTAGGAACCCACCTTACCAGGTCCCTGCTTGCTTTCTCCTGGCTGAACTTTATAGGAAAATAGGAGAAACCCTCAGGATTTTGTGTCAAGTGTCCCAGTTCAAAGATTACTTAGGAAAACATGCTCACCCATGGTCCAATGCACTAAGCTTTCACTGGTCATGATTTGGTGTGGTTGCTAGGGCCCTAGGCTATTTTTCTGACTAGAAAATTCTGGGTGTGCCCCGTGCTGGAGGAGCAAGTTTGGAAGGAAATAGCGCTGGAGCAGGTGCTCAGTTGATGCTCCACTTGTCCCCAAGTACACCTCCACCCAACCAGGACCACTGGAACTGGTGGGGGATAATTGCCTGCTGTCATGATGCCACTGTGGCAAATGAGTGCAGCATCACATAGCGGTCTTGCAGCTTAGTGTGAGCTCTCAGGCTTCAGAGGAGTACCTTGTCCTGCCTGGTCCTGCAGGGATCCACGGTCCACAGGGCTGTGCTCTCCTGACTTAAGATGTTAAAATCACATTTTGGAAAACCTCAGTTCACTGGCACTTGTTCCCTTCTTCTTGCCTCTGACCATCACATCTAAGTTGGTGCTTGTTTTGATTGTTCATCTGAAGCGGCCAGGAGCGGAATCTTCTGTTTGCCATGGGAACCTTGACCCCATCATGCTTTTTGACCTTTCTTCTGTGACCTCAGGCAGAATCTGTTGTGTGGGCACAGGTCACGGGAGCTAATCCTCAAAGTAAACGTTGCAGAAGGCTGAGAAAAACTCTCTGGGTGGTGAAACCAACTGTTCTCCAACTGGAGCCTCGAATCCCGGAACCATTCTCACCCAACTAGTCTGATGTCTGCCCCTTCCACCAGGATTACAAGAGCTCTCCCACTTTTGCTCTCAATGTACAGGAGCACTGGTAACCAAGTATAGCATTGTTCTCAGTGCTACTGAGTGCACCTGAGTCATTGAGAGATCAGGAGTATAAATTTCAGCCCTTATTCTACTCTAACAAATCTTGACAGTCAAAGCTACAAACATACCGAGAGGAAGATTGAAATCAGATGAGGAATTTTCCCTTTCTGCCAGCAAATATGGGTCCTTGGAACCCAGACCCCGAGAGCCATCACCACTTGACTTTGCCTGTTTAAATATCCTGACATCTTCTGGCTAAGTTAGTGAGGCCTTCCCTCATTGAAGGAATCTGGCATTTCCCAGGAGAAACTCCTTCCTCTACCTCACCCCTACCTCAGATGATAGGCAAGATCCACAACAATCACTGGATTGTACATTTTGCACAGCACTCTGCTGCTTAGAATTTTCCAAATTTTGTGCCAAAGTAAAATGCCAAATGGAAAATGAATGAAAAAAATGATCATGGATCGTGTCAGTAGATTGTGAATATAATGGCTAGGGATGCCATGGTGAATGATCCCCAAAATATCCTTTCACACTAACAAACTGAGCATATTTTAATACCCACATAGATTTGCCTCTCCTCCTGCCCTGTCCTCCATGGATTACTGATATAAATTTCAGCTCAGGGATAAGGTATAACTGGTTTCCTCCTTAAGTAAAGAGTGGATATTTCTTTCTCTCAGGACAAACACCTAGATTGTGGTTCTTGAAATGTAAAAAAGGTTATTTGCATGATTGTTGTGAAAGGGAGAATTAAGAATTCCTTAGTCATTGATTGGCTTTGTCTAGGGTTGCTTCTCTGCATACAACTTCACAGACACAGAACCTCAGGGGATCAAGTCATGTACCATAAAGGAGCTCTTTCTGTTCTGATGATATAGCCCATCCCCCAGGGCACTGGCTTTACAAGCAGAAAGGCCTCAGTTCAAATTCCCTGCACCATGTTTTTTTTTTTTTTTTTTTTTTGGCGGGGGGGGGAGCAAAAACCCTTCTGAGTTTTGCACACTTCTATTCTCTCAAACTATTTGTTCTTTCTCTTCTGTTATTCAGCAAAATTGACACTGTTCAAGATCTACTAGTTTCACCTGCAAGCAATTTCCATTGACACCTTTCAGCCCCCAGCTGCACTCAAAGGGAGTTTTGAGTGCACCCCAGTCACCTGAATGGCTTAAAATTATGTGTTCCTTCACAACTTTCAACTCTCTTCAGTTCAGAGGATGCATCTCACACATCATTATGCTATGCCCACCTATTTCCTGCAACTTCTCCAGATAGGCAATGTTCACCACCTTGGAGTGGCAGGAAATTAAAAATTGCACCACACTGGCCCTTACCAATTTCGAGGCTTTTTGGACACAATCCCAGACTGCCAATGAAGGCGACTTCCACAACTGAGCACTTTCCATGTGAAACACAAGGTCTACTGAAAAACCAACATATGAAGGCAAAAGACAGCTGCCCCTGGACCTGAATTTCTGAGTCAGTTTTATTATGCATTGGCTTGATTATTACTTGATAATAAGTGGTAGGATTTGGAGCTGAATCCATGTTAGTTAGTGCTGATAGCATTCAGAAGGAATGGGGGAATTTACAAACCTACTCTCCCACTATCACAGGAGCTCCAGTGTTAAAAGGAACAGAGCACATACACAGAAATGTATTAGAATGTGTCTTCATTGAAGAAGGCTTTCAGCACCAACATCCTTCTGCTTTTTGTGCCAAAAAAATGTGCTTGCCCTCCCTCTATGAATATTCATCTTGGAAGCTTTTCATCATAGCCCTTTCAGCGTGGTGCATGTTTCTATCTGGAGTTAAGCCATGTGATGCTGTGTTCCTCATGCATTCAGCAGGCTCTTACATGATTGACTGGCTTGTAGGTGGCATCCTCCTGGGGCCACTAAGAGGACTGGTAAAAATTTTCCACAGGGCCTTTGGCCAGGAAGAGAATGAACACATACGTGATCACAGATAGGCCAGACATTTCTGCATCTAGAAGTGAGCGTAGGTGGCCCTGGGATTTTCAAGCAGATAAATTTCTGAGTGTGTAAGGTCCCCCAAAAAGGAAACCCCAACTCTGTCCCATGGATCCACAGCAACCCCAATCAACCGCAGGATGCGTCACTTGATGCAAACCGCAAGAGGTGTTTATTTCCAGCGCGCTGGGACCCAACTTGAGGAGTCGAGTTCCCTAGCAGAAAATCTTATAGGTTTATAAGCAGAAACCACACATCGGGAGGGGTCGCACATGAAAGGGGAAAGGGGGACAAAGCTACCGGGAAAATTTCAAAGGGGGTCTGGGTTTGCCTGATAACATATAACATGTTTCACAATGTTTTACAACAGGGCGAGATTCTGCGTCAATAGTTTATGGTAATCCTACTGTTTGAGCCTATCTGGCTATCTGGCTCATTTACCCTTTTATTCTCTGTTTGGGGCTGTTTCTTGGAAACAGCTTTAAGGGCTTTGTCTCCCTATTACTGGGAGGGTGACCTTAGGGAGTTGAGACAATGGGAGGGAGACCTTAGGGAGCTGAGGTAACTGGGAGGGTGACCTTAGGGAGTTAAGATAACTGAGAGGGTGACATCAGACAGCTTAAAAAAAGTCCATTCTTCAAGTGCAGCCTTGTTGTAAGGCCAGAGCCAAGGAGGTGTGTCCTTGCAGCTGTGGTGAGCACACAGTGTCTCTCCAGGCAAGTCAGCACCATCCTATCCTCAGTCCAACATACTTCCATGATGGCATATTAACCTTCAGAAGATGCACCCACATTCACCTAGAAAACCCACTCCCAGGTTCCAGCTGTCACCTGGCTGAACTTTCTAGGAAAAGAAGAAAATCCCTCAGGATTGGGTGCCAAGTGTTGCAATTCAGAGATTTTAGGGACACCATGCTCTCGGCATGCCCCAATGCTCTAAGCTCTCACTGGCCATGATTTGGTGTGGTTCCTAGGGCCCTAGGCTAGTTTTCTGACTAGGAAATTCTGGGTGTGTCCAGTGCTGTATGTGTAAGACCCCCTAAAGGAGACCCTAACTCTGTCCCCAGATCGATGGCAACCCCAATCAACCGCAAGAGGCATCACTTGATGCAAACCACAAGAGGCTTTTATTCCAGTGGGCTGGGACCCAACTCGTGACTCACACGGAGTCGAGGGGTTGAGATAAAACAGACAGCTTAAAAAAAAATGTCCATTCTTTCATTCCCCAATTTTGCTTTTTTGGTAAGTTCTAATCATGGAACTTTCTGGGGAAGGAAGGTGTTGTATGGTAATGAGTTGGGGGTGAGTCCCGTAAAGGATTTAAAAGGAGTTAGCTTGAGGGAGCCAGGGTATTGCCACACCGGAAACAAAGCAAAGGGAAGGAGGACTGTCCAGCTCTGTTATGCCAGTCTCTAAGGATAATTTAGTCATGACCTCTATTAAAGTTTATTCATTCTTTCTACCTGCCCTGAGCTTTGGGGCTATAAGCACAATGTAATTTCCAATTAAGCCCCATGATTTTTGGCCAGCCCTGACTAACCTGGGCAACAAATGCAGGGTGTTGTCTGACCCAATTATCTTGGGCACACCAAACCTCGGGAAGATGTCTTTCAGTATTGGTTTTGGCCATCACCTGAGCAGTCTCCTTCTTGGTAGGAAAGGCTTCAACCCATCCTGAAAATGTATCTATGAATACTAACAAGTATCTGTATCCATACCATGGCTGGTTTTACCTCAGTAAAGTCCACTTCCCAGTATCTCCCAGGATGGTCTCCTCGAAGCCATTTGCCATAAGGTAGTGTTCTGGGCTGGGCATTCACCATCTGGCAAGACTTGCATTCTTTTTACAGTTGTATCTGCAAGCTCCCCAAGCTTCATGATGTAACACGGTGAAGACTGGACAAGAGTTTTTAAATGTTTTGGGCCCAGATGAGTTAACTTGTGAAGTGTCTGAGAAAAATGATCACCTGTTTCCAGGGAGAATTCTTTTTCCTTCTGAGTTTTCCCCGGATCCCCTCTGGAGTCTTCAGGCGAAATCCTCATCTGTCCATTTTCCTCAAGGTCTAGTCTGAATATTCAAATATCTAATAGAGGGGTATACTGCATCCTTAGGGTGAGACCTCAGTTTTTTCCCACGACAAGGATAGGACGTTAAGTCCTTGAGTCGCCACCCTGCTGGCCTTCCCTGTCATCCCTTTGGTTCCCTTCGGCAAATTTGAAACCCCCTTTTTTGGTGTCCGGGACAGTGAATAAATATTGCTACTTTCTTAGGAAGGTGAACAGCCTCTAACAGGCTTAGAATTTCTTCTTTATTTTTGATTTTCTTCCCTGCCTAGGTCAGCAGCCCACGCTGCTGCTAGATGGCCCCATGGACATGGGCAGTAGCAAAGGCAATACCTGCTGTCAGTGTAGATGTTAATTTTTTTTCCTTCTGCCAACCGCAGAGTCTGAGTCAGAGCTAGTAACTCAGTCTTCTGAGCAGAAGTCCCCTCGGGTAGGCTGCTTGCCCAGATAGCTTGTCATCATCCACTACCGCCACCTTGGCTACCCTTTTTCCTTCTATTATGTATCTGCTTCCATCAAGTGAACCAGGTAAGCTGAGCATCTTGTAAGGGCTGGTCTTGGAGGTCCCTTTGGATCCCCATTCTTCTGCTAGTATCTCTTTACAGGTATGCAGCACACTCTCCTGGGTGGATGTGTCAGGTAGCAGTGTAGCTGGGTTGAGGATGGCAGGCGGCCAGAACTGGATCCTGTCTCCATTCAGTAGGAGACTCTGGTAATGCGTCATGCGGGCGTTGGACAGCCACCAGTCAGGGGGTTGTCTGATGATGCTCTCCAAGGAGTGAGGAGCAATGACCGTTAGCTTTTGTCCCATAGTTAATTTGTCAGCATCTTTCACCAATACTGCCTCTGCTGCCACGGACCTCAGACAGACAGGCAGGCCAGCCACTAGCAACAGGGTCTAGCTTCTTGGCGAGGTAGGCTACCGCCTCCTTCCATGTCCCTAGAGGCTATGTCAGCACCCCTCGGGCTATTTTCCTTCCTCTCATCCACAAATAGGATGAAGGGCTTTGCTACGACCGGCAATGCCAGGGCTGGGGCAGACAGTAATGCCTTCTTGATGTCATCAAAGGCCTGCTGCTGGTCGTTACCCCCACTCAAATGAGGCACCCTCTCTAGTCAGAGGATAAAGGGGAGCTGCCAGGGGTAGCGAACCCGGGGATCCACAGGTGCAAAACACTGCATTCCCTAAACATTCTCACACCTGGCTGGGGTGAGCGAGGAATGGAAATCTGAGTCATAGTTTGTTTTCTGGCCTCTGTTAGCCATCTCTGCCCCCCTTTGAGGGCTCACCCCAGGTATGCTACCTCCTTTTGGCAGATCTGGGCTTTCTTGGCAGAGGCCCGATATCCTAAGCGGGCAAGTTCTTCTAGCAGTAGTCCCATGCCCCATTGGCATTCCTCCTCTGTGGCCCCGGCCAGTAGTAAGTCATCTACATACTGCAGAAGTGTTACCTGGGGATGGCTGGTACAGAAGTGGGCTAAATCTTTGTGGAGAGTTTCATCGAAGAGGGTCGGGGAATTCTTGAACCCCTGGGGTAATTGTCCTGTTGTCCCAGAGTCAGGGTCTCTCCACTCTAATGCGAAGATGTTTTGGCTGGAAGGGTGTAGTTACAGGCAGAAGAAAGCATCTTTTAAGTGAAAGACAGTATACCAAATATGATCTGGGGGAAGAGAGCCTCAGCAAGTTGTAAGGGTTAGGTACAGTGGGGTGGATGTCCTGTACTTGCTTGTTTACTTCTCTTAAGTTCTGTACCCAGTGATATTCTCCTGTGCCAGGCTTTTTAACAGGTAACAGCAGAGGGTTCCATGGTGACTGACACTTCACTAGGATACCTTGCTGCAGGAGGCGCTGGATATGGGGCCTAATTCCTTCCTGGGCCTCTTTATTCATAGGGTATTGACCTACAGCCACAGAAGTAGATGTGGTCTTATGTTCTATAACTATGGGTGGTCTTTCTGCAGCTAGTCCTGTTCCAGCCATTTTGGCCTATGCCCCTGGATACCTGTTCAACCAGTTATTTATGTGACATATTTTTGCTCCCTGTCTCTCAAAAAGTCTATGTTCATCATCCAGGGACATAGTCAGGGCAGTAGTTATTCTCTTGCTTTGGGTAACCTCTGGGCCATCAGGGGGTGAAGGTAATCTGAGCTCCCATTTTGGTTAGGAGATCTCTCCCAAGTAGAAGTGCAGGGCACTCGGGATGACTAGAAACGTGTGTGTAACCCATCCCATTCCTAAGTCTACCATTCTTCAGGTAGTCCATGAGTACTGCTCGTGCCCTGTAGCTCCTATGATCCATGATTTCTTGTGGGAGATGGGCCCAGAAGGTTCGAGTAGGACCCGAGTGTTGAGCCCCAGTATTTACTAAGAATTCAACTGGCTACCCCTCCACCTCTAGTGTTGCCCTAAGCTTGGGGTGGGGTTCCGAGCACCATCCCCTCTAATCTTCTTCTTCTTCTAGGGCTAATACTTTCTTGGAGGGCCCGGTCTTCTTCTTAGGACACTCTCTAGCCCAGTGACCTCTCTCCTTGCAGTAGGCACACTGATCCTTGTCTAATGGAGTGTGGTTGCCTAGGTTACCTGACCATTTTTTAGCCCTGCCTTGTGCTTTTCCTGGCCTTTCTCACTTACTACTGGAGCCAAAATCCATGTTAGGTTCTTCTCCTGCTTACAATCCCTTTTGTTTTCTCTTTCCTCTCTCTCGTTTTCTTTGCTTTGCTTCTTCTCTTCCTCAGTTTCCCTCTTATGATACACTTTCTCTGCCTCCTTAACTAAATCCTGTAGGGTATAATCTTGTAACCCTTCTATTCTCTGCAACTTTCTCTTAGTATCTATTGCTGACTGCTCTATAAATCCATGGCCAAGGAAGCCCTTTCCCCTCAGAGGTAGGGTCAAATGGGGTTGTAGCACCTGAAAGCTTCCATTAAGCACTCGAGAAATACTGACGTGGGTTTCATGGCCCCCTGGATAACCTCTCTTACCTTAGCCAAATTAGTGGGGTGTCTCGCTGCCCAAGAAGGCTGGCCACTAGAGTCTGGCAATAGATTGTCAGTTGCTCCCTACCTTCTGCCATGTTGAAATCCCAGTCAGGCCTGGAGAGGGGGAAGGCAGTCTCAATGATGTTGGGGAGCTGGGTGTGTCATCCATCTACTCCTGGTACATTCTTTCTTGCCTCCAATAAAATCCTCTCCCTCTCCTCAGTAGTGAAAAGTGTCTGCAGTAGCTGCTGGCAATCATCCCATGTGGGCTGATGAGAGAACATTAAAGACTCCACCAGCCAAGTTAAGTGCTCGGGGTCCTCTGAAAGGGAGGATGATTAGTTTTCCAGTTATACAAGTCTGCAGAGGAAAAAGGCCAGTACTGGAGGGGCTGAAGAGGAGCTGGTCCACCCATCTATTGCCACCGGCGGGGACCCATAAGCCCTTAGGGAAAGGGCAACAGTGGTGTTGGGAGTTATTCCATAGCGGCTCCTGGTACTCCGTGCAGGCCCCATGGTGCCCTGCGTGGGCCCTGGCAGAGACTTGTTAGGGGGAGAAAAGGGGGTTACTGCAGGGGCTGGCGGTTCTTCTGGCTCTTCCTGACCCCCTATGGGGACTGAGGCAGGAGGGTATGGGGGAGGTGAGTCAAGGAGAATGTGGTCAGCCTGGGTTTGGGGATAAATCTTCTTGGGGAGGGTCTGAGTGACTGGATTTCCCCCAGAACTGGGAAATTGGGCAGCTAAGATTTATGCGACTGGCCAGGGCTTGGGTTTTGCAACCCAAGGTCCAATCCAGGGGGGGTGGATTTTGCACCAGATCCTGACGGACCACGATGTAGGGCTGCTGTTTTGGATGGGCTCCAGATTCCTTCTGGAAAACAGTCTGTTTAACAGCAAGAATGACAGATAGATTAAAGGTCCCTTCTGCTGGCCATCCTACATTAAAAGCAGGCCATTCTGGGAGCAAAATTTCTGCCATTGGCCTTCCTTGATCTCAACTGATAGATCACGACTTCTTCCCTTAACTTCAACCCAATGGTCTAATGTCAGACTAAGAGGGGTTGTCACAGTCTGTCCCATCGTCAATTCGTACGTCATTAGAAACACAAACAACCAAAAATGCTACAGACACAAGGACCCACTTACCCCACCTTGTCCACCACAAACACGCAACCGAATCAGACGGGCACGATCTTGACAATCTCTGATCCAACAATTGAACCCGATCAGTGTCCTTACCGTAGGAGACTACCAGATATCCCTGGCTCTCCTCTACCCTTGGGGTGTCCCCCAGGGCTGCAACCTGTGGCCCTCCTGACGTCTACTGACCACTGTACGGCCACTCTCACGAGTCGCCGAATGGCTGCAAAGCCAAAAGCGTGCTCACAGGACCAGACCAACTAACAAAACACAAGACAAAGACAGACAACCTCGGGGTACTCCTTCTTACCTCCAAGATGGACTCTGTGGATGAGGGGGGCCGTCAGATCCTGGATGAGCCCCCAAATGTAAGAACCCCTAAAAGGAGACCCTAACTCTGTCCTACGGATCGACGGCAACCCCAATCAACCACAGGAGGCATCACTTGATGCAAACCGCAAGAGGCTTTTATTCTAGTGCCCTGGGACACAACTCGTGACTCATGCAGGAGTCGAGGAATTGAGATAAAACAGACAGCTTAAAAAAATGTCTATTCTTTCAGTAGGAGCGAGTTTGGAAGGAAATAGCACTGGAGCAGGTGCTCAGTTGGTGATCCATTTGTCCCGAAGAACACCTCCACCCAACCAGGTCCACTGGAACTTGTGGGGTATAATTGCCTGCTGTCATGATGCCCGGTGTGGTCAAGCGAGTGTAGTAACACCTAGCAGTCTTGCAGCTTAGTGTGAGCTGTCAGGCTTCAGAGGACTATCTTGTCCTGCCTGGTCCTGCAGGGATCCATAGACCAAGGGGCTGTCCTCTCCTGGCCAAAGAGGTTAGAATCCCATTTTTGGAAAACCTCAGTTCAATGGCCCTCACTTCCTTCTTCTTGCCTCTGACCATCACATCTAAGTTGGTGCTTGTTTTCATTGTTGGTTTGAAGTGGCCAGGATTGGAAAACTCTCTGGTTGCCATGGGAACCGTGACACCATCTTGTGCTCAGGAATTTCCTTTGTGACCTCAGGTGGAATCTGAGGTGTGGGCGCCAGGTCACAGGAGCCACTCCTCAAACTAAATGTTGCACAAGGCTGGGAAAAAACCCTCTGTGGGATGAAACCACCTCTTCTCCAACTGGAGCCTGCAATCCCCCAGCCATTCTCACCAGACTTGTCTGATGTTTGCCCCTTCCACCAGTATTACAGGAGCTCTCCCATTTTTGCTCTCATGTAACAGGAGCACTGGTAACCAAATATGGCATCGTTCTCAGTGCAAGTGAATGCAAAAGAATCATTGAGAGATCAGAAGTATGAATTTCAGCCCTTATCCTACTCTAACAATCTTGAAAGTAAAAGCTACAAACAAACCGAGAGGAAGATTGTGTAAGGCCGCCAAAAAGGAAACCCCAACTCTGTCCCATGGATCGATGGCAACCCCAATCAACCGCAGGAGGCGTGACTTGATGCAAACAGCAAGAGGTATTTATTCCAGCACGCTGGGACCCGATTCATGACTCACGCAGGAGTCCAGGAGTCCCTGGAACAGCTTTAAGGGCTTTGTTCCCATTACTGGGAGGGAGACCTTAGGGAGTTGAGATAAAACAGACAGCTTAAAAAAATGTCCATTCTTTCAGAATCAGCCCCAAACAGAGAGTAAAAGAGTAAATTGAGCCAGATAGCCAGATAGTGCTCAAACAGTAGGATTACCAGAAACTATTGACCAGAATCTATAACCTGTTGTAAAACATTGTGAAACATGTTTTATGTTATCAGCAAACCCAGACCCCCTTTGAAATTTCCCGGCAGCTTTGTTCCCCTTTTCCCTTTCATGTGCGACCCCTTAAGATGTGTGGTTTCTGACTTTATAAACCTACAAGATTTTCTGCTAGGGACTCGACTCCTCGAGTTGGGTCCCAGCACGCTGGAATAAACACCTCTTGCGGTTTGCATCAAGTGACGCCTCCTGCAGTTGATTGGGGTTGCCGTTGAGCCATGGGACAGAGTTGGGGTTTCCTTTTGGGGGCTTTACAATGGGAGGTGTCAGTAGATTGTGAATGCAATGGCTGGGGATTGCAATGGCGAATTATCCCCAAAATCTCCTTCACACTAACAAACTGAGCATATTCTAATACCCACATAGATTTGCCTCTTCTCCTGCCCTGTCCTCCAAGGATCACTGATACAAATTTCTACTCAGTAATCAGCTCCAACCGGTTTCCTCACTAAGTAAAGAGGGTATATTTCCTTTCCTCAGGACAAACACCTAGATTGTGGTTCTTGAGATGCAAAAAAGGTTATTTGCATGATTGTTGTGAAAAGGAGAATTAAGAATTCCTTAGTCATTGATTGGCTTTTTTTTAGGGTTGTTTCTCTGCAGAGAAATTCACAGACACAGAACGTCAGGGGATCAAGTCAGATACCTTAAAGGATCTCTTCCTGTGCTGACAATATAGCCCATTTTGCAGGGTGCTGGCTTTTGAAGTGTAAAACCCAGCGTTCAAATCCCCAGCACCATGGGATTTGGGGGGGGGCAAGGAAAAACTCTTTTGAGGGTTCCACCCTTCCATCCTCTCAAACTATTTGTTTTTTCTCCTCTTTTATTCAGCGAAATTGACACTGTTCAAGATCTACTAGTTTCACCTGCAAGCAATTTCCATTGACACCTTTCAGCCCCCAGCTGCACTCAAAGGAAGCACTGCTTCCCCAGTCACCTGCATGACTTAAGGTTATGTATTCTTCACTTCTTTCAAGTGTCATCAGTTCAGATGTTGCATCTCACACATGACTATGCTATGCCCATCTATTTCTTGCAACTTCTCCAGATAGGCAATGTGTACCAGCTTGGAGTGGCAGGAAATTTAAAATGACACCACTCTGGCTCTTGCCAATTTTGAGGCTTTTTAGACACAATCCCAAACTTCCAATGAAGGTGACTTCCACACCTGAGAACTTTCTATGTGAAACACAAAGTCTACTGGAAAACCAACATGTGAAGGCAAATGTCAGTTGCCCCTTGCCCTGAATTTCCTAGTCAGTTTTATTATGCATTGTCTTGATTATTACTTGATAATAAGTGGTAAGATTTGGGGATGAATCCATGTTAGTTAGTGCTGATAGTGAAGCCAGAATTAAGAACAGGTAGTTAGTGTAGAAATAGGGGATCGGGTCAATTCGAGGAAATGAAGCCATGAAGCCATCTGCCTCTGGAAGTTGGAGACTCCCCCTGGAAGAATGGAATGTCAAGAATCTCTGGAGTCCATTGATTACCAAATTTACCTGCCTTTGTCAAGGAATGCAAGCAAGGAGCTGCTAATTAATGCCCCCTGGGCCCTTGCCTGCCTGAATCACCTTGGCCCTCCCCCTGTCCATGGCTTCTCACTTAATGCAAAGCCAGGCCTAGTAACATAGGCAGGAAGGAGTGATAAGGGGGAGAGAACTGGAGAACAAAAGAGAATTTAACCCATAAAAGATGGAGGGTGTGCACACTTCTTGGGATATTAGAACATCAGCCATGGCCCCCTTCTTCCTGCTGGGAGAAGTCTGTATTATTAACTTTAAATAAAACCTGCTTAATATGCTTTCCTTTGTGTGCTTCTCTAGTGTTCCGTCTTCAGCATTAGAAGGAGCAGAACTTGTCATCGGTAATTGGCGGTATCAATAGCATTCAGGAGAAATGGGGAAATTTCCCACGTTCTCTCCCACTATCATGTAGCTCTAGTGTTAAAAGGAACAGAGCACATGTAGAGACATATATTAGAATGTGTCTTCATTGAAAAAGGCTTTCAGCACCAACATCCTTCTGATTTTTGTGCCAACAAACTGTGCTCGCCCTCCCTCTATGAGTATTCATTTTGGAAGTTCTTCATCATAACCCTTTCAGCATGGTTCATGTTTGTAATGAAATCCCACGAAACCACACTGGACATGGGAAATCACATAAGGGAATTTATTAAGCAAACAGAGTGTCTCCCTGCAGGGTAAGTGAGAAAATGAGAGGAAAAGAGAAAGGAAAGAGAGAAGATGTGTGCTAGAGAGAGTGTGAAAGCCAAGAGGATAGAGAAAGTGAGGAGGACAGACAGAAGGATGAGAAAAGATGGTGGGGTAGCTATACTAAACAGTTGAATTCCGCCCGGCTACAGGGGACCAATATGGGCAAAGGATACTTGCAAGCTGACTGATGAACAAATAGCTAGCTAGGATGTTCACAGATTGACAAGTGGTTGGGAGGTGGGGAAAATGGCTGCACCTGAAAGGTCAGGCAGAGAAGCTTTGTACATTACAATGTTCCTATCTAGAGTAATGCCATGTGATGCTGTGTTCCTCATGCCATTAGCAGGCTTTTATATGATCCTCTGGCTTGTAGGTGGCATCCTCCTGGGGCTGCTAGGAGGACTGGTAAAAATTTTCCACAGGGCCTTGGGCTAGGCAGTCTCTAGTCTGCTCAATAGAATGAACACATGTGTGATCACAGATAGGCCAGACATTTCTGCATCTTGAGGTGAGTGTAGGTGGCCCTGGAATTTCCAAGCAGGTAATTTTCTGAGTGCAGCACAGTTGTGATACTGCCATTTACTGGTAACGAGTTCTGCTCCTTCTAATGTTGACGATTGAACACTAGAGAAACACACCAAGGAAAGCATATTAATGGCTGGGGAGATAGCCCAGTTGGTAGAGTGCTTGCCTCACAAGCACAAAGCCCTAGGTTCAATCCCCAGTGCCGCAAAAAAAAAAAAAAAAAAAAAAAAAAAAAAAGGAAAGCATATTAAGCAGGTTTTATTTAATGCTAATAATACAGACTTCTCCTGGCAGGAAGAAGGGGGCCATGGCTGATGTTCTAAAAGTCCCAAGAAGTGAGCACACCCTACATCTTTTATAGGATAAATTCTCTTTTGTTCTCCAGTTCTTTCCCCCCTTATCTCTCCTTCCTGCCTACGTGACTAGGCCTGGTTTTGCATTTGGTGAGAAGCCATGGGCAGGGGCAGGGTCAAGGTGATTCAGGCAGGCAAGGGCCCAGGGGGCATTAATTAGCAACTCCATGCTTGCAGTCCTTGATAAAGGCAGGTAAATTTGGTAATCAATGGGCTCTGGAGCTCCTTGACATTCCATTCTTCCAGGAACAATCTCCAACTTCCATAGGCAGATGGCTTCATGGCTTCATTTCTTCTAATTGACCCAATTCCCTATTTCTACACTAACTGCCTGTCCTTAATTCTGGCTTCAGTTGTAAGGCCAGAGACAAGGAGGTGTGTCCTTGCAGCTGTAGTGAACACAGAACGTCTCTCCTGGCAAGTTAGCGCCATCATATCCTCAATCCAATATGCTCCCAGGACTGCATATTAGTCTTCCGAAGATGCACCACCTTCACCTACAAGACCCAATTCCCAGGTTCCAGCTGTCACCTGCCTGAACATTCTAGAAAAAGAGGATAAACCCTCAGGATTGGGTGTCAAATGTTCCAGTTCAAAGATTACTTAGGACACAATGCTCACTATGCAGGGCTCCACTGCCCTAAACTCTCAGGAACCATGATTTGGTGTGGTTGGTATGGCACTAGGCTACTTTTCTGACTAGCATATTCCAGGTGTGCCCAGTGCTGAAGGAGCGAGTTTGGATGAATATAGCACTGGAGTTGGTGCTAAGCTTGGTGATCCACGTGTCTCCAAGCACACGTCCACCCACTGGAATTGGTGGGGGATAATTGCCTGCTGTCATGATGCTCAGTGCGGTCAAATGAGTGCAGCGTCACCTAGCAGTCTTGCAGCTTAGTGTGAGCTGTCAGGCTTCAGAGGACTACCTTGTCCTGCCTGGTCCTGCAGGGATCCATGGACGAAGAGGCTCTGCTCTCCTGGACCAGGAGGGTCGAATCACAATTTGGACAACCTCAGTTCCCTGGCACTTGCTCCCTTCTTCTTGCCTCTGACCATCACAACTGAGCTGGTTGCTTGTTTTCAATCTTGGTCTGAAGTGGCCAGGAGCTGAAGCTTCTCTGGTTGCCATGGGAACTGTGACACCATCTTGCTGTCAGGCCTTTCCTCTGTGACCTCAGGCAGAAGCCCCCATGTGTCCTCCAGGTCACTGCAGCCATTCCTCAAATTAAATGTTGCACAAGGCTGGGAAAAGCCCTCTGCGGGGTGAAACCACCTGCTCTCCAACTGGAGCCTGGAATCCCCAAACCATTCTCACCTGACCTGTACAAAGCCTGCTCCTTCCTCCTGGATCACAGGAGCTCTCCCATTTTTGCTCTCATGTCAGAGGACTACTGGTACCCCAGTGAGGCATTGTCCTCAGTGCAACTGAATGCAACTGAATCATTGAGAGATCAGGAATATGAATTTCAGCCCTTATCCTACACTCACAGTTCTTGAGTGTAAACACTACAAACATTTCAAGAGAAGTTTGAAATTGGATGAGGAATGTTCCCTTTCTGCCAGCAAATATAGGTCCTGCTCCACAGACCCTGAGAGCCATCACCACTTGACTTGCCTGTTTATATTTCTTGACATCTTTTGGCTAAGTTGATGAGGCCTTCCCTCATTGAAGGAAACTGGCATTTCCCAGGAGAAACGACTTCCTCTACCTCACCCATACCTCAGATGATAGGCAATATCCATGACCATCTCTGGCTCATGCATTTTGCACAGCACTCTGCTGCTTAGAATTTTCCAAAGTAAAATGCAAAAGGAAAAAGAAAAGAAAAAAATAGATCAAGACAGGTGTCAGTACATTGTGAATGTATGGCTGGGGATGCAATGGCGAATTATCCCCAAATCTCCTTTCACACTAACAAACTGAGCATATTCTAATACCCACATAGATTTCCCTCCCCTGAAGCTTGTCATTCAAGGATCACTGATATACATTTCTGCTCAGCGATCAACTATAACTGGTTTCTTCATTAAGTAAAGAGGGGATATCTCTTTCCCTCAGGATAAACACCTAGACTGTGGGTCCTGAAATGCAAAAAAGTTTACTTGCAGGATTGTTGTTAAAAGGAGAATTAAGAATTCCTTTGTCATTGATTGGCTTTGTCTAGGGTTGCTTCTCTACATAGAAGTTCACAGACAGAGAAGCTCAGGAGATCAAGGCATGTACAGTAACCAAACTCTTCCTGTGCTGACAATATAGCCCATCTTGCAGGACACTAGCTTTGCAAGCATAAAGGCTAGCATTCAAATTCCCAGTACCATGGGATTTGTGGGGGGAAAAAAACAAGCAAAACTCTTGTGAGTGTTCCACATTTCTGTCCTCTCAAACTGTTTCTTCTCCTCTGTTATTCAGTGGAATTGACACTGTTCAAGATCTACAGTTTCACCTGCAAGCAATTTTCATTGATACCTTTCAGCCACCAGTTGCACTCAAAGGGAGCACTGCTTCCTCAGTCAACTGCATGGCTTAAAGTTATGTATTCCTTCACATTATTCAACTCTCATCAGTTCAGATGTTGCATCTCACAGACATCTATGCTATGCCCAACTATTTCCAGCAACTACTCCAGATAGCTTTTTCAACTTTCTTCTTTAATGCTTTGTAATTTTCACAGTCAACTTCTACCTATTTGTTAGATTGATTTCCAATTATTTTATTTTTTTTTTGAGGCTATTGGGAATGGGACAGTTTCTGTAATTTCTCTTTTGGATAGTTAAGCATTGGTGTATAAAACTGCAATGATTTGAGTTTACTAATTTTTATTATGTTATATTGAGGAATTTGTTTATTAATCCTAAAATTTTCTGGTGACAATCTTCTATGTGTGGACTGTTTTGCTGGTAGTAGGAACAGATTGAGGTTCTTTTTAACTGTTCATATTTTAAAATTTCTTTATTTTGTCTAATTGCGCTGCCCTGGTTTTCTTGGAATATTTTGAATGCAAGTGTTGAAAGAAGGTATGTCTGTCTTTTTTGTGTTTAAAAAGAATTATTTTAATTTTTTTCTGCTTAGAATTAGATTGCTCTAAGCTTCATCAAATAGAGCTGTTACAATGTGAATATATGTTTCTCCTATGCTTACATTTTTATTTTGTAGTGCTTTGAGAACAAGTGGGTGGAAAATTTTGCCAAATTCCTCTTCTTTATGTATTGAGAGAGGCATGGAATTCTTGTCTTTAAGTCATTTGATGTGATGAATTACAGTTAGTAATTTCATATATTGAACCAGCCTTGCAACCCTCGAGTGCACTGTATTTAATTATGGTGCACGCTTTGAAATACAGTTTTATAAGTGCTTTGTCAGTATTTTATTACTAAGTTTTGTATCTATCTTCAAAGGGATTTTGACATGAAATTTATTTTCCTTCATTGTGTCTATTCGATTTTAGTATCAGAGTGATACTAGTTTCAAGGAATGAATTTGGAAAGGTAAGCTCTTCTGTCATGAAACAATTGAAAAGTATTGGTATTATATAGTTTGAAGGTCTGAAAGAACTTAGATGAGAATAAGTCCAGGGTTGAACTTTCTTTTGTCGTAGGTTTTGAAGGTGCCTTCAGGTTTATTTCTAAAATTGATATTTTTAAATTTTATATATCCTCCTGATTCAGTATGATTAAGTCATATAGTTGTAGAAATTTTTTGAGAATTATCTATTTCTTTGCAGTAGTGTATCAAAATTTTATTTGATTATAATCTATTTCAGTAGTGCTCATATGATATTTTCTTTTCACAAAATATTAGTAAATGGAGATTTTTATATTTCTTCATTAGCATTACTACAGCTCTATGACTTTTATTTATTTTTTCAAAGAATCAACTTTGTGTTAGGTTGTTATTTTCTAATTTATAATTTATTTTCATTGAAATTTAGCTATAATTTTAATTATTTCCAATCTTCTGCTTTTGCTGTTATTTCCTTTTTCCCAATGGCTTTGAGATATACATTATCATATTTGTTTCATGACTTTCTAGTTTTTAATAAAAACATTCAAACTATTGAACTTTCCTCTTACTACTGCCTACATAGTGTCCATGAAAACTTTGTATGTGGTGTTATTCTCATTTATTCCTAAGTAATTTTAAAAATTTTAACCCTGATATTTTCTTCTATACATCAATCAATCAATAGCATATTATTTAATCTCCAGGTGATGCATTATCTTCTACTTTTAATTTTATTCTTGATTTCAAATTTAATATACTTATAATCATATAGATTGCAAAAAAATCTCTAATTTGTATTTGCTAAGAATTACTGTGTAGGCTGTGTGGTATATTTAAGAGAAGAATCCATGTGTTGCTAAGAAGAAAAGAAGTATATTCAATCTTTGATGCATGAAATATTCTATATATATGTTAGTCAAATTATTAATTGCATTTCTACTTCTTTCTATACTTTTTGCTTGAAGGATCCATATAGTGATGAGAGAGGTGTATTAAACTTACCCAATGATATTGTGTTGTGATCTATTCAGTTATTAATTTGAGTGGTTTTCTTGATGTATGTAGCTGCTACATATTTTGGGACATAAATATTTATGACTGTAACTAATGTTGATATAAATTTCCATTAAAAAGCAGGAAAAGACATTCTTTGTACATTTTAATTAACTTTGGCTTGTTGTCCACTTCATTTTATATAAGAATAGAAACTTCTACTTTTTATGTGATCCATGCAAATAATACAATTTTCTCATTGTTTTACCATCAGTCTGTGGAGATCTTTGATTTTTACCTCAAAATACAGAAAAAGGGAAAATGTAATTCTAAAACTCAAAAAAATTTTCTAGATGACTGAACAGAGGAGATAGCTTTTCTGCCTGCTCTGTTGAGAGAAAACAAGAAATCAGACAGGCAGTTCTCAGCAAAATGGATGAACAATATCAACAACAAAAGTACAGACTTTACTTGAACTAATAGTGGGTTTTCTGAGCAGACCAGGAACTCAGATGTTGAATACATAAAATAAGGAATAAAATCTCAGCAGCACAGTCACTTCCATGGCCATGGAGGCAAAAGCACAAGCAAGTGTGGTCTGTCCATTAGAAAAGTGGAGTGATAAATTCACTAAATATTCCAAATTTTTAGGAGGCCTGAGGCATTTCTGAATATGGAGTATTTGAGAACATTTCCCTACTAAACTGAAATGCATGCTGCACACTAACCATGTGTAGAAAAAAAATTCACCACCTCTTGAGGTGTCATGCAGAGAACAAAGGAAAGTACAATTTTACACCTGTAGCATGTAGGACATTAGCTGTGGAAACATTTCTAACAAACTCATATTTGAAGCTTGCAGTCCCAGCTTGGAAAGATGTATCTGGCAGGGAATACAAAGAACAGTGGTAGGAGATATTGAACTTGGATTTTAAACCATAGACCACAAAATGTGAAGGCTAAAGTTGATGTAGGGGACAAAATTTAGCTCTTTCACCACATGAGTGGAGCACACATGAGATCCCCTAGAGTACAGTTTTCTAGCATGAGCAAGCAATTACTTGTCCCTCGAGGTGTGCTGATTTAAAATCTTCAGAGAAATTGGCATTCAATGAAGATCCTTCAGCCTGCCTAATGCTTGACACAATTTCCAGAAATTATGCCAATGGAATTATGTTTCACACTCCAACAGTGCATAGAGTAAACCTTCATGCTCCTCATGACCCTGCATAAAACTGTTGAAGAGAAGCTGTGAATCTTTTGAACTACAACAGAAGAAATTTGTTAACATCATGGATATTATTTCTCCTTTTTTTCTTTCTTTTTTTCCCCTATTATGCTATGTAATACACAGGACTAGATTTCATGTACATAATCACATACCCTACTGTTTTTAATAATTTTCTCTTTCCAAGTCTGATGAGAATAAGAATATTTCAAGAGTCTTTTGATCTAGTGGAGATGATTTGACTTTGGAATCAGTTAGAGCTCATTCTGAGTCCCAGCCCACCTGCTTATTAATTGTGGGAATAGGTCCACAGAAGGAACAGAAATTACAGTTTGACCATTATGTCTAACCCCAAATTGCCAAAAATGTTTGAATTTCATGTATATAAACATAGTGTCAAACCCATGAAGAATGCAGGCTCTATCCCTAAACCCTAAGAAACCCATGTTGTTTTTTCTCCGGTATAATATCTGCAATGTGAAAAACCTGTGGTCATTATGAATTGAGAAAGAATAATCAGCTTTTGGACACTTCCTGGTTGGAGCTTCCTCCTCCCACTCAGGGACTTGTTTCTTCTAAATTTGTGCCTGAGGAGAAATATTATTGGGGAACCGTATCCCTTAACACTAGCATATAAGAGATATTCCAGGTCCTTCAAGTCCCTGACATCAAGGGACCATAACGTTCAAACCTGGAATGTGGCTACTGTGAAATGACGGTATGATGGAGAAAGTCAGACTTGATCATGTAGTTCCAAAAACACATGTACTTTATTGTAGTATTTTATAAGTCACATAAAGGAAATATTCTGGAAAGACTGTGCTGTGTTTTTAATATCCATTTCAACTCTTTTTTTTTTTTTTATGTTATCAATGTAAATACAAGAAATATTTAAATTATATTTGTGCATTAGGTGTTGTTTGCAGTAGATAATGTTGCTTTAAGAGGTTGATCCCATTTAAAGTTTAGTCTGTCTCCTAACAAGGACAGCAGAAAAGTTAAATAACATTTCATAGTAATTGTCACATTATTTTATTCATGAACAAAATACTGGCATGTAAAATCCATAATCCATAAACTTCAATGACCTTGTTCATTATGTTAAATGGAAGTGTTCTGCTGGTTAGACTATATCCCACATTTATAAGAAAATATTGCCTTAAAATAGCAGCAGCCTGAGGCTTTGGTGAACAATTCCCAAACCTAAAAAAAAAAAAAAAAACCTACCAAGAACATGTCATTCTGGTCTTATTTTGCCTGGATTGGATATTATTTGCCTGTCACTCACAAATAACGCTCCCCTCACTCGAAGGTCAGGTCTGAGGTTCTGTCCAATCAGGAATACTTAGAACTGTCCAATACTGTTTGCTGCCAGGGAGTTGGGGGTGGATTTCCGCCACCTTTCCTATTCTCCTGAGATCGCCATATCAGTCATTCAAACTCTAGGTCTCACTCTCCTACATCAGAGTCCCAGGTTGCTCTGGCTGTGCAGGGGCTGAAGATCCCTAGGGACAAGGACTGGCTCCAGAGCACCAGGAAATGGTGAGTGAGCAGAGTGGCATCATGAGCCTGGAAAGGGAGACTGTTGGAATGGCACAACTTACTGTGCAGGAACAGAAATTGGCAGACCTGTATTCTCCACAGTCTCTGGAATCTTCAGGCCTGAACCCTCCTGTTGGGCAAGTGTGCCCTCATATCTGCTGGCCATTCAGGTGGGGAGCACATCAGTGACAGAGATGCTCTCTCTCTTCCTTATCATTTTATGGCATCCTCAACCCCTACCTCTAATACTACTTGGCAGGTGTGTGCCTGTGGTTCAGCAGCTACCCCAGATGCTGGTGATTGACACGTGGGCCCATTGTCTTGATCAAATCTCCACATGCCATTTTCTGGCAGGAGAGAAGCTGTGGCCAATAAGAATCTTGCTTCCTCCTGATTTTGCCAATTTTCATTTTGCTTTCTTTTTTCTTTCCTTTTCTTTTTCTTTTTTGCTGGAAGTTGAACTTAGTGATAATTTACTACTAAGATATATCCCTAGTACTTTTATTTTTTGTTTAGAGACAGGGTCTATGTTCGTTGGTGACATTGACTTTATTATGGTTTGATTCATTTAAATTGTTCTATTGCAATAAGTGTACAATTTTTACATATATATGAATTCATATATGGATTTATTTTATATTGTAATTCCTTAATGATTATTAAAATAGTATACTTTCATAATATACATGAATGTCAGGTAATGTTAAGTACTCCTTTTGTTCTTATAATTGAAAAATTTCTTGGCTACAATTATATATATATAATTTTGTGGATAAATTTTAGAACTTTACAATTTGGTTTCTTATTGCATTAAAGTAAAGCATGTTATTTTTTACTATTGCATTGTAGTTATACATAATATTTGACTTCATTTTGACATAATCATACAAGCCAAGAATATAATTTGCTCCATTTCAGTACCAGTAGTTTCCTCTTTCCCTCTCCTCCTATGTTCCTCATCTTTCATTTATTTATAGTTTTATAGTATTACTATGCTTTACAGATATACAATAAATGTAGAAATTGCTATGATGTATTCATATAAGTATATAACAATTTTACAGGGATGTATGCATGTTAATTTGGGGAAAAATAGTTTTTCTTTGTAAGTATTAGTTTTATCATCTACCACACGGGATGTGTGAGTTTTTATGTGCTAATGATATCTGTGTTCTCAGAAGTTCTACATATTTTTTCTAAAAAGGTATACATGGGACATATCACATACCTATTGCACATATATAAAACTTAATCATGGGTGTTTTATACTATATCTTAAATTGGATATACTATAAAAATGTGACTAGCTCCTAGGAAAAATTTTCCCCACAGATTATTTATTACTTCCAAAATGTATATTTCTTGTTACCATGCCCCTGGAATTGCAGGGTTGGTGTTTGGGTGAGAAATGTGTCTTACATGTTATCATGGTCACAAATGCTGTAATTTCTGTTATTCTCTGTGACAGTGAGCATCATATATCTTCAATAGCAAGAATTTCCACAAATAATAATAAACTAAACTCTTGAGTTTATGAATATTCACTTGTTTTAAGTCATCATCAATTTATTTAGTTGTGTCTATGATAAAATTTTATTTCATATTTCTCTAAATATTTTTAATATTTCTTTAGATTTTGAATTTCTCATGATTATTGAAATCTTAGCTATAGAGATCCCTTGTATTATTTGACAATTCAAGGTATTTGCCTGCATTTATTTTTTTGTTTCTGGCTTTAAAGATAAGAAAATGTATTCAAAAGGCAGATACATTTGGATTTCAAGAAAAAAAGATTTTCTTTTTAATTAATAAAATAGAATATTTACATTTTTATTCCCCTGTGTTTGTGTTGTAGGACTCGCATATGTTTTGTATTTGGAGGTTATTTAAAAAAAACTTCTAGGGCTTATCTTTGGAATTCTAACAGGAAATATAAACAAGAAAAAATCTCACTTCACTATTGCTTCAGGAAAATGAATATTTACTCAAAATCATTGGTTAAGTAAATTGTTGAATGACACATTCACTAAAACACCCACTCCTCTTTCTTGAAGATTTTTTGAAAATGATATTGACAGTGAATCATTCATTCTTTTATCTGGATTTGGACTTCATTACAAAATATATAGAATAAGATTTGGCAAATCCTACAAATATGCATCATAATTTATTGTTTTCTGAATGATACGTTATAGAGATAGCAATGAAAGTACATATATTTTTAGAAATAGTTACATATTTTTTCTTCAAAATTTCTTATGAACCTTTTAAATTTATTACTTTTCTAAGTCATACTCAGACTCTGGGTCTGTGATGTACTTTTTTGTAATCTCCAAGCAATTACCTCATAAGGAATCTAGGTTGTTAGCTCAGTTTTTGAATAATTACTTACCATGAAAGAGGCAAAAAATTGTTTTGCTCCTGGGATGTCTTGTTGAGTACTTTATTCAAAGTGGAGATAAATAATATTTCTTTAGATACATCCTCTATATCAGGAGCAAATCAACCATTGAGAGCTTTGAAGGGATTTCATATAGTTCTGTCTCTGGGTGGTTCTCTGTGCAGCTGATTGACATTGAATATTCAGAAACCTATGTTTTCTCATCTGTAAAATGGGAATAATTTTAGAGGACACAGATGTATCATATTGTCATGTAAGCTAGTAACACATGTATGTGTTGTGATCAAGCTGACAAACCACCTGGAAAGTGCTGTACTGATACTGATTGTTTATGTGCCACTCACATAATTTTCTTTCAAAAACTTGTGAAAACCTTTTCACTGTAGGCACCATTGACATCCACATGCCAACATGAAAAGTTGAGTCTTCCTGTGTAAATTCCAAATTCCTATTCTGTGGTGCTTCAAGGTGGTATAACTAATTGTTTCCTTGAACTGCTTTTACTGTGTCTCCCTAATAAAAGTGTTCTCTGTTCCATGCTTTTATCACCCACATTCAGCTATATTTAGAAAATGACATAGAAACCTGTATTTTTTGCATTTTATAAAAGAGGGTTGACATTGATTCTGTCTGGTGTCATTTTCTTTGTTATAAACTAAACCAGGACACCCCCAGGTCTGAGAAAAGTAACCCCATAAACAATTAAGTATATAAAAAGTTTTGTTTATATGTAATATATGTCCATATTATATATATACACATAGGTTTAGGCTAGTCTCTTCCTGATTTTTTTTTTTTTAGGTGAGGAACACAATTTCTTACCCCTATTTCTTCTCAAGTCCAAAAAAACAGGTGAGACTGTTCTGAGTGAAATCAGGGAGCTTTAAGCAGAAAGCTTCCAGTGGTGGGTTTTCTCCTCCAGATGCTGACCATGGTCCAATTCCATTCCAGATACCAGAAAAAAATACAAAATACATTAAAAATTGTATGTATGCACACCCACCCACACACACATACTCAGAAATCCTGCTGTTTTGAATAAGTGCCACTGTCCAAATTCTAAAATAATAAGAAATGTATGAGTCATGTGGTGTAGTAGAGTAGTAGAGGTGTTTGGACTTTAAATTATACACACATTTTTTAGTACCCTGGATTGAACCCAGAGTCAGTTAACCACTGAGCCTCACCCCCAGCACATTTTTAATATTTTATTTAGCGACAGGTTCTTGCTAAGTTGCTGAGGATGGCTTTGAAATTGCAATCTGCCTATCTCAACCGTAGAACCTGCTGGGATTACATGTGTGTGCCACCTTGTCTGGCAAGAAAATATATCTTATTCAAGCCCACTGCTTATTTATGCACTTTCATCATAGGAGAAAAAAATATCATGCACAGGAAATCATGTATAAGACCAGATTGCAAAATAAGGTGTTGATCTTTAATCCTGAATCCTCACTGACAAGTCAAGTGGAGAATATATCAAGCAGTAGACTCCAGAAGTTCTGTCCTTTTTCTGAAGAATATCTTCAACTACTTCTTGATGTTCTATCTGAGCACATATATGCCAGCATTTCAGTACATCCCCAGCTTATGAAGTGGATTGTAGAGAAGGATGATCATCAGAAGCATGACTCCATGTATTGTTTGCTGGCATAAGGAGGGCTATGGTCTGTGTCTGAAGATATCTCAGATCTTTCTTCCTGAACTGTTTTTTTTTTTTTTTGGGGGGGGGTTGGGATGGTGGTACTCTGTTTTAAACCAAGAGGTTCTTTACCACTAAATTACATCCCTGGTACTTTTGATTTTTTATTTGGAACAGATGCTGAGTCTGGCCATGAACTTGTGTCCAGACTCATGTGTTGCTAGGATTACCAGTGTGTACCACCCTGGCTGAATTCTCCTGAATGTTCTAAATGAATGGGAAGCAAAATGTGAAATACAGGACCCTGTCTCTCAGCCTATGCCTTTATATATATGTCAATAAAATTCTAAAATTTCACCTCCCTGTCCATATTCCCAGTGACAACTTCTTCTTTGATCAGTATTATCAATAATTTTCCCCTATTACATTTCAAATGAGTAAAGTATTTTAATTAATTAATTAATTTAATTAATTAACTTAATTTACAAAGAACTGGGCAGTACTTTATAAATATTTTTTCTGGCTGAGTGCAATGGCTCATGCCTATACTCACAGAAACTCAGTTGGCTAAGGTATAAAGATTGCAATTTCAGTGTCATAACATCAGAAATTCAAATTGACATAGGTAACCTGGAAAGACTTTTTCCTCAAAATTTTAAACCTTGGACTTGGTGTGCAGCTCAGATTTAACATGCCATGTGACAATCCACAGTACCATAGAAAAAGTCAAAACAAGGCTTTTATTGTTGTTGTTATTTATGAGTATTTTCACATGATAGAAATTAGAGAAAAATTACTTGACCTTTGGCCAAAAATACATGCTTGTGCTTTTTTGTATTCAAGGCCAGACACCTTGTCATATATCTTTGTTTTGAGAAGTCCCCTGGTAGAATTTATTTCAGAAGGTTCTCCTTACACTCTCTGGTATTTTCCTGGTACTATGTTTCAGAACTGTCTGATATGAGGATCTCACAATTGACACAACTAAAGTCTCTTGAGAGTATGGTGAATATCATTACTTGGCTCTTATCTTGTAAGAGAGCAGACTAAATTTAGGGGACTCTAGTTTTTCAGGGAAGTAGTTGAGTGCCCTAAAATCTGGGAGAAATCTCCTAGTTTGCCCTACATCAATTGTTCCCTGACCTTGGCTTCCATAAATACTGCTATAATGAAGAAAATAATGCAACCATTTGTTTGACATACTGATTTTAAATACTTTGGGAATGCACCCAGAATTATTATTATTGTGTTTAATTTTTAAAGAACACTCACTTTCAAGACTTTTTAAAAATTGGCTCTACTGAAATTATATTCTATCACAGTTTGCAAGTGTTTCTTTCATCAATATCCACATAATTGGGGTACTAGCTGTTCTTCCATTTTTTGATAGTAGCTGCACTCAGGCTGCAGAAGCTCTCATAGTTGAGTGGTGCACTAAATTATGCTAAAAGTTAGAATTCAGGCTCCCTTTTACTCATTGAAAGAAGGTGATGTGTACCTATTTAGAAATAAGCAGGAGTATGCACTTTTAACCCTTTTCTTCACATCTGGTGGAGATTGCAGCCCATGAAAATTCTTGCATGCCAAAGTGGAGCCACATTTTGTGATATAGAGAAATATGCAACTATATATTTCTCATTTATTCCCAAATCCTGGGAGATTAGAATGTAGTACATTGAATGGAAAAAGTTGAAATTTGGACAAATTCCTTACAGAAAGAATTGGTTAGCCCTGGAGTTATTACTGAGGTATGCTGAGGAAGAGGGATCATGGTATACTTCACTACCAGTTTGGCTGCATTTACCTTGTTCACTCTTTGATGCTGGATAGAAACTCAACCATTAGCAACATCATTTCACAGGTTATGCTGGCAAGTGTCTTTTAGGGAAAAGTGGGACCTTTGAGATTTAACTCTTCTTCCCTGGTCCCATGAAATAAAGCCTGTGGATCTTGCATTTCATAGAAAAACACACTTTTTCTCTGATCTTGATACTTATATATATCTAGTCTCTTTCTCTGGGTGTATCAGTTATATTAAAATTCAAACTACAAATGATTTAGAGTTAAAAGTGATATATTTATGATCCAAAGTGTCTTCCTCTACTCAGTGTGACAGTGGATTTAAGCATCCTGTCCCAGTTATAAGGACCATTGCTAATGTCATAGTATAACCCAACTTCTCCAACTGATCTGATGGTAGATTTTTTATGTTTCTAATTAATTTATAAATTTGAGAGAGATTCACAAGAGGAGTAGATATTTATTTGGTGGAATCATGAGTAAATCTAGTCAGGAGGTTCATATTCTGCTTATTTTTATAATCATCCCTCTTAATATCTGTTTTCTGTTGGGCAGTGCTGAGGTATAATTCCAGTGTTACACACATTCTGCACATAATCCCAACCAGTGTCCTGGGCTGCTAGTTCTAATATCTACTTTTAGGTTATATCATTTATTCACATTAAGTAATTTTCTTGATATAATTGATTTTGTATAGATAAATTAAATTATAGATTTTATTTCACTTAACAATAAAAAACAAAGTTTACATACATATGATCTACCTATGTAATTTCTCTATTGTGAATTCTTGATCTATAGATTACCACAATACTATAGTTTTATAACATATACTAGTGTCAGGTAATGATAGCTGGTAACTTTGATTTTACATTTCATAGAGTTCTTGGCTAATTATATACATATGTACAATCTTCCAGGAGAATTTTAGATGTTTTACTTTCTTCCCTTCATAAATTTTGCTGGGATATTATTATAGATTGGCTTGGGGAAAATAGTCAACTTTTTCATGATAGTTTTACCATCTATACATAGGATGTGCAATTGATTATTTGATGTACTTATGTGTATCTGTATTTTCTCAAATTCTGCATGTTTTCAAATATGCTTTCATATGAAACACAACATTCATTCATATTTATAAATATTCTTGGTGTTTTTTAGTATTTGTAAAACTGGATATAAGAGAAAATGTTTCTGGTTCCTAGAACCATTATTTTCCACAGTTTAGTAATTCTATCTTTATAAATGTACATACCCTTTAATCATGATCCTGGATTTTTGGAGGAACATTATTATGTTCTCATATGTTTAATAGTGTAATTTCAAACTCTGTGTAAGGTGGTGGTGTATCACATGTTTGTTTTAAAAAGTACAGTTTCTGCACATGGAGAATAACAGTTTAAAACTATGTTTTCTCTTTATGAGAATGCCTTTATTGCACATGATTATCAATACTACGTAATTTTGTGTATGTGATGTGGTTTTATTTTACATTACCTAATTACTAAAGATGTTTAGTTTTCATGATTATGTAACACATCAGGTTCAAAAGTTCAACTCATTAAATTTGTCTAAAAAATGTTACTCTGAGTTTATCAATCATCAGTGGAGAGCTGAACCAGGAGTCATGTTGAGAGTACACTACAGCTGTGCCAATGGGTAGTAGAAATCCAGATCAGGGAGATTATGACTAGACCTGCATAAACCTATCTAAGCCTGGCAAAGACTTAACTGAGCTTAATAAATACAGGGAAAATAAGAAAATGAGATCATTTTGCACTGCTAAACTCCAGATTGAAGGTTACAGAGAAGCCAACTCTCTCCAATGCTGTGAGTCCTGTGTCTCAAAGGAACTTATAAGGGCCAGCTACATTGGATCAAAATGATATGATTGGTGTCAGGACACTTGACCCTCTGATTGCCTGTCTGACTGTTCCTTGGCACTTCCAAGACACAGCACCCACTTTTCCCTTCCACCCACCTAGTTTGTCACCTGCTGAGTCACTGGCATCAACCCACTGTAGTACCCTTCCTGTTTCTGGCACTGCCAGTTGTCTGACATAGAAGTGGTTCTGGCCTGCCTTACCTAACTGGTTCCTGTGATCACAATGTGTCTGGGCCCCTAGAAACCAGGGACCTTGTCTGCAACCCCTTCAGCCTTGCAACCTGCCTATCACTTGTCCTACTAAACCTGCATCTTAACTGTCTTGTGCTTAGTCCAGCTTGCCAGATGGCATCATCCCTGCCAGGGCCAACCTGAGACTACATTGCTATCTGGCCCACAGCCTTTCTCAACCAGACCACCATTTTATCACCTGACCTTTCCAGTCAATCACAGATTGACATTTACCAAGCTTTAGATGAATATCATCTCAACAATGCCAGCAACTCACCACAAATTAAAGCAACAAGAACCTCACTAATACTAAGTCCATGCAAACAGGATTTCCACCTATGGGAACTGCTCTCAAAGGGAAGAACACACTGTTAATGGACAGCTCTTACCATTCCACCCCTTACCAATCTCAAAAGAAGGGAAGTTTAGAATCTTAGAACTCTACTGGAAACATGGTGAACAAAACACTAAAAAGGAAGAACTCAACAGGTTACGCCCATACACCCACATTCAGTTCACACCTAAAGAAGAAACAAAATTAGTTGGGAACAGACAACATACACATATTCTCACTCTTTTCAAATATGGTCAAAATAATTCCATAATTTCTTAACTTTTCATTCAGATTGTACACATTTTTATTGTCTTGGTTATGATTTGTGTTGTTTTGTTTTACTTCAATTTGTACTAATTTTTTCAAGAACACCTATACATATAAAGATTTGTTTTCTTTCCTAATTTCTATCCTCTTTGTTGAAGGTGATTATTTTTCATGATCAGTGTTTTGAATGTCAAGGTTTTCATTAGCATAGCTTGATTTTGTTTTTATATTCTTTCTTACAGCACTGTATTCTATATTTTCTCTTTTTCTCCCCCTTCCCTATTCTATTATGAACAATTCAAATCTATCCTCACTCTTGTTTTATATTCTTTCTTCTATTTCTCTCTCTCTTCCTCCTTAACACATCCTATGTCACCTCTGCATCTGCTCTGTTTACACTTTAAAATTGCAAACATTTGTACCTTTCTATCCCTGCTCTCCTCATACTGAATTCTATCCTTAACATCTCTTAAAGTTACTTGATGTATGTAATGTCCTCCCCTACCACCAATTACAGAGCAGTAATTAATATGACAGTACTCATAAACAATACCTATTGTTTGACTTTGTGCCAGGCCTAATTTATGATTACAGAAGGAAATTGCTGATACTTTCTATATCTGCATATTATACCAATTAACACTGTATAAGTCAAAATAATCATAAAGTACCTAATGTACTGCTATATATTGTTGGCATAGGTTTTTGCTACCATTGGTCTCTGTCCCCATATTTTAAGGTCCTTATAACATAGAGGGACACTATAAACTCATAAGGTAGAAACTCTACTGCTTCATATCCATCCAGATAGTGGGGTAAACACTCAATTTGAGGAATGAATGGAACAAACCATACCAAACAACATAAAATACCTCAATATCAGATTCCATTGATACAAAAATGGAGGAAATGTCAGAGATGTTATATAGAAAGTGTATTGTTCAAATGATCTATGAAGTAATAATGATGAAATAAATCAAAGCAGAGAGAAAATACAATGAGAAAGGTAACTTCAATAAGGAATATAGATCTTTTGGAAGAATTAATTGATAATTCTCCACATGAAAACATTCACAAATCAAATTAAAAATCCAATGGAAAGCATCACCAACAGATGAGACCACAAGAAAGATAGAGTTTGAGGACTTGAAGAACAAACTATATAATCTTAAAGAAAAAGAAGACTACAGATAAATGATTTTAAGGGACTATGAACAGAATTTTAAGATGAAGTTTCTGAAACATAAACTAAATGATGCACAATATTAACAATAAAATAACATCAGGAAATTTCCCAAGTCTTAAAAACAAAATGGAAAATCAAATACCTAAATTATGCAGGACTCCAGATATACAATATTGTAAGAGACTCATTTGAAGACACATCATTTTGAAAGTGCCCACTATACAGATAAAAAAATCTTAAAGCAGCAAGATTAAAAGATTGGTCTCTTTTTAAGAAAAAAACAATGCAAATCTCGGCTAATATTTTAAACCCAGGCCCTAAAAGTTAGGAGGTTTTAGAATAACATATACCAAACACTGAAGAAAATCGATGCCAACCAAAAATACTATATAAAGCAAAATTAAGATATTGACTTGAAGATGAAATAAAAAATGTTCATGATAAATAAAGGTTAAAATAATTTATAACAAATTTGACACTATGAAAGATATGCAATAAAATATTTCAGGAATATATGGAGAAAAACAAAAACTAGCAAAGAAGAAACAACACTAGAAGAATACTCAAAGGAGAATCAAGTTAAAACTAGAAATAACCCAAAATGTCAGGAAATTAGAAAACATTTCAATAAAAAACACTGAACATAAAATTGTCTCAGCTCATCTAAAAAAGACATAGGCTTGCAGGTTGAATCAGAAAACAAGTCCCAAATATATGTTGTCTTCAATAGACTTAGACATAAGAAAGACAAACACAGAATGAAGGCAAAAGTTTGGGGAAAATATATTATTCATGTTGTCTCATATACAAGGGGCAGTTTCTATTCTTATATCAGATAAATGGATTTCAAAGCACAGTTAATCAGAAAAGACAAAGAAGGTCCTTTTATTCTCCTTAAGGGAAACTATGCAAGAAGTAATAACAGTCATTGATATTTATTCCCTAATAAGAGCAGCTATGTGTATCAAACAAACTCTCCTCAACATCGAGAGTCAAATAGGTTAAACAACAATACTACTAGATAATCTTAATATACACCCTTCTCAAAATTAGTTAATATAAATAAAACTAAAATGCTACGGAATGAAAAAAATACTCTTAACAGACATAGTAGAATATTTCATCCTTCAAGACTGAAACATCTTCCTCAACAGCACTTGGAACATTTTTGCAATATCTACCATATTCTAGGTTAAAAAAACTCATGCAAATAAAAAAATTAAAATGGATGAAATCCTCTGCATACTATTTCATCATAATGGAATTAAATTAGACATTAATGAGAAAACAAAAGTAGAAAATACACAAGCATCTGGAGATTAAATCATATAAATAATTTTATGAATGATGATGAATACCAGTGTGAATCAGAGATGAAATAAAAAAAACTTAGTAGTGAGTAAATGAAATAGTGGTACAACATATCAAAATTTGGGCCACTATGAAGGGGGCTGTAAGAGGAAAGTTCATTATTATTGAGCCCATTCATAAATAACAGGAAGACAGCAAATAAATGCATTGTCATAACATCTCAAGGCCCTGAACAAAGAACAACCCCTAGTACAATATCAATAGATCA